>NC_077232.1:188166668-188499168 GCF_027887165.1 Monodelphis domestica | reverse complement strand
GAATCTAGGTGGGACAGGTAACAAAATACTGGTTATGAAGGCAGGAAGATCTGAGTTCAGAGCTGGACTCAGATCCTTACTAGCCTTGTGACCCTTTGGGGCAAGCCTGACTACTTTAGAGGTGACTAGGTGGCTCGATGTATAGAGTGCTTGATCTAAGGTCAGGAAGACATAAGTTCAAATATGGTCCTGGACACTTAGTTGTGTGAGCCGAGGCTAGTCACTTAACTCCTGTCTGTCCCAGTTTTCTCAATTATGAAATGGGGAAAATAATAGAACTTACCCCTCAGGGTTTGTTGTATGGGTCAAATGAGACAATAATTGTAAAAGGCACTTAATAAATTCTGGTTTCTTTCCATCTGCCAACTAGGACTTGTATACTCAGACTACTGTGTTTTTAACAGGATATGGTTCCAGAAATATTTCAGCAAATAAAACCCAATCATAAACATTTTTGATATGTATATGTTATATATACATGTGCTCCTGAATATGCAGAAGATCACTCTTGGTGTGAGAGCTCCCTCCACCCATGCAGACTATAATTCATCTGTGGCTTAGTAGAGAAGTCCTAGAGAATTGCTTAGAGTATATAGGGCTTAAATCCCTTGCTCAGCATCACATAGCTGATAAATGTCAGAGCAGATTGGAATCAAGGTTTTCTTTACCACATATTCAGCTCTCTATCCGCTACAGCAGGTCATCTCTACGGGAAAAGGGCATTTTGGATGATTGTAAGAAAATCCTACTGACATCCACAAATGTTGGCTCTGTCTGAATACAGGAAGAGGACACTTCCCCTCCTTTCTTCCATTTTGGGAGTTACATTTTCTCTGCCGTGAAGCTTTCACTTTACAACATGCTGGACTTGCAATGGTTTCCTTTTGTGCATTTGTCAGTGTGGTGCAGGAACAAGAGCTATTTTATAAGAAAAAACATCTCACTTCCCATCTGAGGAACACAAAGCAATCTCCCAGTGCCAGTTCCTTGATTCCCACTGACCTCCTAGTGGCAGATAAGTGGCAAGTATTTCCCCCCAGTTAGCAGAGATAGAAGTAATGAGATACTTGGTGATAATCAGTGGCACTTATAATAAAAAAAAATAGGACACCTGAATCGAACTCCATTTATCAAAATGTAAGGCCACAGAAAGTAAGAGATGAAAGCCCCATTGGGCTTTTTTTGAAGTGGATCTATTTATGAACATCATTTCTAGAGGACTAACATAGTAGTACCCCAAGTAATGCATTTTCTTCCTACATAAATAAAAGCTATCCTGTCTGTTGTATACATTCTAGTAGATGTTTGTTTTGTTTCAGAGATATTTAGGGCTCATTTCAATTGAACCATAAAGCAACATAGTGTTATTGTTGTTGTTGCTTAGTCATATCAGTCCAGTCTGATTCTTTGTTACTCCATTTGGGATTTTCTTGGCAAAGATCCTGGAGTGATTTGCCATTTTCTTCTCCAGCTCATTTTCAGATGAGGAAACAGAGGCAAACAGAGTTAAGTGACTTGCCCAGGGTCACCCAGCTAGGAAGTGTCTGAGCCCACATATGAACTCTGGTCTTCCTGGCTCCAGGTCCAGAGCTTTATCTATTCTGCCACCAGCATGGTGTAGTGGTCAGTGAGCTAGGCTAAAAATCAGGAAGACTTTGGTTCAAGTCTCATTTCTAACACATGCTTAATAAATGCCTGATTGAATAGTTGATTAGACTGAATGGCAGAGCTAGGGTACTACCTTTGGAGTCAGAAAGACCATGATTGAAATCCAGCTTCATTTATTTAATTAGTTGTGGGACTCTGGCCAAGTCATCTTGCCTCTCCGGTGTCTTCAGAAACTAAGACTACACACTATAAAGAACATGTTTCCTATGAACAGGCAGGTCTCAGCCAAAGAAATCAAAGATATTAATAAGCACATGAAAAAGTGTTCTAAATCTCTTATAATCAGAGAGATGCAAATCCAAACAACTCTGAGGTATCACCTCACACCTAGCAGATTGGCTAACATGACAGCTATGGAAAGTAATGAATGCTGGAGGGGATGTGACAAAGTAGGGACATTAATGCATTGCTGGTGGAGTTGTGAATTGATCCAACCATTCTGGAGGGCAATTTGGAACTATGCCCAAAGGGCAACAAAATAATGTCTACCCTTTGATTCAGCCATAGCACTGCTGGGTTTGTACCCCAAAGAGATAATAAGGAAAAAGACTTGTACAAGAATATTCATAGCTGCGCTCTTTGTGGTGGCCAAAAATTGGAAAATGAGGGGATGCCCTTCAATTGGGGAATGGCTGAACAATTGTGGTGTCTGTTGGTGACGGAATACTATTGTGCTAAAAGGAATAATAAAGTGGAGGAATTCCATGGAGACTGGAACAACCTCCAGGAAGTGAGGCAGAGCGAGAGGAGCAGAACCAGGAAAACATTGTACACAGAGACTGATACACTGTGGTACAATCAAAGGTAATGGACTCCTCCACTAGGGACAATGCAATGTCTCTGAACAATCTGCAGGGATCTAGGAGAAAAAACACTATCCACAAGCAGAGGACAAATTGTGGGAGTAAAAACACCGAAGAAAAGCAACTGCTTGACTACAGGGGTTGAGGGGACATGATTGAGGAGAGACGCTAAATGAACACCCTAATGCAAATACCAACAACATAGAAATGGGTTTGAATCAAGGACACATGTGATACCCAGGGGAATCGTGCGTCAGCTATGGGAGGGGTGGCGGGAGGGGGGGAGGAAAAGAAAATGATCTTTGTTTCCAAGGAATAATGTTTGAAAATGACCAAATAAAATAATGTTTAAAAGGGGAAAAAAAAACCTGCACTGGAAGAAGGAGTTTTCTCATCTGGGAGTTCTTTATAGTAAAGAAATTACAGCTTCAAGAATTCCCCTCAACTGAACAACACATATACTCATAAGAAGAAGAAGAAACTGCTTTAAAAGAATGGAGACATGTCTAGGCTTCAGGTACAGAAGGCAGGCAACACTTTTCCCAATTCAAAGAAAAAAGTTACAATGGGCCTTTATGACTTCAATGACTGTCAAGAAGCATAATGACTAACTTTGGTGCACTCCTTAGGGAGTGGAAAAATGATATGAATCTATATAAATGAACAGAAAAAGGTAAGAGTTCTAAAAAGAGCTAGGCTATAATGAAACATATTTAGGTGAGGTAACCGGGAGTTGAATTCACTCATCTCCTCTTCTTCCAACCTAAGAACAACCAAAAAAGGGCATTGTCAGAATTGGTTCTCAGTGAACAGCCAGATAGTTCACATTGGGGATATTGGTTTATTTCTTAGAAAAAAAAATGGAGGTAGAGGAAGGGGGTTTACATGGCCTCCATGGTTACCTTCCAGCTATCATGCATGATCTTTGATTCCAGTGTCCAGATTGGTATTTGGCCAGTGTGAAGGACCTAGACAAAGGGGCTGTGATTTGTGGTGGGGTTCCTGTTCTTAAGGAGATGAATACAAGTAAATTAGGTTTTAGAATCAGAAGAATGGGGAACAAGACAGTGGCAATAGAGAAGAGCAACAGAGTAGGAGTTTTTTAATCTAAATGATCTATAGATATTTAAGGGGATTGTGAACTTGATGGGGGAAAATCACATCTTTTATTAATCTTGAACTGAAATTTATAATTTTCTTCAATTATAGATGAAGATGGCAATCATTGTTCTTTTTTTTTGAAAATTGTATTTAATTAGTCAATTTAAAACAGTTTTCCTTGGTTATAAGAATCATTCTTTCCCTCCCCTTCCACATCCCCTCCTGTAGCCAACACGCAATTCCACTGGGTTTTATATGTGTCCTTGATCAAAACCTATTTCCATGGTATTGATGTTTGCACTAGGATGATCATTTAGAGTCTACTGCCCCAATCATAGCCCCCTTGACCCAGGCAATCATTATTCTGCAGAATCAACAGGCTTCACAAAAAACTTATTGGTTCATGGGCCAAAAGGATCTGTGAAACAAAAACTTAAAATATCTACAAAAGGACAACTGTGTTAGTAGGAATGAATTCAAAAGTCAGGAATCAAAAGTAAGACAAGTGAGTTACCCAGACTTTAAATCCACATACTTCTGATTTCCTCTATATTAGGGGCCAAATTGGTCCTAAATTGAGAATAGGGCTAAGCCTATAGATAGGATGGGAGAGCTGAGAGCCAGATCAATCATAACAAAAGGGAACAAAACAATCTAATGCTATTTCCTAGGTTGAACTCATTATCCAAAGCCTGCTGCCCTTAAGGGAAAAGGACTAGGATCTAAATTCACGAAAATATATATTCTAGGCAATGGAAAAAAGAACATCTTTTGTTTCAAAAGAAATAGGGCAGACAAAAGAAATTTCTATGGGAGTCCCGTAATAGGTAGCCACATCTCATATATAGACATTCTTGTATAAATTATCCTGAAAAGCAGTGTTATATAATAGAAAGAATATTAGATTTGAAGTAAGAGGACCTGAACTCAATTTAATTCTGGTCATTGTTCTTCTGCCAATTATCTAGCCAAGTTACCTCTCAGTCCTTTAGTTTCCTCCATCTGTAAAATGAGAAGCCACTGACTATCATCCTTTGACTAGTAAGCATGGCAAAATTAATAGAACTATAAGAGAAAATGTGGGGAAGTTAGATAGTGCAGTAGACAGAGCACTGGGCTTGACTCAGGAAGACTCATCTTTATGAAATCAAATTTGGCCTCAGAGAGTTTTGTGACCCTGGGCAAGTCACCTAATGCTATTTGCCTCAGTTTTCTCATCTGTAAGATGAGTTTGAGAAGGAAACTGTGCCGGTATCTTTGCTAAGAAAAACCCAAATAGGATCACAAAGAGTCAGACACAACTGAAAATGACTGAACAACAACAAAAAGAGAATGTGCCTTTCCTGTCTACACCAGATATCAGTGCTCTCCTCCATTTGTATTGATTTACGAGTATGAATGTGGTATCTTCTTGCCACTCCCCAAACACCAAAAGTAGAATGTATGTTCCTTGAGGTAAGGGACTAATTTCATGTTAGACTTTTTATCTCTAGTGCTTAGCATATAATAAGAGCTTAATAAATGCTTCTTGAATTTTTTTTTAAAAGACTGCAGTGGTATATCCAGTACTTTTGAGAATCAAAATTTATCTTGACAAAAGCATTGTAAAGAAACTTCTAAAAGCTGAATAGTTGGGTGAAGTAAAGGATCACTAGATCATAAACCTAAATAGGGAAGGGGGGACCTAAGAAAACTCAAAAAGTTAAGAAGTAACCAAGAGTTAGACAAAATAAGATGGGGATGAAGAAAAAATGGAGAGGCACTAAATTTACATTTTTCAAATATCTTCAGTCTGTGGACTACTTGAACTGCATCCTGCTCATCCATTGCTTACAATCCTCCCCAGAATGAAGGGGGAGGGGAGGAAGAATGGCACTGTTTTTTGAGATACCAGGGAGGTTATATCTGATTTTGGAGGAGAAAAAAAAATATTTTTATGCCAGAAACCAAAGTATAGACAATGTCACATTACCATATTTACTTGATGTTCCCTTTTTTCATGTCCCCTAATATTTTTCCTATAAAATGAGGAAGAACTGATGTAAGGAATGTCCTTATTCGAGTCCTGGATCAACAAATCAATAACCACCTTTATTAATTTTTGAGATTCTCCTTTTTGGTTTTAGATTTACGTTCCAGTTTCTGAATAGGTAATGTTGACACTGGTATTTCTAATTCTAAAAAGTATATTTCAATTTCATAATGGAGACATTTTATCAAGGAATACCTATCACATACTAGTGTTTTCAATCACATATGAATGTATGGTGAAATCACACTATTGGCTTTGAAAATGAATAGATTCGTGAATTCCTAAAAGAGCATTGCCCATCTGGAGTGCACATATCTGTTCTGGAGTAGAAAGATAAAATTCCAAGCGAATATCCTGGAGGTAGAAATACCTGAAGGTAGAAGAGAGGAGGAATGAGCACCAAGACACAGCCCTCCTATTCTATCCCAAAATTGAGACAATAGTCTCCCTTGTAGTTGGAGAAGGAGGGTTTTCCAGATTCTAGATCTTATCTGTCTAGTCTAAGCAAATCTCTGGAACATCAGTACAAGTTGCCAGAATTTAAGCCATTCCATGCAGAACATGCCAAAACCATTACAATAATTATATTATACTATTTACTACCTGTGCAACTTTGACTTTAACCCCTCTGAACCTCTTTTTTTATAAAATTAGCAGTCTGAGCTAGATGCCTTCTGCTGTATAAATGATAAAGGCTCAATTCAAGCATTGGAATGGCTATGCGACCTTCAATAGAAGCTTAACTTTGAGCTCCCATTCCTCTATTTTCTTGTTTGTAAAATGGAGATAATAATGCCTTATCCCCACTTTATGGAGTTGTAATGATTAAATAAGATGTACATCAACTGCAGAGTGCTACATAAAGGGAAGTGACTGTATTTCAGCCCAGAGATAAAATTAAAAAAAAAAAAGAACTTTCACAAGATGAGAATATCTACATTTCTGATTTTTCTTTGAAATTGTTAAGTAACTCTTCATTTTATTGAAGCTGAGACAAATCCTAACTATCCACCAAAAGTTATCTTTCCTGAAGTTTGTTAAAGTAACATGTAATTTCCATAGTCTTTACCCAGGTCACCTTTTAGGTTTTACTTCTTTCGGAAGATTAGATTAAAAATCTCACATTGATGTGATGAATGCTAAATGCTTTTCAAGTTGATTTTGAAAGGAGTTTGGTACTAGTCCCCTTAAAATTACAAAGCTATTCTTCCTGAATTGTTTTATCTTTGTTAAGAATTTATTAGTTGCTTACTATATGCCAGACAGTGTTCTAAGCACTTGGATACAAAGAAAGCCAGAAATGGTATCTGTCTTTGAGAACTTATAGTCTCCTGAAGAGACAAACAAGAAAATAGCTAGGCATATCCAAGATATAGGAGGCACAAGCAGCCAAATGGGCTTCTTGTAGAAGCTGGGTTTTGTAAAATTGAGATTTGAACTCTGGACTTCAATCCCCACAAGCCCTTGCTCCACTTCCCCAAATGCTTTGTAATCTCACGGGAATTCTGAGGTGGGCCGAGATCGAGGAAGGATTTAAGCTGGTGGCAAAGGTTTTTGGGGCTTTTTTTGGACTTCTGTTTTGGAGCAGATGTGGCTCTTTCCATAATGTAGGTGAGGTCTTGTCTAGGCCTCTGGCCTGGGCACGTTTTCCTTATCCTGTATTTTCTTTAATCCTTAATCCTTAATAAACCTCTAAAAAATATAATACTCCTTGCAGAGAGAAACTAATTTCTACCTGCCTCAGTCTCCCCATATTCCTAAATTTTAACTGTTACAGTTTTGAACAATCTTGAAGGAAACCAAGGAAACTAAGATGTTGAGATGAAGAGGACAAATATTCTAGGCAAAAGGGACAGCCAGGGAAGGGATATGGAACTTTGGGCACAGGCAATAGGGAAAAGGTTAGGGGAAATGAATCCTTGAGGTCAGGGAAGGGGAGTAAATTGAATGATGACTGGAAAAGGAGGAAGGGACTAGATTGCAGAGAGTTTTAAATGTCAGAGGACTTCATTTGTGATTCTAGAGGTTGTAGTCCATTTTCCAAGAGGACCAATTGCATGCAGCATGGTTTTGACTTGTGCATGAACAGGATTTAAATGAAGTAGGGTTGCACAAAATTGTCAGTAGCCCTTTCTCTTCCAGTTATTGAAATCCATGGCAAGACAGAGAACCAAGAGATAGGGAGACAATGGAATTTATTGGAGGAGGGAGTCAGAGGTAACATGGGCAGGAAAATCATTCTGGCAACTGAATAGGGGACAGATTGGACTGGGGAGAGACTAGAATGAGGGAGAGCTTATAATGTCATATTATATGACTACCAAGCAAAAAGGAACTTGTGAGTGGATTTTTATGCTCATCAGCTAAAGACAGATCTCTGTTCTACTATTAATTAACTATGTGATCTTAAACAATTCACTTAATCTCTCTAGATCCCATTTTAAAAATACTAAGGTTGAACTAGATGGCCTCAAAGTTGTCTTCCAACCCTAGCAATCTCTGAATCTATAATGAATGTCATGACCAATCTGTCTGGCCAAACATACTCAAAGACAGAATTGAAATAATCATATTCCATCACCAAAGATAAGGCAAAAATTCAGACTTCAAATAACTTACAAACTTAAACTTGGAAAATGCTAGATAACAACAACAATAACCCTATGTTTCTAAAAGGATTTATCAATTATAAAACATGTTAATATATGTTATCTCATTGAATACTCCAAATGGCCTTTGTGAATATAGGTCCTATGGCTATTCCTCATTATACAGACAAGGAAACTGAGGCTGAATGAAAATGATAACTTGCTCAAGGTTTTACAATTTAGCAAATGGCAGAACCAGGACAAGAACTTAGATGTCCTTTGGATCTGCCTTGACCCACCAACAGTACTGCCTGGTTTTTGCATGTTTTATGACCTGAATGCAACCTGGGACTCAAACCTGGGCTTTATTCCAAGGCTCTCCTCTCCCTTCTTAGATGGCACAGAGTGAAGAGTAATCATTCTCTCCACCAATGAGAAGTCTTATGCCAACAACAAATCTTGAGATCTCGGGTTATAAATACTCTCATGAATGAAAAACTTCTTTAATCAGAATATGAGTTCTTGGAGAGCAAGGACTATCTCATTTTCTATTTGTATCCTCACACTTTGCACAGCCCTTGACACATAGTAAATGCTTAATAAATGCTTCTTGTTCCATCCCTTTCCATGGAATGCTCTGAAAGGCTCTACATATCTAATTGGTTAGGCTCAAGGGTATATTAAAAATTGGTGCATTGTAATATGCAGAACAAAGATTTGTACAAGGACATGACATAGCTATAGTGAGTGTGGCACAGAGTAGGTACTTATGAAATTCTCCTTGAGGGGGCAGTTAGGTGGCTCAGTGGATTGAGAGCCAGGCATAGAGATGAGAGGTCCTAGGTTCAAATGTGACCTCAGATATAACCTAGCTGTGTGACCCCTGGGCAAGTCACCTGACCCCCATTGCCTAGCCCTTACCTCTTCTGCCTTGGAGCCAATACACAGTACTGAGTCTAAGATGGAAGGAAGGAAGGAAGGAAGGAAGGAAGGAAGGAAGGAAGGAAGGAAGGAAGGAAGGAAGGAAGGAAGGAAGGAAGGAAGGAAGGAAGGAAGGAAGGAAGGAAGGAAGGAAGGAAGGAAGGAAGGAAGGAAGGAAGGAAGGAAGGAAGGAAGGAAAGAAGGAAGGAAGGAAGGAAGGAAGGAAGGGAGGGAGGGAGGGAGCAAGGAAGGGAGCAAGGAAGGGAGCAAGGAAGGGAGCAAGGAAGGGAGCAAGGAAGGAAGGAAAGACTTCTTGACTTTCAGTGAAAAGAACTGTGGATTTCACAAAAGACCAAAGTTCAAGCCCCAGGTCTAACATTTATTGTGTGAACTTGAGCAAATTACTCATTTACCCTGAGCCTCAGTTTCTCCTTCTAAGAATAGTTATACTTCTCCTTCTTTCTCTGCCAGACTATTCTTAGGCACAAATGAAATGATCATAGAAAGTCCAATATATGTGAAAGAACTGTATAAGTAAATGGCAGGATCATTTATTGTTATTCTATTCAGCATGAATAGGCCATGCTTTCTCCAAAGCTCTCCATGACATCAATGGGAGGGTTTGGTTGTTCTTGTTGTTGTTGTTTTCTAGGACAGAACTTGGCTACAAAATTTTGGAAGCTTAGAATTTGATTCCTGCCTGAAATGTCTTTTGACTGCTTTTGTTTTCTAAAGAAGAGATACTTAATACTCTCTCCTTCTCCTCCCCAACCCTGAAAACCTAATTATGTTGCCTTAATGAATGAATGATGATTGGGATCTAACAGCATCTCTAAAAACTGCCTTGAAATGGAAATGTCTTAGCTAAGTAACCTGAGCATCTGGGCAAGATAATAGGGCCTTGAAATGTCAGGAATTCTTTTCTTTGGTGTTCCAGTTTGCTGACTAGACACCATAAGCTAGTTCAGCGAGCTCCTCAAGAAAGTCCCAGAACAAAGAGAAGAAACCAGAAGCTGTGGGAAGTTGTGAAAGTGCAGTCAGATGTGATTTAAATATGTAATTAATATGCTGCTTCCCTGGGATACACAAAAAAGGCTTTGAATGGAAGTCTCCCTAGTAACAGGCATTTGTACTCATGTTTGTCTTTCAGTCTTAAATAGGGTTTGTAGAATCATTCAGGTTATTTAGGTTAGATTCAAATGCCTAGAAAGAAGAAATTATTCCATCAGACTACAAGACATGATATATCAGTAACTGAAGAGTGCTATATGTGGTCCAAAAAGGCCATCCCTTGGTCCCTCCTTTTCCCTTAGAGATAGGACATGAGAGTAGACACAATGATTAGAAAAGAATAGGTACTTAATAAATAAATGCTTTTTAAAAAATTTACTTAAGATGCTAAGATAAAGGCTGAAAGTATTCATAAGAGAACCAATTAGAAATTCTAAGGCAGAGGTAATTAATGGTCAATGAAATCTGTTCTCTCTCTCTCTTTTTCTCACTGGGAACAACTGGGTTCTGGTAATCCTGACAAAAGGTTTCCTCCTTTTAGCCAATGGAAAGAGAGGTTTGAATTACCATTCTAGATAGCCTGCCACAGCGCTGAGCATATGTGGGTAGCTAACACACAACTACTATTTCTCAAGCCCAGCAAATTCTGGTCAGAAATAGTTTCTGGTCCCTAAACCTCAGTTAGTAGCACCCAAAAGCAAGGAGCAAAAGATGAAGTCTAGACGAAGAGTATAACTCATAATGCAGGTAAGAGTTAAAGAAGAAATCCTTCACTGTCTGCTTAATAAATGCTTGTTGATTGATTGATTGATTGAACATCTCTGCCACCTGTGCACCCAAGTGGCAATTAATTACTCCAGCTGACAGCTGGGTTGCCAAAGGATTTGTCACATCACCTCCATTACTGAATGGATCCAATCAATTGATGTCATCACAGCCTTCAGCAAAATACAGCTTTAACCATGAAGACAAACAATGAGACAAGCAGATGGAATTATGGGGTTTTTAGAATTAGGTCATTTAGTTCAACCCCTCTTTTTACCAAGGAAGAAGCTGGAAAAGCTCAGGATGGCTAAGTGACTTGTCCAGGGTCATAGTGGTATTAATTTTGTGAAGATAAAATTTAACTCTCCCCTGATTGTGAAAATGAAATTAACTCCCCCACCCATTTTTAGATTTAATCACCAAAACTGTAAACACCCTACTTAAAAGCTGAGTGGGGAGATCTGCCCATTTTTAGATTTAATGAAAAATGTCACATTCCTTGTCTTCAAGAAGCTTACAGTCTACATAGGAAATATGACCCCCACACTAATCTAAAGGAGACAACAAAATTTCACCTAGCTGGGCAATCTTGCATCTTACAACATTTTTCAAGCAGGAAATTTAACTCTCAACAAATCTTGCTTTTAATAAAACTTTTCAAGCTATCAGTAGACAGAAATGAATTTTCCCCAATGTCTGTTTCAGTAAGCTTTCATGTTTTCCTTACCTACTCGAAAGATCAGGTCATCTTCAATTGGATTCTCTTTTCTTTTTCCAGTGCTATACATGCTTGCGGGTCTTTTCACAGCCTTTTGCTTTACGTGACCGCTTCCTGGAGATTTTACACGCCTCTTGACACCTTCAGTGGTGGGAGACACATCTGCTGAACGGATCACTTTAAGTTTAAATGGGCTTCCTCGAATATGCTGATCATAAAGTCTCAGGGAGAGGGTAAAATCTCCTTCCTTCTGTACAGTATACAAGAATTCATAAGTACCATTTTTATTGTCAAGTATTTCTCCATCAGCCACACTCCCATCAGGAGTACTCAGTTCAGCAGTGATATAGGCGTTCCCAGATTTACACAGCTCCCCATCTTTGTCCTTGGTTGTTATAGTGACTGACATAGGCTGTCCAATCACAGTCTGCCTCAGGCCTTCACCTGTAGCAACTGTTTCAGAGGCCACAGCATTGGTGGTTAAAATAGTTCCCAGGTTGTGAATAGATTTCTTAAGTCCTTCAGTCTCTACAATGAAATCCAACTGATCATTTTCCCGGGGCTGCAGGGGAAAGTCTTGATCGGCAAGTTCATTGAGCTTCTCACTCATCTGTTTCTTAACTAGCAAGACTTCTGTTTCAGTGCCATGGTTGAGGGCCTGAGCAGTAAAATTGCTGCAACTTTTGATATTCTCCTGTCCCTCCAACAGAGTGTCCAATTGGGTCTGAAGGACCTGTGAGCAATGCAAGATGCCTGGTTAGTGGCAGGATAAGATTTGGCCCTACAACTAGGAAGGATCATCATCAGATGATCCTTTCATCATCAGACCAGTCAAATGAGATCAGCTCGAGAAGGGCTAAGGAGAAGCAGGAGGGTGGGAAGAAGAGAAGGGCTTGCTTTGTGGTCCTGTCTTGGGCAGACAAAGATAAGGCTACAAAACCTGTTCACTGAAGGGTTCTTACAATGTTTCCTTGTATAGACAAACCTGTTGGTGGCAAATTCCACTTTAAATGGGAACCTGTTCACAGAATGATAGTTTCATCAGTGGAGAGCTGGAAGGAACCTAGACTGACATTTAATACAAACCCTTTATCTTCCAGATGAGGAAATGGAGACCCAGGGAGGATATATGACTTGCCCAACATCACATGGGCAAACTTATAAGTAGTAGAAACACTCCAACCTCTTTACACTTGACCACTCATTTCTCTCTCAATTACCTTCCATTTATACTATCTCTATGTTGGATGCACATAATTCTTTCCATGCCATCTCTCCTTTTTGAGGAAGAGCCCCTTGGGAACAGGATCTGGGAGTTTTTGTCTTTGTCCAATCAGCTCTTAGCAGACAGTGCTCTACACACAATCAATACTTAGAAGATTCTTGTTCTGTGGTTGACTGGTCAATGTGAAGTCTTCTAAAATGCTAAATGCTTCTGAATTCTTGAAGGCACACACAGCTCTCCTGCCCCCATTTCCCTGCCCTTTGCCTGTTTCAAAGGACACTGGGTGGTTTTGTTTTTTCATTTGAATAAGTTTATTTAATCAATTTAGAACATTATTCCTTGGTTACCATATTCACATTATTTCCCTCCCTCCCCTCTACCCACTCTTCCCTCAGCCATTGCCCAATTTCATTGGGTATTACTTGTGTCCTTGATCAGAACCTATTTCCATGTTGTTGTTTACACTAGGATGTTCATTTAGAGTCTGCATCCCCAACCATATCCCTTCTACCCATGTATTCAAGCAATTGTTTTTCTTCCGGGTTTTTACTCCCACTGTGTTTCCTCTGGATGTGGATAGTGGTTTTTCTCGTAGGTTCCTCCAAGTTGTTCAGGATCACTGCATTGCCACTAATGGAGAAGTTCATTACATTTGATTGTACCACAGTGTATCAGTCTCTCTGTGTATAATGTTTTCCTGGTTCTGCTCCTCTCACTCTGCATCAATTCCTGGAGGTTGTTCCAGTCCTCATGGAATTCCTCCACTTTATTATTCCTTTGAGCACAATAGTCTTCCATCACCAACATATACCTCAATTTGTTCAGCCATTCCTCAATTGAAGGGCATCCCCTCATTTTCCAATTTTTGGCCACCACAAAGTGCAGCTATGAATACTTCTGTACAAGTCTTTTTCCTTATTATCTCTTTGGGGTATAAACCCAGCAGTGCTATGGCTGGATCAAAGGGCAGACAGTCTTTTAGCGCCCTTTGGGCATAGTTCCAAACTGCCCTCCAGAATAGTTGGATCAATTCACAGCTCCACTAGCAAAGAATTAATGTCCCAATTTTGCCACATCCCCTCTAGCATTCATTACTTTCCTTTGCTGTCATGTTAGCCAATCTGCTAGGTGTGAGGTGATACCTCAGATTTGTTTTGATTTACATTTCTCTGATTATAAGAGATTTAGAGCACTTTTCATGTGCTTATTAATAGTTTTGATTTCTTTAACTGAAAATTGCCTATTCATGTCCCTTGCCCATTTTTCAATTGGAGAATGGCTTGATTTTTTGTACAACTGGTTTAGCTCTTTATAAATTTGAGTAATTAGACCTTTGTCAGAGGTTTTTGTAATGAAGATTGTTTCCCAATTTGTTGCTTCCCTTCTAATTTTGGATGCATTAGTTTTGTTTGTACAAAAACTTTTTAATTTGATGTAATCAAAATTGTTGATTTTACATTTTGTAATTTTTTTCTAGCTCTTGCTTGGTTTTAAAGTCTTTCCTTTCCCAAAGATCTGACAAGTATACTATTCGCCTAATTTGCTTAGGACACTGGGTTTTGAAGTGAGCAGGTGGTTAGCTCACAACAAAGAGCTTGGCAAGCAGATGGATCCTCTTAACATCTGAAATAATCATTATTCTAGACCTTTCTTCTCACTACTGCAGAGATCAAAACAACCCAAAACTCCACCAGTGAAAAAGCCTTTGTGGGCTAGAGAGGTCACCTACTTTTTATTTCTGTTTTTGTTTGTAGACAAACTAGAAAGAATGCATGGAGATGGCTTATCTATGTTCAGACTCAAGTGTATTTGGAGGGAATGATGTAGGCATTAGTGAGCAAACACTCCAGATGGGGCAGTCAAGCTTTAGAACTCTGATGAAAGGAATGATCTACCAGGATTCTAGAGGTCCAAAGGAGGCTTATCAGCATTCAACTCCTGCCAGAGGTGATGGACTTAAAACCCAGAATGAGATGTGTAAATTTAAACATGGTACCTGTGGAGATTTGTTTGGAGGGACTAGATGTATTTACTGTGAGGATATTGTTATTATTTTTTTTATTATTCCATTGTAAAAAAATAATGAATGCTAATAAAAATAATTTAATAAGTGGCAGCCAAAAACGATCACTTTATATTGAAGTGTAATCTAGTTACTGAGCAACCAATTTTTCTTTTTTTTATATTAGTGACATGTACATGTGTGTACCCCTGTGCATTTATTCAGGTGTGTGATTGTGTGTTTATGTTGGGTGGGGAGAATGGAGCAGGATCATTTCCTATAAGTTGGTGCTTAAAGTTTCAGGTCTCAGCAAGTGCTAAAAGGGGGAAAACATCCCTGAACACTCATCTGGTGAGTTTATTAAGTACACAAAGTATAACAGGCCCTTCAGTATTCATGAGGGGATTGCTCTGTACTTCTAGATCCCAAGAAGGTAAAATCCTCACCCAGAGATCACATGCATTTACTTGAAAAACAAGGAAACAAATCTCACTTAAAAAAAATCAAAGACCTAATCACTTACTTTATGTTTAAGGCCATAATTCACTTCCAGCTCCATCAGCAGCACACTCTTACGCACATTTAAAGTCTTCTGGAGCTCATCAAAGGTGGAATGAATGTCATCTACAATGCTAGCCTTTTGGTTGGTTAACTGATGGATGATTTCCGATATGAAATGAAGTGCAGAGTCAATCTCTGGGAGCCTAAGGAAGAAAATCATGAAAGATTATTTTTTGGAACTCAAAATTGCTGCTTTTAAAACCTTAAAGTTTTAAGGCAAGGGGGCAGCAAGATGGCTCAGTGGATTGAGAGCCACACCTGGAGTCAGATGGGAGGTCCTGGGTTCAAATATGACCTCAGACACTTCTTAGCTGTGTGATCTTGGACAAGTCTCTTAACCCCAGTTGCCTAGCCTTTACTGTTGTCCTGCCTTGGAACCAATACTAAATATTGACTCTAAGTTGGAAGGTAAGAATTAAGAGAAAAACGTTTTAAGGCAAAGATCCAGGACAAGTCCACAGAATCCATAGAAAGGCTGTCCTACCCATCCCTATACAAGGAGCAGAGTTCAAAGGCAGATAGAAACATGCCATTCTTCCCTTTATTGCTTCTATGAATTTTTCTTTTGTGTAAGCAACACATGACAAACAGGGAAATAAATATTATATGATAATATATACATTATATATTAGTACATATATATATAATATAGTACATATATAATATATGTACTATATCATATCACCTGACTTTTGGGGGAAAGAATGGTGGGGGGAGGGGAAAATGATTTCTATATGTAATTGAGAAAATTAAAAAATGATTTAAAAGAAAAAAATTCATGAGAAATTAAGGTGCCAAAAAGCGACTTATGTTGTGAGCTTTTTGAGAGTGGTAGCTTTCTTTTGTCCATTCTTGTATCTCTAGTACCTGGCACAGTTACTGGCATATAGTAGGCACTTAATACATGTCTACTGATTAACAGCACTAAACTGTAACATAGCTAGTTCTCCAAACATGATACATAATCAAAAAATCATTTCTATGTCTTTCATCATGTCTGTACATAAAGAGCTTCGTAAAGTGTATCTAGAAATGTGAGTTTTAATTTTGGGGCAGTGGGCAGAGGTATCTGGACCTTTGATTTTATTGGTGTTGGGAACAAGCAATGATGAAACTCATTCTACATTAGTTCTGAGCCCTAAAAGAAAACTTTCTGCATAGAGAGAGCAATTCACACAAAAGCAACACTTTAAAAACAAATGCCTTTGAAAGACTTGAGAATATTGATCAATGCACTGACCATCTATAATTCCAGAGGTCTCGTGTTGAAGAACAAGAGTAGAGATGGAATCAAGATGCAGAATTACACGTACACTTTTGGACCTGGTCAATATGTAAATTCGCTTTTTACTCAAACATACCTATTTATTATAAGAATTCTCTATGTGTGTGTCTCTCTCTCCCTCTTCCCTTCCTTCCTTCCTTTCTTTCTTATTTTGATTCCAAAAAAAAAAGGGAGTCCTACTCTTTTAATGTTGTTTGCCTTTACATTATTGTGGGTATCGTATAGATTACTCCATTATTGTTACTTTAAAGTTACTACATTATTGTTACATTAAAGTTACAGAGCTTTGAAGTTTACAAAATACTTTTATGTGCATAATTCCCTTTACCTGTGAGGTGGGCACTAGAGGTAGTATGAGACTCATTTTATAGATAAGGAAACTAAGGCAAAGAGTGGTTTAGTGACTCACCCTAAGCAAATAAACATGGGAAAAGCAGAACACAGCCTTAGTCTGTTGCACTCTGATGGATCAGAACTCCAAAAAGGCAGCAGTGGCCAATGGTGGGTGTCAGGTCATAGCTTAAATGAGGCTGAATCCTGATGTGAATCTCTTGGTTCCCTTGTAAGCACCCCTTGATTGAATACTTTGAAACATGCTGAATAAATTGCAAACACTCCTGCTCATTATCCAACTAGGTTTGAGCTCAACACAGAGGACCTGCCTCCAAACCAGCCAGTAGTTACAGAAGCAAGAGCCAAGGTTGTTCCTGTGAGCAGTAGGGAAATGGGTGTTGTAATACCAGTTCCTCGAGGGGTAACGTGACCCCACTAACCTACTTTGGACGAAAGTCCTGCTAAGATGGATGATGAGGTGAAACAACATCCTTGTGGCAGCGAATCAGGGAGGAAAAGTGAGACGTGGCTGCTTACCTTTTGTTGACAGCATCGAGCTGGACTTGGAGAGAAGCTTTATGTTGTTCGACCACATCCTTGAGGGGGACTGTGGGGTGTTCAGCATGTTCCCCTTCAGTGCATTCACGACACATGGCAGTCTCACAAGACTGGCAGTAAAATTCCATCACCTAAGAGGCACAAGAACATTTCCAAGTTGGACATGAGGAAGAATACAGTATTACCCCCTCTTGGCTAGACTGACATAGTATATTTTTCCTGAAAACAACAATAATTAATAATAAATGGCATAGAGAGATGGATTTGGGAGTCGGTAAGCCTTGAGTTCAAATCCCATCTCAGCCATTTACTAGCTAAGTGACCTTGGACAATTCACTAATCTTCTCTCTGCCTCATCTGTAAAATGGGGATAATAATAGTAATTATAACCTCAAGGGATCATTGTGAGGTCCAAATGAGATAATATGTAATACACTGTAAAACTTCAAAAATAAATCTTAGCTACTGTTGTCACAATTTTTAAGGGTTTTGCTTTATTATTTGTTAATCTATATTTTAGGCCTTTTATATAGCAAGTTCTCTCTCTCTCTCTCTCTCTCTCTCTATATATATATATATATATATATATGATTATTTAATAACTGCTTGGATTAGGGCTCCTCTGTCTTTTGGTGTTGATTGTCTTTACATAACTGTGGACTCAGTGCAAATTGTTCCTGTGGTTCTGCGTACTTTATTGATATCTGTAAAGTGCTTTGAGGTTTCAAAGTGCTTTCTGTGCATTATCTTCTTTAATCTTTGCAATGGCCCCTGGGAGGCATGATAACATATTATATGGTGCTTCCTATGTGAGAGTATATTGTGCTAAGTGCTTTACAATTATTATCTCATTTGATCCTCATAGCAACCCTGGATGAAAGTTAAGTAAACTACACTGATATAGCAAACACAGTGAGAGGCAATTAAAAGGTCCAGAATATTCTGGAGAATCATTTTCCTAAACTGTTCAATCTCACCAAGGTTGGAGATTTAGATATGATTTTAATTAGGTTAAAGGGTTCCTACTCGAAGTCTGGTTACCCCTTAAATCCATCTTCCAGGAGCTCTGGGTTCTTCCACAAGAGATTACTCAAATATGTAAATAAAAACAAATTTTAAATCAAATTAAAAAAAATAAAAAATAAAAAGGGTTTCCTCCCAGAAACTAGTTAGTTAGATCACTGAGAAGTAGAGAAGGGAAGAGAAAAATCTTTATTTAATTATAATTTTTTTCTAATTAGGGCATTATTTAATTAAAATTCTACATACTGAGAAGGCCACCTTTATCCAGTTGAAGTCTAGAACAGACTTCAAGTCAGAAAATATTTATTTCTAGCCTTCCAACCATTGTGACATGCTGCCTCTCCATGTTTTTATATAGTATTTCCTAAATGGGAGCCTGTAGCAGGTAATGACTGCTCCTTCCGGGGACAACCAGAATTATTTAAGATTACTGTCTCTCTGCATCATAGTGAGGTAAAATTTCCATTACAATCATCTCCAGGAGGTTGTAGAATATTGTTCTTTATGCTGCTTAAAATGGACCACAGAGTGGAGTTTGAATATCTTTTTGTTATGCAGACAGTAGATGGCATGCATTTTATTTCTTGACAGACAAATTGGGGGCAGATACTGGGCAGAAGAACTCCTTCTCATTCCATTAAACAGATTCATTTGAATAAACTTCTAATTGAAAATATTGTTCACAATAAGAGAGCCCTGGCAGATTTGGAAAAAATGGGCAGACAGCAAAGATGTATTGGTACTTTTTCCTGGGATTTTGCAAAAAGAATGTCTTATTGAAAGCACCTGTGTCATCCCCCTATAGCTTATAGGAGGACATTACATTTCCCAGGAGGCCCTAGGTCCCAAGGAATTACTGCTGATTGAATGAAAGCAGAATCCTACTTTGTCAAAGAGCTGATCTACTCCAGCACACTGTGATGAGAGTAGAGAGAGGGGAAGTGTTGGAAGAAGAAAGACATCAATGAGTATGAGAAAGGCAAGATGGAAGGCTTAAGAAAAGCAGTGAGAGAGAGGTTGCGAATTCCTTATTGAAGCAGAACAAGTAGGTTCTGGATTCAGAAAAGCTTCATATTCTAATAGTAGCTGTTTTTGAGCAGGGAACCCAAGGCTTTCTGCACTGAAATCTTTAAACTTGCCCCCATTGCCTTCTTTGAGACAAACACTGGCTATAAGACATTGCCCAGTTTTCCCTTATTGGAGCTGGAAATCTTTGGCAGAAATGAACCCCAAATAATTCTGGAGAGAAAGACACTGTCATCATGGGATACAAGCTATGATTACTTTCTATTGTTTTGCTATTCGTTTCTATCCCAAATAAATGTTTTACATTTCAATTCCAACTGTTGGCCTTTGTTTTGCTAACAGATGAGTCATTGAATATGGTATGTAAGCTAATTAGAGAAGATTCCAAGAGTTTGGAAATCTGAAAGGGGAAGAAAGGAACCAGAAAGATCTATTCATGATTATTTGTTATTCTTCTTAACCTAACACAAACATGAAAATTTCCATATACCAAAAAAAGAATTGAAAAAGAAGACTCATGATGTATAGCTTAAAAAAAAAAAAGCATATGCTATATTCAATTTGGTATGTTATCAAAGCAGTCTTCCTTATGTGTACCCTTTAAAACCCCTTGATCCTTCTTGGCAAGGTCTACTAGGACTTTCCAATACCCCAATCTCCTGGGAGGAAGTGGGAGAAGAAGGGGAAGTGAAGGAGGGCCCTGGAAAGGGTCAGACCAACAATGGGTATCAGATTGGAGCTTAGTTAAATGTTGAGGGTGGTAATACTATAGAACTGGGAGCTGGCAATGCCACTTCAGGAAGAAGACATTCCCTCTGGACACTGGCTATCTTTGGTGCCCCACACCCAAACCCTAATTACCCCACCTTCTTTCTGGCTATTTTAAGAACCTCAGGTTACAAATATGGTATGCGTGTCAGAGAGCAATTTAGGCCTTCCCAGGATACATTAATTTGGCATCATTCCAAACCCAAGAACAATTTTTTTGCTTTTGTTGTGGAAAATGGAGGAATTCAAAGCAGGCTAGAAACAAGAGGAACCAGAGGATGTCTCATGCAAAGGTCTTGGCAATAAGATGCAGGATGAATACGGTTGGCAGAGTCCCAGGCTTTATTCCTGATCCAAACATCAAAGATGCTTTCTGCATTCTGCAAGATGGAAAGCATCTTTCCAAAAGCACGTCCTAAGTGTGCCGTTTCTTTTGTAATTCAGTCAAATTGAGCACACTATCATCCTTTATATTTCTGTTCAAGTAAATTGATGCTATACTACTGGGACACCCCCGACTCTGGGCCAAAATTCAACAAGAGAGAGGTTTCAGGCAAAGGGAGTGCTTAGCCCTTTCTCCTTCTCTTGTTTAATTGGCAATGCTTCTTTATATAGAAGCAAAAAAATCCCCAAAGGGGGCTCCCGTTAACTGAGGAATGCTAAACAAATTTTGGTAGAGGAATATAAGGCAATGTTATTGTGTCACAGGAAACAATCGCTTTAAAGAATTATGAGAAATAGTGGAAATTTTATATGAACTGATAGAGCTAGGTAAGTATAGGCAGAAAGATAATATAGACAATGATTATAATAATGTACATGAAAAGAGCAATAAAAAAGCAAAAAAAAAGCATAGGTAGAAAGATAATATAGACAATGATCATAATAATGTACACAAGATGAGCAATAAAAAAGCAAAAAAACAAAAACCCAAAACTAAAAAGAGTGAAAAACCCCAGAATAATTATTGTCAACGTTGATTGACAACTCTCACCTCTAGTAGTGTGTGTGTGTGTGTGTGTGTGTGTGTGTGTGTGTGTGTAGGGAAGACATTTGAAGAACATGATATGCATTGTCAGACATAGTCATTGTGTCAGTTGGTTTTATTCAGCTGTTTCTCTTCATTACAGGGGAAGAGTTCAATGGAGATGAAGCTTAAGGTCAAAAAAGATTGTATAAAAATCAAATAAAACTTTGAAAAAATATCTCTGGTACTTGTTAGAGACCAAAAGAAAACCTGCCCTTACATTTGTATTGAGTCATAGTCCAGTCCTCTGTGTATATATTAAATTATGATGATCTGGGACTACAGAAAGTTTTATGTAAAAATCACTTAAGTATTTCAAAATTTTAAAAAGTCATAAGCATTTTAGTTGCCCTTAAAAAATGTATAACCTCCATTTTCAAGGAAAACATAAACAATATGGAAAAAAGAGGGTTCTCCCCCTCACAGACAATTTCCCCTCTTGTCTCTGCTTGGGGGACTTTGGGGAATGTGTCCCTAGTCGATGAAGTTCCTACGAGCCTGCCAATGCTGGTTTGCCTCCAAAAGATGAATGCATTATTTCCAGTTTGCTCATGCCCAGCAATTGTAAAATGCCTTCATTCACAATTGTTCTGGCTCACAATAATCCTGTGCTATCACTACCATGAGGGGCCCCAGTTTGCAGATGAAGGTCAAAGTCACAGAGAATTAAAGAGCTCTCCCCCGACAGGGCTCGGGTCATGTGTACCAGTGATGGCAAGCTGCTGCTCTGCTTCCCTGCCTCCCATAGAGCTAATAGGATTCATCTCATCTTCACTGCACCTGCCCTGGTAGGGGGAGTATCATAAACTTGTCCACCTGTGTACGTGGACCACTGCCCAGACTCAATGGGGCATTTGGGAGTGGGATGAGGGATGTGGCCACCATCCCACATGCCATATTTCAGAAGCAGCCTCTTCCAGGACTTCTCTGAATTCTAAAGTGCTAGATAAAAGCTAGCGAGCATTGTGAAGATTCTTTGCTTTTTGAGTTGTGACTGCTAAAAGTGATCTGATTAACAAGGCCATGAGACTGATAGACCTAGAGGCAGCATGCCTTCATATAGTATAAAGAAAGAATCCAGTGAAAATAATCTAGACCTGAGGAGGTGGGGAATAAAATATAAGCCAATGATCTAAACAGGATCTTGGGACCAAAAACCAAGTTCTCAACTTATCTCTCTAATCAGTCTTCCTCATAGTTGCCAAACTGATGTTTTTGACCTCCAAGTCTGACCATGCCAACCTCTTTCAGATATCATCAGTGGGTCTCCCTTGCCTTGAGGTTAAAACATAGACTCTTCTGTTTGAACTTTAAAGCCTTTTACAATCCGGCTCCAGTAGATCTTTCTAGGCTTACTAAGTAGGATTTCCCTTTGAAGATTCTATGGTCCAACCAAATTAGTCAGCTAGGTGGTCCTTGTACATGACATTCTTTGTTTAGTATTTGTTCTCTCTCCTCACTCTTGTCCCATAGAATTCTAAGCTCCTTTCAAAGCTGAGCTCATTCCTACCTCTTATATGTCCCCTTTCCAGATGTTCTTCTCTTGCTCTTGAAATTACTTTGCATTATTTTTATATGTATTTTGTGTTTCCTTATCAATGCATATGTTGTATCTCACTGCTACCCTCAGGAAAATTCAAAGGCTTAGAAAGCAAGGATATTTTTTTTCATTTTTTAAATCTGTATCCCCAGGCCACTGCTTTGAATGTCTTTATTAAATATTTTTTTTTAAAAAACCCATCTTACCTTCCATCTTAGAATTAGTACTGTGTAATGATTTTGAGGCAGAAGCATAATAATGGCTAAAGCAGTGATGGCAAACCTTTTAGAGATCAGGTGCTGTGACCCACTCCTTAGACTGTGTGCCATGCCCTGCCCCCAGACCGAGTGCCATGCACACATTGCCCCTTGCCTTACCCCAGATGGGGGAGGGGGGCGGAAGCACTCCCATTGGGCTACTAGGCAGAGGGGCAGGGAGGTGTGGTGGAGAGGGGAAGGGAGTAGCTCCACCCAAGTCCCTCTGCCTTTCTAGTAACAAACTCTGGCAGGAAATGGGGTGCATGCCCACAGAGATGACTTTGTGTGCCCTCTTTGGTACACATGCCATAGGTTTGCCCTCACAGAAGTAGAAAATGGGGGTTAAGTGACTTGCCCAGCGTCACACAGCTAGGTAGCATCTGAGGTCAGCTTTGAACCCAGGACTTCCTATCTCTAGGCTGGCTCGCAATCCACTGAGCCACCTAGCTGCCCCCTTATTAAGTATTTATTGGGAAGACTTTTGGATCACATGAACAACAAGAAGGAGAACTAGACAGTTTCTCTGATCTACACAACCTCTCCCAAAAAGAAGTTATATGGCAAAGATAAAGCAACTTTAGTTGTGTCTAAAATCCAAAAGAAGATTAATATGAAATGACTCATAACTGATGCTTACTGAGCTTGTGCTCACTCACTTCTTCTTCCACTTCTTCTCATGCTACCAGCATTGAGGCTGCAATAGCATACCCAAGAACTGGACAGATGGGCTTACAGCAAAACACAACCCTACACCCATCTTCCCTCTCTCTTTCCAGTGCCTATGAAGACCATGGCTCTAGGTTGTGAGAATCTGCTCTGCCATGACAGTTGTCACAGCCAGTCCTATAGTATCAGTGCTGCAAAGATCTGATAACCAGTGAAAATTAGCCCTTTAACACCAGTGGGCAGGTCTCTCAACTGTCAGTGCCAAGACAGAGAATTGAGAAACCAACAGAGTGGGATAGGGTACCAGGACTATACTGAGCCAGAGGAAAAGAGCTCAGTATCCAGTTGGGTCCAATTCTATCCACCCAAGAGTCGTTTGGGCCAGAAACGCAGGCTGGAGAACCATAAATTGCTCAGAGGGAGAGTAGGCTGATATGCTTTGAGATCCAATCTCCAAGGAAACCACCTTCATGAGAAGGGAGAGATCCAGAAAAAGATTTCAGGAAGAAGAAAACTCAAAGATTTTGAACATAAGCAGATAAATTGACAGGGAAAACATTAACCACAGAAGGATATACATGGTCTTGTAAATTAGTCAAGGCAGCTATAAATAAACAATATGAAACAGAGGAAAATGATCTAGCACTTAAAGAGACAGAGGACCCTATGGAATGTAAGGACAACATGGAACCATGACATGTTTCTAAATGATTCAAAAGAGAAATGAGAATTACAAAAACAGGATTTATAGCTTGTACAGCAAAAATAAAGGATTGAATAGAAAAGCTGAAATCTGCAATGGCAAATATCATCCAAGAAGCAAAAGAGAGAACAAGAGACTGGGAATGCAAATACACTGAAGTGAAGGACAACCTAGATGAAACAGTGAGCAATACCATTAAGTAATAATATCCTCACTATGCAAGCCAAACAGGCAGATCTCGAAGACAGTATATGGAGAGACAACTTAAAGATCATAGATCTCTCAGAACATGGTAAGACAAAAAATCTCAACACCATAAAATTATAATAATAATAAAAGCTAACATTTAACATAGTGCTTTCTATGTGCCAGGTACCTTTATAATTATTATCTTAGCTGATCCTCACAACAACCCTGGGACATAGTTGCTAATATTTTCCCAAGTCTTACTGATAAGGAAACAGGCAAATTGAGTTTAAATGACTTGCCTAGGGTCACATAGTTTCTCAGGACAGATTTGAACTCTGGTCTTCCTGACTCTAGGTTCAGTGTTTTATCCACTAAATCACTTAGTCACAAGAACTGCCCCAAACTTCTGAGCATAGAAAATGAAATTTCAGTTGAAAGAGTTCATAGGTCAGCCCCAGAAAAAATACATACTTGTTGAACTGAATTATTCTAGGTAGAAAAGAAGCCCAACTTATATTCAACTCTTGAGCATAATTTCAGCACCTACTGTTTTTCTTAGTCTACCTCTTAGAGTTTATTTGGACAAAAATATCATTGCATTTATAAAAGTAGGGACATAGACCTAGGCAGTTCTCCTAGGGTTAGGGAATTCAAATCCAGGTCTTCCAGTGACTCTAAATTCAGTCTCTTTCCATAAAAGCTACTAAACCAGACCTCTAAAATTAGTTCCAGAATTTAGTAATGAGTCATTTTGAATGAAAGTTATCCATTTTAAGTTTTGTTTTATAGTCCTTGCACACACATACAGCAATTTAATAAATGTTTATTGGATTGAATTGGATTATAAGACTTCCTTTCTTTGTTGTTCAGAGACTCAAACAAGCAATTTACTTTTTTTTGTTGGTTAGAGACTCAAAGAAGCCAAGATGTGTATAAAAGGTCATCTGTGTCCCTTAATTGGCTTTTGTGGGACACAGAACTAACTAGGAAGGAACATGTCTACCCTGCGGGCAGAGAACCCTTCGGGTCTATGTACCCTGCAAGGATAGGATTCTCATTTTCTACTTTTTATTCAGGCTGGGTACCAAGATAGTTTAATTAGAAGCTAGATAGAGTACTTCAAAGGGATGGCAAGCTCTGGTCCCCATGTCCTAATCTGTATCATGACAGCAGTTTCCTGCTGGATTGTGAATGGACCTGTTTTATTCATCTTCAAACTCATGAATTGTGTTAAGCGATTTACCCTGGCAATCAGCTGTGGTGATCGATTCATCTGGGATGCAGCAGGGCAGATCTATTTTCATGTGGGTATATACAAGGGAGCCAGCTGCCTAGAAGCCACAGTGGCCTCCAGCTGCCCACCTCGAGGAAACAACAGGAGGACTCAAATCACATGCAATCAATTTTTCAAAGGCTCTTGATGGCAAATAAAATTTTATAATGTAAAGAACCTTCACACTCAAATAAGGCTTATGCAGCTTAACAGAGGATGGGGTTTATTCTTCTTCTGGGAAAGATCTCCTGTACCTCCAGGAGGTCTGAACTATTCAGACTGAGGCAGCTTGGATGGCAAATAATTATGGCATATACTTTCTGGCATAAATTAGTAAATAATCAAATAAATGCTCATTTTAACTCAACTGAAGTTGAAACCTCTTACACTTTTCATAAAATGACAAGCAAGGGATTCACAGCTTAAGGAAAACTCTGGGGACTCTTCATTTCTGGGATATTTCCCTCCTTTCTCTCGGCTTAGTTGGGCTTCAGGAGCTAGCAAAAAAACTCTTCAATTCTCTCTGACTCTTTCCCTTTCTGCCCACTCTTCCTTATGAAGAACCAGGGAAGTAAATGAAGGCTGTCAATTTTAGCCTTTCCTACATTGTTGCAATGATTAAAAAATTTTAGCCTATAGAAATTTCTGCTCTCACTAAATTTGATTAGCCTTTTCCACTCATATAGAAATTGTGGTCTTGGAGTCAAGAGATCTGGGTTCAAATCTCAGCTCTGATATATACTAGTTATGGGACCATATATGCTAGTCACTTGTCTCTCCAATTCTCAATTTCTTCAGCTGTAAAATGGATAGAATAGTTCTTGCTGTGCCTACCTCAAAGGTTTAATTGTGAGGAAAGCACTTTACCAACTTTTAAACTGCTTAGGAATATAATTTAATATTTGGAATTTCATATGTATTTCATACATCTACAGCACTTTATGGTTTGCATACATTGTTTTACATACATATGCTTATCAAAGTATTCTACATACATAATCTCATTTGGGCCTCCCAAAGACTCTACAAGGTAGGGACTAATTATTACATGCATTTTATAAATGAGGAAACTGAGGCTCAGAGATTGTAAGTGATTGTTTAGAATCTCACAGCTAATAAGTATCTGAAGAGGGATTTGAACCCAGAGCTTCCCATCTCTAAGTCCACTACTCTACTGATAGAACCAAGGAATGGATATCCCACCAGATAGCCATAAGCATTAGGAGTCTGCAGAAGAACAAGCTAAGCATTAGAATGTTCTTTCTAATTTTCAACAATAGTTATTACTTTTCAGGGCAGTCTAATTTCTTGTAAGGCCTGGGACAGTTACATGGCAGATCCATTCATTTGTTTTTATCATTTGCCCTTTTCACTTTTTATGTGTTTGCCTCATATTAACCGCCGAGTCACATGCGCGCATAGAATAATGATTAACAACCAAATTGCATGAGGGCTGTGGCCTGGACTTCTGGGACTGAGATTATCAAAGCTACAAGAAAAAGGAGTCTAGCAAACTCCCAGGAGAAAAATGAGCTCTAGCTTTCTAGGAAGCACAGACTCTTCCTTAACCTTTATTTTACCTACATTTCCATTTTTGAGGATTCAATCATAAGCCTAGAGGCCAGGATGCCGCAACAGCTTGAGAAATAAACCAGAAGACAAGGGATTTGGGCTTAGGTGAGTAGCTGGGAGATGTTAAAAAACAAGGCCATGGGTAGTAAAGGAGGTAAAATGTATGAAGTACTATAAGACAACTCTTCCTCTTATTTTTTAAAATTGTATTTTTTTTAATGTGAAGGAAGGAAGCCTTGTAGTCCCAGATCTCAAACTATACTATAAAGCTGTGGTCATCAAAACATTGGTACTGGCTAAGAGACAGAAAGGAGGATCAGTGGAATAGACTTGGTGTAAATGACCTCAGCAAGACAGTCTATAATAAGCCCCAAAACCTCAGCTTTGGGGACCAAAATCCACTATTTGCTAAAAACTGCTGGGAAAATTGGAAGACAATATGGGAGAGATTGATTTTGGATCAACATCTCATACCCTACACCAAGATAAATTCAGAATGGGTGAATGATTTGAATATAAAGATGGAAACTATAAGTAAATTAGGTGAACACAGAATAGTTTGTGATATTTGGGTAAGACCAAGCAAGAGTTAGAAAAAATTACAAAATGCAAAATAAATAATTTTGATTATATTAAATTTAAAAGTTTTTGTACAAACAAAAACAAAGCTACCAAATTAAAAGGTAAAAAAATTAAAAGCAACAAATTAGAAAAAAAATCTTTATAACAAAAACCTCTGACAAAGGTCTGATTACTCAAATTTGTAAAGAGCTAAATCAATTGTACAAAAAATCAAGCCATTCTCCAATTGAAAAATGGGCAAGGGACATGAATAGGCAATTTTCAGTTAAAGAAATCAAAATTATTAATAAGCACATGAAAAAGTGTTCTAAATCTCTTATAATCAGAGAGATGCAAATCAAAATAACTGAGATATCACCTCACACCTAGTAGATTGGCTAATATGACAGCAAAGGAAAGTAATGAATGTTGGAGGGAATGTGCAAAGTTGGGACATTAATGCATTGCTGGTAGAGTTGTGAATTGATCCAACCATTCTGGAGGGCAATTTGGAACTATGCCCAAAGGGCGACAAAAGAATATCTGCCCTTTGATCCAGCCATAGCACTCCTACCAAGGTTTGTACCCCAAAGAGATAATAAGGAAAAAGACTTGTACAAGAATATTCATAGCTGTGCTCTTTGTGGTGGCAAAAAATTGGGAAATGAGGGGATGCCCTACGATTGGGGAATGACTGAACAAATTGTGGTATCTGTTGGTGATTGAATACTATTGTGCTCAAAGGAATAATAAAGTGGAGGAATTCCATGGGAACTGGAATGACCTCCAGGAATTGATGCAGAGCGAAAGGAGAAGAACCAGAAGAACATTGTACACAGAGACTGATACACTGTGGTACAATCGAATGTAATGGAATTCTCCATTAGTGTCATTGCAATGATCCAGAACTATTCGGAGGGACAAATGAGAAAGAACATTATCCACATTCAGAGGAAGAATTGTGGGAATAGAAACACAGAATAAAAGCAACTGCTTGATCACATGGGTCGATGTGATTGGGGATGTAGACTCTAAATGATCACCCGAGTACAAATATTAATAATATGGAAATAGGTCTTGATCAATGACACATGCTAAACCCAGTGGAATTGTGTGTCAGCTATGGGAGAGGGTTGAGGGGGAGGGGAGGGAAACAACATGAATCTTGTAACCATGGAAAAATATTCTAAATCAACTAATTAAATAAAATTTAAAAAAAAGATAAAAAAATAAAAACAAAATTTTATTTGTTTTTTTTTTAATTATTTTTCCATGGTTATGTGATTCCTGTTCTCTTCCTCTCCTCTTTCTTCTCCCCTCCCAGAGCTGACAAGTAATTCCACTTGGTTATACATGTATTATCACTCAATACCTATTTCCATATGTTCCTCTTATTAGAAGTGAAATATGGGCCAGAATGGATGACATTCTTTCTTTCTGTGCCCAGAAATTCTTAGTGGAAGAGAAGAGGGCAGAAGATTTCATTCTATCCTGCTTGTGAGTCTGTGAGTTAGGTTGGAATGGGGCAAGAAAGCTTGAAAAAGTAGAGAGACTTTTTGCAAAGAGCACTGGACTTGGAATCAGGGATTGGGGTTTGAACCCTGGATCTGCATGTTACTACAGTGTGACCTGGAGTTTTTCCTCTCTCTGGACCATAGGTTCCTCAATTGTAAAATGAAGGGAATGGACTCAATGAGCTATAAGGTCCCTCCTATTATATACATACATGTATATATGTATATAGTATGTTTATACGTGTACCTATAAAAATTCAGAGCTTATATAAGTACATAAATGTTCACATATAAGTACTTACATAATTTTTGAGTTGCAGGATAAAATTAAATCTCCTCACTTTGGCCTTTAAATCCCTTCCCATTCTAATTCTAATCTATCTTTCCAGATTTATTTTACATTAACCCCCCTCCCACATTCTACTTTCTAGGCACACCAGTCTATTTCCCCCTACTTCATTCATAACCTTTGATCTCCTCCCTCCATGTTTGGAATGCTCTCTTCACTTCTTAGAATCCCAGGCTTCATTCAAGGATCAGGTTCACCCTTTCCTCCTCTGATTATTTTGTCTTTACTTGGTACATATGCTGTGTTTACTTATCTGTTTACATAAATCCCTCCAGTAGAATGTTGGCTACACAAATTTAATTTTTTTTTTTTGCTTCCCCGGTCTTTAGCACAATGCCTGGCATGGTGTCTCTAGAGTTTGAAGATGTGGGTTCAATTTCTGCCTCTGATACTACCTCTGTGACTTTGGGAAAGTCACTTTAAAAGCCTCTCGGTTTCAGTTTTCTCATCGTAAAAAAGAGAGTAGTTGAACTAGAAAGCCTGTAGGACTCCTGCAGGCTTTAGAGCTAGCAACTAATATAGGAATTTATTAATAAATACTTATTGAATCAATCTGAATTGTCAGATACGAAGAGAAAGAAGAGAGAAAATTGGTTAGAAACCTTTGAAGTAGATAGAAACAGATGTGTGTGTGTTCATAAAAGCAATAATTTCTAATTAATCGAAGATGTTGGCTCAGGAATATGCAACACTTCTTTTGCTAAATGAGATGAACAGGATTTGTGGGTGTAGATCATAGATTTTCCATCCTCTGGCTTGCTGCCTGGATTCAATTTAACCTTCTATAGTCTTTCTAGATTCTGTGTACTTCCTGGTGTTTTCTTTTAATTCTAACATCCCACAGTCTGTGAATGTTTGTCACCTTCTCTACATTCCTGGGAGTATGTTATTGCCAATCACTCCTTCTGCTGAAGTCACTTTCTTGACATTGGATGCATTTTAAGATTTCTTTTACATAAAACAGACACATATTGCTGCTAGCTTCTATGTATTCTCAACTAGAATCAAAACGTCTGAAATTGGCAGCACTGCACAGGCGAAGAGCAGTGTATATTAATCTAATCCTTTCCTCATAACTCTAAGAGGCAGGCCCTACTTTCATTTCCATTCTTAAAAGTGGGAAGAGAAAAGAGTATGAGCAGCTAGAATCTATTCTCCTTCAGGTCTACGCTGACTAAAACTGGAGTAAAAAGACCAAGTCTGCATCATCAAGCTTATAGCTTGACTTTTCTCAACCTGATTTTAGGATCTTCTATTGATTCACATACTTCCACCATTCATAGGATTTCCACAGGATCACGGATTTAGGAGCCCTGGAGACAATCAAGTCCAAACCCTCTCATTTTACACCTGAGGAAACTGAGGCAATCTCTTATGCTGCTCAGCAATTCAATATAGTACAATTGTGTGACTTGGACAAAGGGGGAAAAGATGAAGAGGAAATATAGTGGAGTGGAAAGAATGCTGAAATGATTTTGAAACCCCATTCTGCTTCTCTTATTTATATGACCTGGGACAAATCACCTAAATTTTTTGGGACTCTATTTACCCATCTGTAAAATGAGGTTGACTAGGGCAACCTGGTTTCTTCTAGCTCTAAATCTGACTCAATGATAGTCTATGATGATTTGAAAAGCTGTTGAAATGGGGAAAAAAGATAGGCCATGGTCTTTTTGGGCGATATCCCAGTATTGATTCCAGACTGTGTGAACCCAAAGTCTTTGAAGACTGTGAATGGGCTACAAAAGTCATTATTGAAGTCCATTAAATCAATTAAAGTCCTTTTGTAATGCTTCATTATGGCCACTAGGTGGCAAATGGATACAAAACTGTGCCTAGAATCAGGAAGACCCAAATTCAAATCCAGCCTCAGATACTGACCACTACTACTACCATAACCTGTGTGACACCTCTTGTCTGTTTAAGTTTTCTCAAAGTTAAAATTGGGGTAATATTAGCGCCTACTTCCACAGTAGCTTGAGAATCAAATGAGATGTTTCTAAAGTTCTTAGCATAACACCTGATATACAATAGGCACTTAATAAATACTTGTTGCCTTAATCTTTTTTTTAACCCTTACCTTCCACCTGATTCCACCAAAGAATAAATACTTTGCATTGGTCCCAAGAGAAAAGAGTGGTAAGGGCTAGGCAATGGGGGTTAAGTGACTTGCCCAGGGTCATACAGCCTAGAAGTGTCTGAGGTCATATTTGAACCCAGGACCTCCCATCTCTAGGCCAGGTTCTCAATCCACTGAGCTACCCAGCTTTCCCCTCCGTTAATCTTAATGGGTTCTTGAAGGTGGAAGTTCTAAGCAGCATTGACTTCATCATCAACATCATTAGTATGTTATCTCATTTGATCTTCACAATGACCTTGAGATGTGAGGAAATTGAAGTTGAGAGAACTTACATGATTTACTAGAATCACACAAGTGATAGATGTCTGAGGCAGAATTTGAACTCAAATATTGCTGGCTCTAAGTCCAGCACTCTATCCAATCCATTGTGCCACCTAGCAGACACAACCTAGAAAGGCTTTGAGTACAGAAAGTAATGGACTAGTTAAGTTCAGAAAGGCTTGTCAACAAAGAACTTCCCACCAGGTAATAAATTTTAGGTGGGGTGAACGGGGAGGGGAGGGGGTTCATTAAAAATGGTCTTCAAAAGGATGAAAGAATTATAATATGTATCAGCAGAAGAAACAACCACCCTCACAGCACTTATCCTTTTGATGCTGAACAGACATGTCCTAATATCCTGGCAATCTGTAGCCACTGGTCCAAATTTTCTTGTCCTTTGAAAAAGTTTTACTTTTCCCCAGTTACAAGATTTGACAAAATGGAACTATTCCCTAAAAGGTATGAGATCTACAACTCAATTCAGATAATTACAACAAATTATTATTGTGTTGGTTCATTATTCATAATGAAGAAACAACAGAAGCTTTAAAAAAAATTAAGGATGAAACAATAATGTCTATTGTTACTATTCTGTTACATGGTTCTGAAAATGTTGCCTATAGAGATAAAGAATAAAATTGTGGGAATACGCTCTGGAGAAGAAGAGGCAAAATCCTCATTCTGTGAAGATATGTGGATTTACTGAGATTACAATTGCAATTAATTATAAAAGATAATTGAAACAGCTAATTACTTCAGTAAAGTAGGACATAAAATAAATCTACACAAAATCATCAGCCTTTCCTTATATTAAAACAAAACCTAGCAGTATGAGATAGAAAATAATTTCCTTTTAAGATAATTGTAAACTTAATTAAAAATAAACAGGGAGGGTAATGTGTATCAATCTTTGAAGACACATCTAGGACAAAGATAAAATACAAAACATTCTTTACAGAAATAAAGAGCTTAAATAATTAGAGATTTTCATTATTCAGAAGCAATATGACACAGTGGATAGAGAACCAAGACGACTTGAGTTTAAATTCTGCCTCTAAGACACCCATTAGATGTTAGTTTGGTAAATTACTTAATCCCTCGTTGCTCTAGACTAGTAATATCAAACCTTTTAGAAGCTTTTAGACGCTGTGTACCCTGGTTTGCCCTCCAGATTGAGTGCCATGCCCTTTCCTCCAAAGACTGAGTGCCCCACCTTACCCCAGACAGGGGAAGGAGAAAGGGAGCAAATAAATGCCTTCATTGGGCTGTTGGGCAGAAGGGCAGAGAATTGTGGTAGAGAGGGGGAGGAGAGTGGCCCAAACACTCCTCTCAAGGGAGGAAGTAAGTGTTTCCATTGGGCTGCTAGGCAGAGGGGCTGGATGGAGAGAATTAAGGGAGCAGATCTGCCAGAGTCCCTCTGGATTTCTAGTAACTAACTGGAGAGCAACAGTGCACATGCCCACAGAGAGGTCTCTGTGTGCCATCTTTGGTGTGTATGCCATGGGTTCACCATCATGGATCTAGGCATTTCCCTATAAATATCAGTGGCAGAGGAGATGTCAACCTGTTCTGGCAGAGAGAGACCATTAGCATCATAAGTCAAGGCTCTACACCATTCCAATTGATTGGGTATATTGATTAAGTGATGCCAGTATAAGAAAATGACAATGCTCTCTAAATTAATTTAAAGATTGAATGCTAGGCCATGAAACTACCAAGGTATTATTTTGAAGAACTAAAAACAAACAACAAAATTCATTTGGATGAACAAAAAAGGTCAAGAATCTCAAGGGAAAATTTTTTTATAGAGTGACTAAAGGGAGCTAACATTTAAAAAATCTCAAAATATAGTATGTTGTAGTCATCTTTAAAACTATTTGATAATGGTTAAAAATAGAAAAGGGGATAAATAGAAGAGATTAGATAAGCAGGACTTGGTAGCAATCAAACAGTAATCTAGTCTATAGGAAACACAAAAAAACGAATTACCAAAGTAATGATGCACTATTCAACAATAATTGTTGGGAAAATTAGAAACCAGTTTGGTAGAAATTAATTTTAGACCAACTTCATATATTTTATACCACATTAAATGTCAAATGAATCCACAACCATAAAAAAAAGTTATATCCAAAAAAATTTATAGGAAAATGCAAAGAGGTACCTTTCTCAAAAGACTAGGAAAAGAATAACCATGAAGGAAAGATGAGACAATTTTGATTAGATAAAATTTAAAAGCTCTTGTATGGATAAAATTAGAGCAGCTAAAATTAGAAGAGGAGCCATTGATTAGGAACAATTTTATCAGCAAATATGTTTGAGAAAAATTTCATATATAAGATACATAGGGAATTGTTATAAACATATAAGAACAAGAGCCACTCAATATAATGGTCAAAGACTATGAACAATATTCAAAAGAAGAAAGGTAAACTCTTAAGAATTATATGAATGAGTTCTCCAATTTACTAATACTAAGAAAAATGTAAATTAAGACACCTCTAAGGCTTCCACTCATACTTATGCATATGGCAGACATGAATTTTTAAAAATTAAAAATTTAAAAAATTTAAAAAAATATGTTAAAAGGGCCAAGGAAAGACTTAACACATTTGATAAAACTACAAATTGAGCCAACCACTCTAGAAAGCAATTATATTATATTAAGAAAATTACTAAATTATATAAACCTATTCATCTAGTAATACCACTTCTAGGTATAAATCCCAAGGATGTCAAATAAAGATGGAAAGGTCCTATGCATATAAAAATATTTATAGCAGTCCTCTCATAGTAGGAAAGAACTGAAACTAAATTTCATCCCCTTTGATTAGGGAATGGCTGAATTCATTTAGACAGATGAGTAGAATGACAATGTAGGAAGTGATGACTGAAGAATTCAGAGAAACTTGAAAGATACATATGAACCAATGAAGAATGAAGTAAGTAGAACCAGAAAAACAATTTACATACTAACCATGTTACACACTAACAACATAACCATGATCATGCAGGGGTGGCTAGGTGGCACAATGGATAGAATGCCAGATCTGATGTCAGGAAGGCTCATCTTTCTGAGTCCAAATCTGGCCTCAGACACTTCCTAGTTGTGGGACTCTCGACAAGTCACCTAACTCCAATTGCCTAGCCCCTTCTACCTTAGAATCAATACCTAGTATTGCTTTTAAGGTGGAAGGTAAGGGTTTAAAAAGAAAAGAATATCAATAAAATATTTAAAAGGAAAAAAGGGAGCTTAAAAAACTTGCAAGATGGCGAAGGTGCCAAAATTTGTGTTCTTAAGAATTAATGAAAAAGAATGTGAAACATAAGAGGGACATAGGCCAGGTGCCTCAAAAAAAAAAAAGATCCAATTGGGTTATTAGAAAAAGCTCTAGAGTCAGAGGTCCAGGGTTCAGATTCCACCTCTAATTACTGCCTATGTGACCTTGGACAAGTCAATTAACCACCCTAGGTTTCAGTTTCCTCATTGTCAAGTGAAAGGTTGAAGTTAGATGGTACTTAGGTCCCTTTCTAGGTCTTGATTTTTGAAACTATTATCTATTACTCTAAAGTTTTGAATATCAAGAGGGCAGAAGAGAGGAAAGAGATATCACAGATGACATACATATATCTAAATTTATTAAGTGCAAATATAAATTGTGAAGTACCATTCTTTGGATTATGATCTCTTTAGCTTACTTATAGTCATCTGTGCTGATTAGTGAGAGAAAATGTGTTTGAATTTCAATCCTGAATTTCTTAACAAAAGTCTGGATATTTTCCAATAATGACATTTGTAATCAGACATATGGTCGCTTAAGCTAACACATGATTATTTTTACCACACAAATGCAGAATACCAATGTGCTAATTGTTCTTTCTGGTTCGTGAATTTTAGCACCTATTCAGTCTGGCATCTGAGCTGAATCTGGAAATCAACAAACCATCCCCCATCCCAGTACATTTATGTAGCCTTCCCCTCATCCCTCAGCTGAATTTCTCATCTCTGTCAGAATCTTGATTTTCTTTCAAGAAAAGCAGATGCCCTTGGCTCCACAAAGCCTTCTCTGCTCCTTCCAGCTGAAAGTGAGCTCTCCTTACCTAAATATTTCTCTAACACTTTGGATTTCTTCTTTGTTCTCATCACACACTTTATTTGTATAATGTTATTTGTATATATTTCATATTCTTCCAAATGGATGAAAAATTCCATGACAGCAATGACAGTCATTTTTTTTTCCATCAGCACCAAGGACAGTAACATCCATAACAGACATTTAATAATGGATGTTTAGTCTTTCTCCACAACACATTTATATATACACCAAACTATATACAGCTTATTAATAACCAGTATTCTATTCACCAGAGGGTTAAATGGATTTTTGCTAAGTGGATTTCTGTTTATTTTACTATTTAAATGCTTTCTAAAGGACACTTGCAAGCATTTTTCAAGAGATGGCAAATGTGTTCCCTACCCTAAACTCACAAGCCAGGTTAATAAACAATTTCCTTTTAAAAAGATAATTGAAAAACAAAACAAAACAAAGGAAAAATAGATAATTGAGATAATATATGGAAAGCAAACCTGAAAATATTACAGAAATGTTCCTAATAATAAGTATTATGTTAGTATATGAGAGTGCCTTAAGAAGTGGTACAGTATAGTGTAGAGAGAAGTAGCCTAAAGTCAAGAAGGTCTAAGTTCAAGCCCTCTCTCTGACACATATTGGCTACTCTGGGTAAGTCAATGCTCCAGGCAATGTTCTGGGTTCCAGAAGAAGTACTGATCTGGATCACATGGAAAGTGTTCCACTTCTTCCTTCCTCTCCCACATCTGCCCCAAATGAAAAGATTGCAGGTCTCAACCAATAACAGAAAAAACTCATGTATAGTAAGGGCTTAACATATGTTTGTTGAATTTGTATAACCCAGTGGAAGTGCTTATTGGATCTGGGAGCAAGAAGGGAAAAGGGGAGGGTAAAGAAAATGAATTATGGAAAAATGGAAAAAATATTTTAAAAAGATGTAAATTCAACTTGTAAAAAATAAAAATAAAAATAAAAAATATGTTTGTTGAATTGGCTGTGGGTCACTTTGTATATAAGTAAATCATATCATTTCCTACCCTAAACAAAAGGGTATGTCCTTCCTTGATCCCCATCTCACTTACATTTCCATCGTGGTTTGGGCAAGAAAGAGGTTTTCCTGCAGCCACGGCTGTGACTGTCTCCAGGATGGAAGACTCCTCAGTATTGCTGCCTGGTGTTCGCTGCAGCACATCCATCAGGTTTGTGATGAAGAAGTTGTTCTGGAGTGCTGAAACCCCTTTCTCTGGCAAAATGGAAGTCTGGCGGCACACAGGGCAAGACAGTGTTAAACTGTGTGCTGGGATGTAGTTCTGCAAACACCTAATAGAGGAAAAAATGATAAGAAGAAATCAGTATGGCAATATGAACCCAAGTGAGCTATGGTTATATACACATACACACACACACACACACACACACATATATTTAAATACTTCATAATATTTCATTTATTTATATTTATATTTAAAACTCTTACTTTCTGTTTTAGAATTAATACTGAGAATGGGTTCCAAGGCAGAAGAATAGTAAGTTGCCTACAAATGGAGTCAAGTGATTTGCCCAGAGGCACATAGTTAGGGAGTGTCTGAGGCCAGATCTGAACTTAGGACCTTCCAGCACTAATTCATACTAACCTTGATCTACTAATAATAAGAAATGGGAGGGGGAAGAAGGGAATAAGCATTTCTATAACACCTCCCATATGCCAGGCACTATGCTAACTGCTTTTATAAATATTATTTCATTTGATCTTCACAAGTGATTATCATCCCATTTTATAGATGAGGAAACTGAGACAATAAGTGACCTGCTCACAGTCGCATAGCTGGGAGATGTCTGAAACTGAATCTGAACTCGAGTCTTCCCGATTGCAGGTTCAATGCTTTCTCTACTGTGCTACCAGATACCTCCAAAGTAAAAAAGCCCTTGAATGTTTACGGGTATATATATTTTCTCTCCCTCTCAAAATATATTTGTTGTGAAGGTCATATGATATGCACATATAGGTATACAACACATTTGTATTTGTGAGGGAGGGGTTGTTAATTATGGCACTAATGATAATTCTTGTCTTGTTTTACAAGGAGCAGTTATTTTATCTCTCACCTACCTTATAGGGTTGTTGTGAGGATAAATGAGAGAATATTTAGAAAAAGCACTTAGCACAGTGCCCAGGTCTGAGAAAGTCTTTTCACAAAGCACACATGGAAAGCTAGTTGTGGGATTTGTTGCTGTTGTCTAACTAGGCTTGCATTGTTTAGAATGCCTCAGGACTCCCCAGAAAAACTGGGCTCAAATGTGGCCTCCCTCCTTCCCTGTGACAGTGAAGTACAATGGAGGGAACCCCAACTTTAAAAAATTTTTCTATTTTCTTTTCTTTTTTTTAACTTTTGCCCATGGTTATGTGATTCTCATTTTCTTCCTTTGTGCTCCTGGAGCTGACAAGCAATTCCACTGGATTATACCTATATTATCATTCAAAACTGATTTCCATATTATTCATTTTTGTAATAAAGTGATCTTTTAACACCAAACCCCCACATCCAATACCCATATAAACAAGTGATAAATCATATGTTTTTCCTTCATGTTTCTATTCCCACAGTTCTTCCTCTAGATCTGGATAGCGTTCTTTCTCATAAGTCCCTTGGGAATGTCCTGGGTCATTGTACTGCTTTTAGTAGCGAAGTCAATCACATTTGATTGTCCCACAATGCTTCAGTTACTGTGTATAATGTTCTCCTGAGAACCTCAGTTTTGAAAGCAGAAAACCTGACTTCTAACTGCCACACAGATTTCTATTCATTTTGTGACCTTGGGCAAGTCACTTTCCACAGCTGTAAAGCAAGGTGGGGTTGGATTTAATGGGTCCCTGAAGCCACTTCTAGCTTTAGATTTATTATTCTATTAAACTAACTTCATTACGAAATACTGAAAAAAGTTATGTTTCCCAGCACAGTATGGTAACACTACAAACCAGAATAACAATAACAAAGTATTCCCTGCCCATTCCTTGGCACTTGAAGCCTTCCAAAATAAACCAATTATCAGGACGTTACACTCAGGCAAAGGCCAATGTAAGCGAAATCTTTGGATGGAATGGATAACTTTGACAGGCCCTAATTTACTAAAACCCACTTCTCTCTCTATAGTAGGAAGGAAAGCTTTTTTTTTCAAATTATGTGTATCCAATTACCATAGAAAATGTAGTTTTACTATAGTTAAATAAATGTTGTAAGAAGGGAAAAAATCCTACCACACTAAAGAAATACCTAACTGTTGTGATCAAAAAGGAGGCTTGTTTGATTGTTGGAAATGTTCACCAATAGAATATGCTGGATTAATAATATGGCAAAAGGAGAGAGAGGGAGAGAGAGAAGAAGAAGAAGGGGGGGTGGAGAGAGAAAGAGAGAGAGAGAGAGAGAAAGAGAGAGAGAGAGAGAGAGAGAGAGAGAGAGAGAGAGAGAGAGAGAGAGAGAGAGAGAGAGAGAGAGAGAGAGAGAGAGAGAGAGAGAGAGATTGATTTTCTTCTTGATCTTCAGAATGGACAACCTAATTTTAGGGAATTTTTCCACTTGGATTGGGACTTCTCCATGCAAGACAGGATAGCTCCAAAAAGGGGAGGGGATAGCACAGAAAAAGCTATAGATGTCTTGAAGCAGTTTATAGGGGGAGAATAAAATTGGCTTCCATGTTAAACTGCATATTTAGAAAATTCACAAATGAGCTTTGTTGTTCATAAATGGCAAATGAAAACAAAATCTTGGTGTATAAAGGCTGAAGACTGAAAATTATCTTCTGGAGTTATTTTTGTAAGGATTCAGGCCTGCCCTTTTGACCTTGAGCCTTTTACAAATACACAGATGTTTTCCTCTGACCTAGTCTGTGGGAGGAAGTAGCTGGTTTTGAATCGATCCTCACTAAGAAGTCCCCACATGGCAAATGTGGTTAGCAAAAGCATTTTCAAAGAGAACAAAGAGAAAAGAGAAAGAAAAAAATTTAAAAGATGGCGTGATGAGAGTCTCGCCCCCTTGTCAAAATAAATTGGTGGATGTTTGGTTGGTGTTCTTTAATTGCAATTGCTTGAATAAAGCAAATAATTGGCAACTTATGATTATGGGACTAGATGTCTTAACTAGAGAACAAAAGCCTCATTGTCTAATGGGGTAACTGTAGAATTCTGGGAAAGCTCCTGGCTTTTGGAGGTTGAGGAAGGAGACTCTGTCTCTTTCCCTCATTGCCATGTATCCAGAATGTTTGCTTACCTCTCACAGAAAGTGTGTAGACAGGGAAGTACCTTGGGGTTCTTGTAACGTTCCAGGCATATGCTGCAAATCAGAAACTGCTTGTCAATCTGCCGCACCACAGGACTGGGGATGTTAGAGCCTTCACTGGCCATCCTAGACCATTGGCATATGGGTCCTGATTCCTTTTACCCTGCACGATGCTGCTAGTACAGACAAAAATCAAAAGAGACAAAGAAAAGTATTTTTAAGTGACTTGGAAGTATTGTAGTCATCGCTAGCATGCTTGTTTTAGACATGTTAGTACTTCAGAGATTTCATCAATATTGATCCTAATAGATCCAAGATGGCTCCTGGAATCATAGTTCTAGATTTGGAAAGGTAAAGGTCTTCAAGTCCAGCCTCATCATTTTACCAATCAGTAAACGGTCACAAGAATTTGAATCCATACCCTTTGACTCTAAATCTGGTATATTTTCTACTATGCCATCTACCTCTTCCAAAAGAAAGGATGGAAACAAACATTTATTAAGTGCCTACTATATACCAGGCACCATGCTAAGTGCTTTACAAATACTCTTTCATTTGATTCTCTCAACCTAGGAGGTAGGTACTATTATTATCCCCATTTCACAGATGGAAAAACTGAATTAGAGAGACTAATGATTTATCCATGGTCACACAATTAGTGTCTAGGCTGTATTTGAACTTGTTCACTGTATCACCTGGCTGTCAAGAAAATTTATCACTTGGAGGCCAAGCTCCTGGTGATGAGTCATCATGGACATAATGTTACTAATATCAGCAGAATCTTATTAAGGAGACTGGTGAGATATCCAAATTGCTAAACTATAATCCAAAGCTCATAAAACAGGAAGCCTATTGCTACAGGGCACAGAAATTGCCCTCTCTTGCTGAATATTTTATTTGTTTTCAAAATAATTTGATTTTGTGAAGCTCTCTGAAGTACTTAAAAACATTATATTTCCCTATTTTCTATTCTCTCATGCTTGGCTTATATTAAGAGCTTAGTAAATGTCTGTGGAATTGAATGGGAAGATGTTGTCCATAGATCATCTTTGAAAGAATTATAAACTGAAATAATTACAAATAACTGTTTTGTGGGGCTCCTGAGAATGCATGTTCACCCTCTGCAGTAATTCAAATTAATAATGGGATTTTGAGTTAAAAGGGACCTTCTCTCTTCTTCCCCCTTTCTGTTAGTTGCTAATTCCAAATATTTTCTCTTTCTCAAGACAGGTCTCAAGAAAAGATTTGAAATTCATTTAAAATAGCATTTAAATGACAGATAATAACTTAGAGTGTTACTTCTTTTAGGGAAATTTGCATCTTAAAAAGGGATCAAAGCCTCAAACTAAGGGAATAAAGGTCCTGCAGTGGACATGAGGTGGCATTGTCCATTACACTATATATTGGGGGTGAAGTGGGGAAAGGGAGGATGTAGAGGGCCATTCCATTGCTCCAGAAATCTCATCAACTTTCTGAGCACAATGACTTAAAAAGCTCAACCCCCTAAAGTGAAGAGGAAGGAGGAAGCTGAGAGCTTGCAGTGATAACCAATAAATATTTATTAAGCACCTACTATATGTCAGACATTATGCTAAGTGCTGAAGATGCAAAGAATGAGAAAAGTAGAATCTTGACGAGGCAATCCTGTTGATTGATTTCAAATGAAAAACACTCACTCTAGAATTAGAAGATTTGGGTTTAAAACCCACTTCTGATAATGAGGGGAGTGAACTAAATAGCCTTTGAGGTCTCTCTTCAACTCTAAACCTAAAATCCTTTGATCCTATGAATTCACCCCAAAACAAAGAGAGTAGAGTGGTTAGTGTTGCTTCTCCAGGAAAAGGTCTGGACATCAAGCTATAGAAATTATTAAATGCATAGAAATTGTATTCTTTCTTAGTTCTATACTTACTACCTTAAATCCTCAGATTTTTTCAATATTATGGTTTCAAGTTTTCTCACTATCCTTGTTACTCTCCTTTATGCCTTGTTGGTTTTGAATGCTCTCCTAAAATATGGCACCTCTAACTGAATACCAAACCAGAGATGAAGTCTGACCAAGGCACAATGATAGAATGGGACCCCTATTGCAGATTTCCCTTTTAAATTTGCATCTATTCATCAAATCATTATTTTCTAAATCTGATCCAATCCATCAAAAGATGTGGTTATTTAATGTGCATATCTCTATCTTATCTACAAGGGTCTATTTCTGTATGAGCTCAAACCTGGCAATGTCCTTCATAAAATGTGATGCTAAGAGCAAAACACAATACTCCAGGTGTAATTTGATTAAGGAAAAATTTAGCAGTTCCTTGTTCTGGATACAGTGCTTCCAATTATATAGCATGAGATTACATTAATTTTTTGCAGGGGATTGTCATGCCTCATATTGATTGTGTGACTCACTAAAATTAATATAAACTATTTTTTATCTAGCCATATTTTCCCAATTTGGAACTAGCTTTTTAACAAGTATAGCACTTTGCATTTGGCCCTAATAAATTTCATCTTATTAAACTTGATTCTGAGTTTCTGCTTATTAAGATTTAGGCAGAAGGCAGGAATCTGGTTTCTGTCATATAGTGTACCTTTCCAACTCAACCGTGAATGTCAGAAGTATTAAATCTATACTTTTTCCCAAGTCATCACCAATAACAGAGCAAAAGAGAGATGTAGTGCTCTATTGAAGTCCTATTTCCAGGTAAATAGTTACTCTATTCGACACTATTCATTAGATTTGTACAATCCTTTGATACATTCCAAAACCACTGAATTGTGCTATCATCAAAACCCATCTCTATATCTTGCCCAAATATTGTGAATGTCAAATGCCCTAGGGAAATCCAAGGGCACTATGTCCTTGACATCCTCCTGTCACCTAGGAACAAATAGCTTGACATCCACTGTCCCGTAAGAAAAAGAATTCGATTTGGAGTCTAAAAGCCTGGTTCAGGGCCTGGTTTGGCAACTATTAACTGTGTGTGTTCCTTGGAAAAGTAACTTAAGCAATCTGGACCTCAGTTTCTTCATTTATAAAAAGACTGGATTAGATTTGATCCCTAAGTTTTCATTTAGTTCTCAACCTTCCATAATTCCAAGGTTCTATGACTTGTTTTAATAAGCACATTAGTGATCAATCATCACTTCTTTTTCAAAAGTTTATAAACCATTTCTTGAAAAATTTTGTTACTTTTGTTTTTTTCTGTCACATTAATTTCTGTATATACTTCCTCTGAGTTAGTGAATTTTCATTTGTAACAAAGATTTTTTTTCAAGTTCAGTAAAACCATCCAACCCATCATCCATGTCTGACAGCATATGCAACATTCCACAACTATAGACCCCTCCCCAACTGTTCAACAAAAGGAGGGAGACATATTACTCATCTTTTTTCTTGCCTCCAAACCTAGTCATCATATTTTCACAATGTGTTCATTCTCTCATCTCTCCTTTGTCTCTCATCTCTCTCTGTTTCTGTCTCTTGACTCCCTTACTGCCCTTTTCATTGTTGTAATTGTTTTCCTAGTTACTTCTGTTTACTTCACTCTGCAATATTTCATATACATATGACCAATAAACTTTAAAAAAAACATTTCCTAGAATTCTGCTGGGAACTGAAGTCAAGTTCAGTGACCTATAATTCGCAGAATATACCTTGTTCCTTTTTCTGAAAATTGGATCATTTGCTTCTCTCTAGTCATGTGGCACCTTTCCTATCCTCAACTATTTTTCAAATAATCCTAATTTCTAACAAAGACGTATACAGTAGAACATGGTAAGAAGCACAGGGTACAAGAGACCCCTTCTTTTCAAACTAAAAATGTCACTTGGCATTAAATTAAGCCAAAGAATGTGGGGCATTCTCCATACAAAATGGTCTTAGTGGAGATACACTTCACTGGGAGTAAAATGACCTGGATTTCAGCCCTAGCTGTGCCAGAAACTAGCTGTGTGACTTGGAGCAAATCAATTCACCTCTCTGGATCCCAGTTTCCTCACATGTAACATGAGAGAGGTCAGATGAGATGATATTAAGCTTCCTGCCAGCCCGAATATTCAGTAAGTCAAGGGTTGGATGCTACCACTATTTTCAGGATTCAATGAATTTTTTAAATAGGCATTAGGTACATGACACTGGGCTGGTCTCCCTACTCTCGTGGATTCTGAAATCTCAGATTCTCTTTCATTTTAGGTAGTAGGCAAAAATAAGAGATCATTGGGAAAATAAAGCTGAAAGGTTGTATTGTTGCTCTGCTAGAGATACAGGAGGAGCAAAACTGCAATTGTTGGAGAAGGCAAGTTAAAACTATGGGTGTGACAAGCTTTGTCTTTGTTACATACAGCCCAATCTTCCTATAATTCTCATAGGAAATTTGTCACTGGTAGGACCACCATAAGGTCAGTAGGAGAGGAAATCGAGTACTGGAGAAGAGAAAGATGAAGAAAGAGCCCTCCCCTCCCTCCCCCCCCAAAAAGAGAAATATTTTGGTAAATATTTAACATCAGGCTAATTCTAGACTAATGTCTAATATGCTGATCAAGGGAGGTTAATATAATATATCACATGTGGAAGAGAGATTAATGTTCATTGTCAATGCAAAACAAATTGTAGCATTATTATAGCATAACAGGCTTGCTGTACACATAGAGGGAGTTGCTTAATGCACTCTAGTGTTAAATTGGGGGAAGACATCGACCATGGTGGGAGGGGAAAAGAGAGGTCTTTGCTACAATTGGTATTGTACAGTAGACACTGTATCAAATTCTATAATTTGATTTTTCTTTGACATCAAACATTTTCCTGATTCTCTAGGTAACATTGTTCATTCATTCATTCATTTCCATTGACTATTCAATGTACTCATATCAACTATGCAAGTACTAAACCAAGCACTGGTGGGCATACAAAGATAATGAAACTTAAATCTAGCTTGATGCTGCACACTGATGCTAATAAATACATTTAAACATATCCTCCCAAACAGGAGTAAGATTTATTATTTTTTAAGGAAAAATATCAGAGACTGTTAAATAGGAAGGGTGCTAAATTAAAAAGGCAGCAGCTCTTTTCTCTTATTAATCAGAATTCCTCATGGAGAACTTATGTATTAAACATAACCTCGGGAAAAACACAAATCCTTCCAAAACATTTTTAAAAATCAAATAATATCTCTGGCATTCAAGGCTGACCCTTTGCCCTCTCAAATGTCCCCATATATAACCCATAATTCTGTGGGAAGGAGTGAGGAACAGCAATGAAGAAGATCCTAGTAGGAATGGAGAAATGAGAACAAATTCTTTGGTACATGTTTTCTAGGGTTTGAAATCCTTTGAGAAATCGACGTATTTTATATGGCTGATGGGTCAAAGACAGCAGACTATGGATTATACAGAAGCCCTATGCTATTAGATTTGGTTTTTAAATCTCATATTTTTAGTATTTCTAGATTGCTACTTTTTCCTTTTCTGCTGCTATTTAAGTTCTGTTTCTCCAAGGTAACAATGTATGATATTTTATTACTGGGTTAGTGACAATAGCAGGGAACATGCTGAATCAAGAATTTTGGAATTCTATGGGTATAGGGGAAGGATTCACCTAATTAGTAATGGCATAGGATTAAACAAGCATGATTGTAATACAAGAAGTTATTCATTAAAGAGAAGATGTATGGATATGTACTGTCACAGGCAGTTAATTTCCATTATGAATAAGGGATAAAAGTAAGAATGAGCAAACCAAAGAGAAAAGAAAAATAAAGTGGCCTATGTATACTAACCCCAGTTAAATTAAAACTATTTCAGATGGACTATTCTGTGCTTTATTAGGTTAGAAGTTACATTTGTCCATACTATTCAGAGTCTGTAGAAAAAATATAGGAAACCATAGACTACTCCAGCTGGAAAAATAGGTCAGTAGGTTGTCCAATCAGATCCCCTTCTATAGGAAAGAATACACACAAGCCATCCAAAAATCTCCATTGGAGAGGAAGTATAGTGGAAAAAGGAGTACCGGTTATACTATGAAAGGGATCTATCTACCTTATTCTGCCACGTGCAAGCTGTGTGGCTCTGAGAAAGTCACTTTAGTGTCTGAGTCTTTGTTTCCTCATGTAAAATAGAAGAGGGAGGAGATAGCATTTTCACTATCTCCCTTCTTATTGGTGTGTTGTAATCAATCAATATTTATTAAGCACCTACTATGTGCCAGGTACAACCGGGGAAATCACTTTGGAAACTGGGAAAACCTGTTTTCAGAGACAGAGAACTCACAACATCCTTAATAGCTTTACTATTTATTCATAAGAGGAAATTCTCTCTTAGCCCAAACTCACGCCTTTTCTAAATATGTCTGTTTCTTCTAATTCCGACCTTTGTAAAGTTGGGAAACATCTGCTCAGTATCACAATAACCCTGCAGATTTCTGAAGTGAATTATTGCGTTATCCTTCAGCTTCTTTTCCCCTCTCTGAATTCTGGGTCTTTATGATGGACACTGTTTGAGCAGGAAGCCTGCTTTAAATGTAGCTTGGTAGTGCTAGGGCAATAAATACAAGTGGGGTCTTCTGCCCCCTTATCAATCACATTGCCACTTCTCCTCCCCTTGCTATCCTAAGGTGCCTGGGAAGGACACAGAGAAATGGAGCATTATGGGGCTACAAAAGGCAGAAAGGGTCACAGTAAACCAGACTGCTAAGCACTAGACCTTTATTGTCTGCAGCAAAAAGGGATTACCATTCTTGATTTGGAATTGCACAAGGCACAAAGCCTCAATGGTAATTATACCATGGAGAAAATATTTTATCTTAATTGTCTGAAATCTTTGAAATAAATTAGGCTTGTGCTATCAAAATAAGAAGTTTTTGAGGGAAAAAAATGCATTTAATAGGAGGAAAATAGAGGGGAAAGGAAGGGAGAACAGAATGGAAAATATTAAAATAAAGAGAAAAATGTTGGGGGTTTTTTCTGGCTATTAAAAAGAAGCCATGGAGTTTCTTCAGTAACAATACCATTCTAATTAATAACCTATACACATCTACTATTCAATTTCTGGTCCAATGTAAAAATCCAAAATCTAGGGAAAAATCCAAATTCTAAGACAAATCTAATCAAATGGCAGACATCTTTTTTCCCTAGGGCAGATTGAAACTGTTGGGAGTGCAAAGCCACTTACATCAGAATACAGAGTTAAACATCAGAGCCAAAAACCTAAAGCAAGTAAAGGTTATTTTCTTGCAATTTTCTACAAATATAAAAAACTAACAATCTGTCCTTATTTTTTTTAAAGAAAAGTGTTCTTGAAGTTAATCATTTTAAGTAAAATATTTATCTTCAACAAATTTTAAAGGTGCAGATCAAAATGATGGTATGTTTATGGTTAAATATGGTAGCCTTAAGTGACAGATGTTGGTACTGGGGGGAAAACTAAAGGAATACAAGTGAAAGATATTTTCTTTTCTCAAGACTGAACATTTTTATTTTTTTTCTGGACAACAAAATCCAACAGGTTTGTGCCATGGTGTAAATAAAATTTTTACTATAGGATGATAGCTTTAACTGGAAACCCGTGTATAGATTTTGCCCTTAATATTTGAAAGGCACAGACCATGATGAAAATATGCAGGTCTGTGCAAACTCAAGCACTGATTGAAACCCCCCCCCCCTTTTTTTTTGCAATATTTTTTCCAAAGGAAAAACTGAGTGAATGAGGAAAGACTTTAGAATGGTTTATACTGGGTTTTAAACTTCTAAACTAAATGGTCACTTGTATCTTTCTGGGAGAAAATTGGACAGAAGTCTTTGGTCTTTCATTTCATTGGGAAAGAAAGCTGCTCTCCCATACCACACACACAAACTTCTCATTGTGTGCTAGGGAGGGGCATGCATTATTTAACATCACAGTTGGTTAGGAAGAGAACTCTCAAAGAATCTCTGCTAAAATTAATGAATGTCATGGGGGGGAAGAGGTTCAGATTTGGTGAACTCTTAAATCTACTGGGCAGAGTCACAAAAAGCCTCTTATCTCTTGAAAAAAAATAAAAATAATTTGGTCTCATAGGGATGCACTTATTCATTTTAAGATTAAAAAAGGACTACAATTTATTCATGAAGCAACAGAATGGCAGAAACCTGATCTATGCAATGAAACCAATGGGAAAAGAAGAATTTTAAAAATATCCTGACTTGAGCCTACACCTGTCACTGAAAGCCTGGGCACCAAAATAGGCTTTTCCCCTTTTCCTTTCTTTTTTATTTGGGATGAGAATCCTTCCTGTATCTTCTAGGTCTAGAACACATGTATTACCTTATTTAAAGAACAATTACTTTCTTTGCCCTTCTCCCGAACTAATAATAAAATGTACACAGAAAGAATAAAAACTCCATAACCCCATTAATGTAAGGAATTAAGGCTGATGTTTCAGGATGCAATGCCCAGCCCAGATAATCTTTCCCTATGAAATGCTGCTACAGAACTCCACCCAGATGTGAGGCACTATTTCATGGCTGGGAGAATCATTAAGAAAAAGAAAACCCAAATCCCCAAATCATTTGCAGCATTTTCTTTTGCTACTTATCAATGACATTTAGGATCCAAGGGGGTTGGAGTTATGCATTATGAATGAATGGGTTTCTAATGGTAACCAAGAGCAGTAGAACTCAAGACTAGGGGTTCTCTAAGAAAGGAGGGTGGAGTGGGGGATGGGTTGCTTTAAATGTTTCCTTTCACTTTAGGAAATCTAGGGTGAAATCCAGAAGATGAAAGGTTCCATCCCTTTCTTTATGGCCCCAAACAGAAAAATAATCGAAAGGATCCCTCCCAGAAGCTCAAAACAAATTAAGATAAAATACACACCACATAATAAAGAATAACAATAATAAAAATCTAGGAACTCACATTAGAGGCTTGATAAGCACAATCTTGCACGACTTTTCTCCCCACTCTTGTTAATCTGGTGCCTTTGTTTAAGCATAGAGTAAGTCTCTATTTCCTATAGTTACTGAGCATGCAGCATCACCATGAGAGAGAGGGGGGGGGGAAACAGCCAGAACAGAATAGGAGAGAAGATATCCACCTGGCATAATATTGAGCAAAGTTGAATATTTAAGACCTACCCATCTCTGTAGAGAAATAGAATAATCAACGAAGTAAAGTATTAAGTCCTCCCAAGGGCTGTGGCTGCAGTTAGCTCCGCAGTAATCCAAAGGAACAAAGCATATTCCTGCTAATGTCTCAAGTTTGAAAGCACTGATTAAGGTGCCCTACCATGCAGCAGCCCAGCCATGCTTAGCGAGAGAGCCTAGCTTGGACTCTACGTGGAGTGATGCTCCAATCCATGAAGAAGACAGATGAAAAGAAAAATGGAGGAAACAAGAGGAGCCCCAGAGAAGTCGTCATGAATTTTTTTTTCCTGGGGCATTAACAAGTGGGAGACCCCCTTCAGGATTCAGACCAATCAATCTTTATTGAGTACATCTTTTTCTCACTCAGCTTGTATTGAAAAGACTGCAGCAAAGAGGGCAAGGCATTGTGGGATAGGGATGCAGCAGAGAGCTGCAATGAGATTCGCTGGGGGGGTTTTCTCCCTCCCTCTTTCCCTCCTCCCTCCCTCTCTCCCTCCTCCTCCGCCCCTTCTGAGTCAGCAATCAGCTGTTTCAATGCTTTGCTGCGGGTGGGGGTGGGGGGAGCGGGAGAATGAGGCCCCTGAATTTGGTCACCGGCCTGTTAGTACAGTACAGGATTAACGGGAGGCAGCGACTAGTGTACACCTCCCTCTCCCAGGGCAACACAGCAAAGAAGAAGCCAGCCTAAGTAACTCCTCAGTTGGGTGAAAGATTTCACCGATCTGGGTAGGAGAAAGGAAAAAAGATGCAAACCGCCAGATTGTAGGTGGGAACTGAAGTTCCCACAAAGCTGGCTTTGGGATTTAAATTTGGAATTTTCATATAAAAGAACCCAGGGCGCATGTGTAAAAGCCCTGGCACGCGCGCGCACTCGCTGCCACAGGTTAGTTGGGAAAAAGAGGTTATTGAAACTTCTGATAAAATCTGATGGAAACAAACATCCTAAACCTTGTTTTCTCAGCGGAGAGACAGTGAGGCATAGCAGATGCAACCCACGACTCGGAAACAGGAGGAGGGTCTGGGCTCAAATTCTACCGCAGATACTTCCTTTGTTCCCTATGCCTCAGTTTCTGCACCTATAAAATAGGGATAGTAATAGTAATAGTATTTACCTCACGGGGTTACTCTGAGGAGCAAATGGGATAATGTATGGAGAATGCTTTTCAAACCTTAAAGCATAATATAAAGACCACCTTTGGAAAGTGGAGGATGAGGCAAGATTTAGGATTATTTGGTGGGAGATGTTTCCTGGTGAAAAAGCAAGTAGCTACCAAGTAGAAGGTTTGAAGCTATTGTTCTCTGGCCTCCAATCTGGGAGAGGAGCTTGGGGTGTGAGATGTGAAGTGACTTTCTCAGGGTCCCACACAGTCTGTATCAAGGAATGAGACTTATGAATGTTGGCTACGGGAGAGAGTAGGGGAGGGGAAAGAACATGAATCATGTAACCATGGAAAAATATTCCAAATTTATTAAAAAAATAAAATTTTAATTAAAAAAAAAAGGATGAGATTTAGGGGCAGCTGGGTGGTTCAATGGATAGAGTCCCAGATCACAAGGACTTGGGTTCAAATGTTGCTTCAGACACTTGTTAGCTGTGTGAGCCTGGGCAAGTCACTTAATCCCATTTGCCTAGCCCTTGTCCTTCAGTCTTAGAGTTGTTATTTTCACAGATAGTAAGGGTTAAAAAAAAAAAGAGTTAAGACTTGAATCAGGTAGGCCTACCTGACTGAGGCCAGCTCTCTAACTCACCATGTTACAATGTCTTCAAAATGTTATTCATTTATTATTACCTAAGGTGGTCACATAACACAGACTCCCCAAATGAAGTATTAATGATGTTAATACCATCCTTTTAGCGATCTTCACTATCCAATGAATCATAATCAGAAAAGACTTAGGAGACAGGACTCTGCTTCGTTTTCTCCATTAACAATATGGAGTTACATAGTGAGAAACAAGATACAGTTTCAATATTGTATTTCCTGACTGCTACCTCTCCAATATCTTGAAAATGATTGACTAGCAGCAAAACCCCGTTGATCTTGCACTCCTCTAAAGTAATTAATATAACTCACAGATATTTATAAAGTATTTACTATGGGCAACTGTGCTAGATGCTAGGGTTGCAAAAAAAGGGGGACCCCCTCCCCATACAATCTAGTAGAAGCATGACACAGAATAATAACAATGGCTGGAGGGAGTGCAAAGAGTGAAAGATTACTTTTACCTGGGAAGCTTCTTGGAGAAGGTGGCACTTGAGTGGAGCCTTGAAGGAAAAGGATATCTATCAGTAGATGGGGTCAAAGGTGGAAGAAGGGAGTACATTCCTGAGGGATGACTTGCTCAAAAGCCATGGGAGAGAATAGAATGAGATTTGGGAACTGTCTGGAGTGGCTGGCTGCATAAAGCTAAATTCACTAAGATAAGATTAGAGAGGTGGGTTGGAACCTGGTTGAAGAGATCCTCCAAAGTGAGAATTAGTCCAGAGGTAACAGGGAGCCACAGATAGTTTTTGAAGGTATGTGCATGTGTGTGTGGCAAGATCATACTATTTCCCATTCACTATGAAATTATTTTTTGATAGAGTTGTGAACTGGAGAAAGTGGAGATGACACCAGAAAATCTATAGTGCAAGAATTAGAGGTAGGGAGGCAGCTGGGTAGCTCAGTGGATTGAGAGCCAGGCCTAGAGATGGGAGGTCCTAGGTTCAAATATGACCTCAGACACTTCCCAGCTGTGTGACCCTGGGCAAGTCACTTGACCCCCATTGCCTAGCCCTTACCACTCTTCTGCCTTGGAGCCAATACACAGTATTGACTACAAGATGGAAGGTAAGGGTTTTTAAATTAAAAAAAAAGAAGAAGAAGAAGAATTAGAGGTAGCTCCTGACTTATAAATGCTAGCAGTAGTAACATAGAATACTAAAGAATATCCCATCTCCTGAGGATACTGACAGACATTGCCTCTTCCCTTTTCTGTGTATCCCCTGCCATATTCTATATTTGTAGGCACTTGTCCACTTCTTTCTAATTCTTTCCAAGACCCTGACTTTACACTATTTCTCTATCAGTTTCTGTGTCTCTGTCTCCCCATCTACTCTCTATCTCTCCTTCTCTTCTACCACCCCACACTCAATCATTCACTTAATGATAACTACTTGTCATCAGGAAGACCTGAGTTGAAATCCAACCATAGATACATACGCCCAGGCAGTGGGTAAATCACTTAAAAGTACTGTGCCTCAATTTCTCCTTGGGTAAAGTGAAACTAATAATACCACCTACCTTATTGGATTGTTGTTGTTGTGAAGATGAAATGAGTTAACTTATGTAAAGCTCTTTGTAGATCTTAAAGCTCTATAAAAAATGCTAGCTATTGTTATACAGAATCAGAGATTAGAGCAAAACCTTTCAACTCCTACTACTGGCCTTTCATTTTTATTAGAGAAGAGATAGACCTAAAGAGGTTTAGCAATTTCCCCAGGGTCAGATAGAATCAGATTTAGAACCCAGGTTTTCTGACTTAAAATCCAACCCACTAACTGCTCTTCACATCTTAAACCCTGACCTTCCACTCCTGCTCTTCACCCACCAGAGCAACAAGACCCCCTACTTCTTGCTGTCTTCTACAAGAACCTCTCCCCAGCTCTGGTTCCTTTGCCTCTCTCCTCCCAGAGTGCCTGCCCTATCCCTCTTTGTTCTCCCAGAACTCTTGCTCTGGATTTCAGCACCTTGAACTTCAGCTGTGGGTGTCACCACCAGCTAGCTATACCTATTTCCTTTTTGGAAGTTTGTTTTTTATTTCAGGATGGTTGGAGGTGGGCAGGGTAGGGGAAAAGGAAGTGGGAATAAAGGGGAAGTCCTCATTTCCTTTTCTGACAAGACAGGGCAGTAGAAAGAACACCAAATTCCAAGTCCTAATACTGTGTGACCTTGGAAAAATTATTAACATCTCTGAACCTTTATTTCCTTATCCTCATAAAGGAGAATATTGGACTAGATAGCCTATGATCTTTTAAATGAAATACATAGATGAGTTCCAGGTATTCAGAGCACAACACAAAATAATCTTGAAATTGACATTTCTAAAGAACACTAGGAAGGGGATTCTAAATTCTCTCTCTCTCTCTCTCTCTCTCTCTCTCTCTCTCTCTCTCTCTCTCTCTCTCTCTCTCTCTCTCTCTCTCTCTCTCTCTCAAATAAAGGTAGTTCCTGATAGGAACTGTCATTAAGGTATCAACACTACCTCTCAATAATTAATGATCATTTATTAAGCACTTACTATGTATAAGGCACTGTACTAAATTCAGGGATTAAAAGAAAAAGCAAAACCAGTGCCTGCCCTCAAGGAACTTATATTTGCAAGAGGGAGCTAACATGTAGCTAGACACATATGGAATAGATAGAAGTAACTTTAGAATGGAAAGCATAGGTTGAAAATAGCCTAGCCAGAAATTATTACGGATCCAAAGTTTAGAGCTGGAAGGAACTTTAGAGACACCCCCCCCCCTCATTAGACAGATGAATAAACTGAGGCACAGAGCTGTTAGGTGATTTTTTTTTAGGTCACACAGTCAATAAGTATCCAGGGCAGGATTTGAACCCTTGTCTTCTTGACTCCAAGTCCTGTGCCTCATTCCTTATCCTAAAGGTTAGAAATAGCTATGCTGCACTTAGTACAAGCAGTGATTATTTTTCCTTCTCTGTAGGAACTCCAGAAATCTCTTTTCTACAATATCATCTAATGATCTGAAAGAGAAGGTGGTAAAAGGTAACAGGAATACAGTTGAGAGAGTAAGAAAGGTCCTGGTTCAGTATCATAATCCTTGCCTCACCCAACTATGCTACTTTTCCAATTCATGAAGGAAAAACAATTTTGAGCACCACACAACTTTACTCAATGTGTGACTGAGTAGCATAGTTGGATGTGGCAGGGATTAGAATATATATATACTATATGATACATATAATGATATAAGGACTGTCACACATTGAGTAAAGTTGTATGGTGCTGTAAAGAGGAAAATAGATCCAGCATGCAAAAAGAGCAACTCAGGCAGGGGAAGGGCAAGGAGGACAGAAGATTCCAAAAAAAAGGAACAGAGAAGGGCTGAGGAGAAACTGCCAGATCAACTCACTTCTCTTTGGCAACTCCTCTAGAGTGGTTGGTCTAAGAGAAAACTCTGAGACAGAAGACCTAAGCAGTGACCATCTCTCAGTGAACCCAAACCCCTTGGATACAGATGAAGATAAAAGGAGTGGATTGGACTTTATTATAATAAGCTGTCCACCCAAAGAAGACTTCTCTCTCTATCCCCTGAAGTTGTCTTGTGAACTTCGTGCTACTAGGGTAGACAGAAGTCAGGACAGAGATCACAACTGACCAAGAAGAGTCAGGCAAACAGCCTGAACCCTCAGGATTTGGGGAGGGGGTCAGTTGTTAGTCTTAGGGATCTCCCACTTCCCTTACTTCACCCTATTCTCTCTGTCTTATGTGTCTCTTTAGAATAAAGGAATTATTCCTTTTAGATTAAGTTGCCTGCCTCACAATATCCAGGAAGAGAACTGAAGCTTGGGGAAGAAAGCTATACTTTTCCCTCAAGGAGGGAGAGTCAACTTCAGTCAATGACTATATTTAACTCAGTCTCTGCAGGGACATATTCTGACCCTCCAAAAGACAACTTGTGCTGACTTCGGAAGGACCAATCTATCCTCCCTCTCCATCTTCTGGCTCCATCCCACTTCTCTCACTCTTTAGTCTCAAAGTAAACATAGTGGGTGACTCCATTTTCTCATCCATTACAGTGCTCATAATTTTTTTCCCATATGAGATTGCTCATTGTGTGCCACAATTTTTTTTGTGTTTAGCATTGAAAACTGTCTTCCACTAAAGTCCTTCTTCATTGCCTCATCATGGCTAGGAAATGACCCTGGGATCCAGAAGGCCATTTATTATTTTATAATACCTTAAGGTTTTCAAAATGCTTTACAAATACATCATCATGCTTGACCTTCACAATAACCCTGGGTGGTTAGCTTCTATTATTATCCCCATTTTATAAGTGAGGAAACTATCTTAAATGGATGAAGCAACTTGCCCAGGCATGGTAATAAAGCTAGAAGTATCCTATGCCATGCCTACACCAGGCTTTGGAGGTAAATGTTGGGGGCCACCCAGTTAAGTCTGGAGAGGCTCATTTCTGACTGAATATTTTGGACCAACACAACTCTAGAAACCCACCTACTGAGGTAGAGGTAGAGTTACAATCTGCATGTAGGAAGAACACACACATGATCACAGAATTTGAGAATTGGAAGACTTATCAACAGTCATCTTGGCTAACCTAAACTTAAGCATGAATCTGTACTAGAACTAACCTGCCAAATGGTCATCCAGTCTCTGCTGGGATTCTTCATGAACTAAAATGTGAAAATTGTTGACTTTTATTACAAAGTAACATTATTTGAATAATATTTGAAATCTGAACAGTTTGCTATAGAATTATTTTTGAATGTATACTACATATAGGTTCTATACTTTTATATATAGACACTTCCTTTTCTGTAAGTCAATACACTCTGCTAGACAGTGGGTGAGCAATTGAGAGAGAGAGAGAGAGAGAGAGAGAGAGAGAGAGAGAGAGAGAGAGAGAGAGAGAGAGAGAGAGAGAGAGAGAGAGAGAGAGAGAGAGAGAGAGAGAGAGAGAGAGAGAGAGAGAGAGAGAGAGAGAGAGAGAGAGAAACCCACTCTTTTTTAAGCTGGCTAAATATCAATCTGAAATGGGAAAAAAAATGGCCTTAGCCCAGACCACTCTGTTGTAATTTTATTATTTGAGACTATCTTTGGCAAAGTGAATGTTATTATACAAGCAGAGAGGTAGCCTGCTAATTGTCCCAAACATTCTGGTTTCATGTTTTAACCCCAGTCCAGGGCAGCCTTCTTAGAAGATGGCTGTCAGGGAAGTTCAGCCTCTATGGACCACTTCTTGGCCTTTCCACAAGCCCTACATTGTATTTTCATCCATTCAGCTAAAGAAATTTTCAGACTAACAAAACAACGAATGAAGAATCAGCTAATGGAGTGGGAAGGGGGAGAAGGAAGAAGAAAAAAGAGGACAAGGAGAACCATGGCTTAAATAGAAATATAAGAAAAATCCAAGGACAGATGCCCCTGCCTAAAGAATCTGAAAATACCACAATAAATGTTTTTTGCTCAGTCATTTTTAGTTCTGTGTCTGACTCTTCATGACCACTTTTGAAGTTTTCTTGGCAAAGCAGTTTGCCATTTCCTTCTCTAGCCCATTTTTACAGTTGAGAAAACTGAGGTATATAGGGTTAAATAACTTGCCCAGGATCACACAGCTAGTAAGTGTCTGAGGTTATATCTGAACTCAGGTCTTCCCAACTCTATCCACTGTGCCACCTAGCTGCCCTACCACAAAAAAAACAGGGGGCAGCTAGGTGGCTTAATGGGTAGAGAGCCAGATCTAGAGACAGGAGATCCTGGGTTCAAATTTGACCTCAGACACTACTAGCTGTGTGACCTTGGGCAAGTCACTTAACCCCCATTGCCTAGCCCTTAGTGCTCTTCTGCTTTGGAACCAATACACAGTATTGCTTCTAAGAGGGAAGGTAGAGATTAATATACATATATGTTGGGCAAGCTCTGAAGCCAGTTTCCTTCTATCTAAATAGTTTACTTTCGACATGTAACCATATGGTGTAGCCCCACAAGCATCTCCTGTTACCAGCAACTCTGGTGAGGACTTTCCTCCTAAGTTCCAGGCCATTTTCAAGGTCAAAAGAACCTCTGGGCTTGTGGAAAGATGATCAGTAGCTCTGGGCCTCAATAATTCACTTTACTGCTAATAAATAGTCTGACCTGTTTAGAGCATAACAGGATGCCCAAAGTCTGTTCTCTCCTCTGCACAGGCCATTGCCGTGCATTGTGTTTTCCTCAGAACTGGGTTGCTTGGTCATATCTATAGTTCTGAGGATTAATCTCCAGGAAATGCTAAGAGCCTGCTCTGCTCAACTGTGCGCTGATTTAATTAATCAGAATAGTAGAAATGACTCCAGGCTGGGAAGCACAGATTCCGAGCTCTGTGGCCTGTGGAAAATTGTTTCCTTTGGTTGCTGGTCTTGACTACAAGCCTGCTCTGCACTGGACAGATATGAAGTCCTGGCAGCCCTGAGATGGAGGAGTGAGGGAAAAAGGAAGCAGATTTTGGACACAGAGCCATCTGTTTCATTAAACTCTGTGCCATCTCAATTCTATATGATTTCCCTTCTACTTCCTAAAGTGTGTTATAAAAAAAATTAAAAAGCAAGAATTATTAGTGAATGTGGCCATGGGAGTACTATTGTTCTAGGCTCTCTCTTTTTCACAGAAAGGGTATAATCAATCTATAAACAAATAGGGGTCAGTTGGATAGCTCAGTGGATTGAGAGCCAGCCTAGAGATGGAAAGCCCTGGGTTCAAATATGGCCTCAGACACTTCTTAGCTGTGTGACCCTGGGCAAGTCACTTAACCCCCATTGCCTACCCCTTACCACTCTTTTGCCTTGGAACCAATAAACTTTACTGATTCTAAGATGGAAGGTGAGGGTTAAAAAAAAAACCAAGCTATAAACAAATACCATTCCCCACCATTATTTAGACCTCAATTTGGAGTCAGAAGATCTAGGCCTAAATACTGCTTTTACCTGCAGGTTATAAGTCCAATTTGCTACTAAGGTAGCCTGGGGCACGTTGTTCCATCTCTGAAAAAAAAGATGTTACACTAGAACACCTCTAACATCTGTTTCAGTCTAAATTGTTTATTCTATAATCAATATGTAATAACCAGACACAACTGTAAGATTGGGGAACCTTTCTATAATATTTTTGTGCTAATTTCCCACTTAAAGCATTCTGAGGAAGGGTGTAACAACTCCTGATAATATCCACTTCTCTAATCTATCTTTTTTAAAAAAAACCTTTACCTTCTACCTTAGAGTCAATACTATGTGCTCATTCTAAGACAGAAGAGTGGTAAGGGCTAGGCAATGGGGGTCAAGTGACTTGCCCAGGGTCACACAGCTAGGAAGTGTCTGAGGCCAGATTTGAGCCTAGGACCTCCCTTCTCTAGGCCTGGCTCTCAATCCACTGGGTCACCCAGCTCGTTTTTTTGTGGAACCCTCTAAGGCAGGAGGTAGGTTATACCTGACAAATCAAAAATGGTTTAAATAATACTTTGACTCCCAGGCTGATGCTTACCACTTGTGTGACCCGAGCCAAACTGTTTCCCTTCTTGGGGCCTCAGAATGAATTTAGGGTTCAGTTTGGGGCTTCTTTATGAGGAGGTTGACCTAAAAGACCTTTAGCCTTCCTTCCAGCTCTAAATCTATGATTTTATGAAACAATCACAAATAATATGAATAGAGAATGCTAGCCGTAGTTTGTGTGTGTAAGAGAGAGAGAGAGAGGATGAAAGGAAGACAGACAGACAGATGCCTAGAGAGGACAGACTGAGGGAGAAGGAAGGAGGAAGGGAGGGGAAATGTACTTTAAGTGGTAAAGGAATCAGTAGAGCTAGAAATCGGGAGGCTGAGGAAATCGGAGGGGCACCGGGACTAGGTGGTCAGCTTGGCCTTGAAGCATGGGGAGAAAGTGAATAGGCAGCTGGGAGAAAGGCCGGGTCAGGAGTACAATGTGAGCAAAATCAACCAAAGTGGCCTCTCTCTTGTAGTTTGCACGTTTTTGAGCTGAAGGGAGTCATTGTCGTTGTGGTTTTTGAAATGATTCTCTGGAAGCCCAGGGCTGGTCCTAGAGGATTCCTTCTTCTCTTCACTTCCCTCATCCTTCAGACTGCTTCTCCCCATCCCTGCCCAGGGTCACTGCCAGATCTTTATGGAGACCATTGTGGTGACTCTTTCCCAGCAGAGTTAACAGTTACCATGGCGACCGGAGAGAGATGAGCTCCCCGGCACTCTGAAGGAATCTGCCCAGTTAATGCTCACTTGAGTCCCCCTGGGCTAGAATGGGCCACCACTACCCAGCTCAGGCGAACTAAGGCTTTCTCTTTCCTTCTCTGTAGACTCTCCTGTCTAATGGGAAAATAGGCTTAGTCTGTGACCAATGCCTTAAACTGGAGGAGGGAGAGAAGAATGAGGGTGATGGGGGAGCCCCAATTCCCCTTCAGAGACAGCGTCAGACCTGTGGTGCCCACACAGGATAATCCCCCTCTGACTCAGGAAAGCAAGGAGCAAGCAAACAAAAGGTCTTTAAGGTTTCCAGGCACCCCTCTGCCTCTCCAGCCACTCCAGGAGCCAGGCCTGGGGAGGACAAAGAGGAAACTGCTGTTTCTGTTATGTAAAAATCCCATCTTTCTCCACCACCACTGCAGCTCTGTTCTTCCTGCCCACCATCTTCCCTTAGTGCCTTGGCCACTTATATAAGAAACCAGCTGGCACAGATTACCACACAATGCCTGGAAACGATCCCTCATAAGGCTTTCCACTAAACTTTCCCAGCTATTTCTGAGTTTGAACATATAAGGAACTAGAGAAATGGATTTTTTTTTTAAATGAAGGGAGCAGTTAGGTGGCACAGTGGATAGAGCCAGGACTAGAGATGGGGAGTCCTGGGTTCAAATATGACCTCAGACACTTCCCAGCTGTGTGACCCTGGGCAAGTCACTTAACCCCTATTGCCTAGTCTTTACCACTCTTTTACCTTGGAACCAATACACAGTATTACTTCTAAGATGGAAGGTTAGGGTTTAAAACAAAAGTGTCTCTATGTTCATCTAAGAAATACTTATTAAATAATGGGGCTTGTTACTATGTGTGATTTTCAACTTGCACAAAAGGTCTTGGAACAAATTGGTCGCTTCAGTTGAGGTCCTATTGTATATAGTGTTGTAATCAATGGAAAAGGAATAGATGTTGGTCAGCCTGGGCCCCTCCCCCCCAAATGGAGGCTTTTAGGAAGAACTCGCCAATGAGATCAGAGAACTGGAATGGGAGGCTGTTGCAGGGATATGAAGCTGCAGGGGAAGAGAGATCCTCCGAGAGAAGGAGGTCCCAGGGGGAGAGGCAGCTGGGGTGGTGGCAAAGTCTAGAAAGTCAGAAGCAGAGCCAGGAAGAGAATGATGGGAATGGGGTGCAAGGCAGCAAGTGCCCCACTCCTGGGAATTTACGTGATCGTTATCTACATGTATATTCATGCATGCCCCTTCCCATGAAGATCTATGTGAAGACACTTTACAGTAGCAGGATTAAGAAAGAATTAAAAATAAAAACTACATGAATGCCCAAGACATCGTCATGATACAGTTTAACCCCCATCTGGGCCCCCTATCTGCTTACTATTTATTGGTTATTTCCTAGCCAGCCTTTTACTTTAAGTAGCCTCGAAGGTCTTCATGCTTCATGTAACTTTGGTACGTGTGGGGAGGTGGAAATGTTATTTTGTTGCTTGTGATCATTCTCCAAATGAGGACCAGCTGAGCTCAGAAGTTTCTTCCGCACCAACATTCTATTATCGGCTACATAGTTTTATTTATTACTCTTTACATGAAGGAAGGGACATTTTATACCAATTTTTTCTTTTCCAAGGGAAGAGGTACAAAATGCTCTTCAATAGTCAGCAAAAATAGGGGGCAGCTGGGTGGCTCAGTGGATTGAGAGCCAGGTCTAGAGAGGAGAGGTCTTAGGTTCAAATCTGGCCTTAGACACTTCCCAGCTGTGTGACCCTGGGCAAGTCACTTGACCCCCATTGCCTCAGCCTTACCACTCTACTGTCTTGGAGCCAATATTGATTCTAAGATGGAAGGTGAGGGTTTAAAAAAAAAAACGGTAAAAATAATGATAATTGACTTTAATATAGCATTTTAAAGTTATAAAACATTTTCTAAACGCGGAGTAGCACTAAAACTTTTGGGACACTATTTAATCTTATCTGAGTCAACCCTGTGAAGTAGGTGCTGATGGTCCCATTATGTCCATTTTACAAAGGAAGAAACCAAGACCCAGAAAATAAATGACTTCCTCTGGTCACATAGTTAGTAAGAGTCAGATGTGGAAATGAACAACTCTGGTGATTCCAAATCTAATGTTGCTGCCTCAAAGTCTTCTCAAGGAGGCTAACTGGCCTCAGCCTTGGCTGCATTAAGAAAGGCACAGTATGCCTGACTAGGGTGATATTCTGGTCTGGCCAGACCAGACCACCATATTGAGCAGTTTAGCTCAGTTCTGGGTGTTGTGTTTTAGGGAGAATATTGACCAGCCTGGGAGTGTCCATGGGAAAATGAATGGGATGGTGAAGGGCTTCCTTTGCTCACCACATGAGTGTTTAACCTGGAAAGGAGAAGACTTAGGAAGGATGTAGCAATTCTCGTCAAGGGTTTGAGGGGATTTGACTTCTTTTGCTTGACCCCCACCCCAAGAAAAATTAGAAGCAATAGGTAAAAGTTGTCAAGATGTAGATTTAGACTTGACATAAGGAAAAACTTCTTAATAATTAGAGCTATCCAAAAGGGGAATGAGTACTCTTAGGAGAGAGTAGATTTCCTTCAGTGAAGTCTCTGAGAAAATTGCATGGTATGTTAAAGGGAATTCTTGTTTATGGATGGATTAGACTAGACAGCTTCTCTGGTTCCTTGAAATTATGTTATTTAGAGATAGCTAGGTAGCACAGTGGAGAGTGCTCCAGGCCTGGAGTTGGGAGTACCTGGGTTCAAATCTGGCCTTTGGTACTTCCCAACTGTGTGACCCTGAACATGTCACAATCCCAATTGCATAGTCCTTGTCACTATTCTCTCTTAGAATTGATACTAAGATGTTAGGTAAGGGTTAACCCCCACCCAAAATAACCAAAAACTATATTACATGATTCTGCGTCTTGAAAATGGCGCTAAAACTTATGGGTACTTCCTCCCCCCATCCCTTTCAGTGAATAGCATTTAAAATAATGAATTATCTTATCTTGGGAACAAAGAATTGTCAGCAAATCATGGTAGGAAACTAGTATGCCCCTGAAGAAATTGTGGGCAAGAGACTGGGGAAGAAAGGAGGAAAACCCAGGAGGAAGCTGGTACACTGGGTTCCATGGGTACCATCTTGACCTGGGAGCAGAGATAGCTTTGAAGAGTATAACAGTAGGCATAAGCCTTACTTTACAATGCAAAACTCAAAAGGGTTGGCACAAAGGATAAGATGATGTCCTGTTCCTTTTCCTGACATGTAAGCTGGGTGTGGGGGCCCATCCTCTGGGCATTCTATTGTGCCAGTGTTATGACAGCAGCTAGGTGGCAAGGCAAATAGAGAACTGGCCTTGAGAGTCAGGAATACCTGAGTTTGAATCCTTCCTCAGATACTAACTGCATGTTTCTGGGAAAGTCAATTAAGCTCCTTCAAGCCTCAGCTTTTTCATATGCAAAATGGAGCTAGTTATGATGAGTCTCCAATGAGATATGCTTAAATTAACTTGCCAACTTCAAGGTTCTACATAAGTAATAATTAAGAGGTACTTATTTGGGTGATCTGATCCCACCACTTCTTTCATTTGCTTTTTCTCATTCACTGGGAAGAGATGCTCCCACTCTTCCCCCCCTACTTTCTCCTTGTAATTCAGTCCATTTTTGAGCAACTCAGATTGTTAGAAGGAAATGACAAACTGCTCTAGTATCTTTGCCAAAATAATCCCATTGACCCTAGGGTCCACGGGATCATGAAGCGCCAGACAGGACTGAATGACTGAACAATAGCAATTATTAGCTATTTCCTTCTTATTGGTAGTGCTGTGCAATCATTTAAAGAATATAATCACTCCTATAATATAGTCATACATGTTCACATGTTGATAACTAAAATAAACTCTGCTTATTGAGACAAGGAAAAGTAATCAGCTAGTTCCAATGTTGCCTGTGGCAATTATTCTATTATGCTCCATGAGATTTCTCCTTCAAGGAAGAGATACAGTGTAAAAGGCTGGCCCCTCTAGTAGGTTCCTAGGAAACATCTTAGTTTCCCACGTATTCCTCTTCTTTTCCTTTTAATGCCTACTGAGGGCCAAAAAAAATGAGCCAAATTCCCTTCAGGCTACTCAGGAAAGGAAGTATGGGAGGGAATGGGAATTGGATAAAGGACTTTATCCAGAAATCATTCAAACAGTCCCTGAGACTTAGGAAGTCACCTCCTTTCTCCAACTCCTCATTTCTCCAGCTGTAAAGTGAGCTGGGCTAGAATATATGATCTCTTTCCAGATTCTTCCCAGTTCTGGCATTCTAGGATTCTAAGAAGGACAAGCTTACAGGCCATGGAACTTGTCCTTTCTAGCAAACTGCTTCACTGGGGCTCTGGAAATAAATAAAAAACGGCTGCCTTTGCCAGACTTGTCCCTACTCTCACTTCCAGAAACTGATCCAAACTCCATCATTTAACCAAACCAAAGAATGAATGGTGCATTTTGATAACTCTCAGGAAACTCAGCAGGATGGCGATGAGGGGCAGGCCACACTCTGGCCTACCTCCAACTCTCCTCCCAAGCTGCCAGAGCTAACCTGCTTTGGGAGGCAGCACAGTATAGCCTGATAGACCCTGGATTTGGAGTCAGCTTCAAATTCTAGCAGGCTCTGCCCTGCACCCTCTGGGTAACAAGTCATTTCACTTCTGTAGGCCTTGATTTCTTAATCTATAAAATGATTGGGTTGCCATTCTGGAGAACAATCTGGAACTATTCCCCAAAAGTGCTGTTCCTTATTCCAACCCATCTGTCTCCAGCTAGGGGACCCAGTGGACAGAAGAACACTGGGCATAGAATCAGGAAGATCTCAGTTCAAATCCAGCCGTAGGCATTTAATAACTGGGTTTCCCTGGGCAAGCCATTTAACCCCAGTTGCATAGTCCTTGCCATTCTTCTGCCTTAGAATTGATACCAAGATATAAGGTAAGGGTTAAAAGAGCCCTTCTTAACTTCTATCTGCTTCAGTTTCCTGAATTATAAAAAAAGGATAATAATAACCTTTACCTCCCAAAGTTGTCGTGAGGTTCAAATGAGATGATATTTGTGAAATATTTAGCATGCTTGGCTCATGGTAAGTCCCTGATACTTGTTCCCTCCCTTTTCCACTTGGAGGCTTTGGTTCTCTCAATGCTCCCTCTAACTTCACCTGCTGATGACTTATCCTTCCTTCATTTATGGCCTAACTCAGATATCCTGTCCTTCTCCTTCCCTGACCCTCCCAGTGTCACAAAACCAGACACTTCCTACCTGTGTGACCCCAGGCAAGTCACTTAACCTAGGCCTTACTGTTCTTCTGCAAGATGGAAGATGAGGGTTTTAAAAAATGGTCTCTGTATCCTAAGGTGATCCTGGTAGCACAAGATATGTGTCTGAAGACGAATGCAGAGACAAGACTTGATCCCGTATCTCTGAGGCCAAGTCTCTAATCACTACTTTTTTTTTTTTACCATGCCTATAATAGGAGTTTAATAAATACTCAATTGATTTGAAAGGTCATACTAAATCAAAACAGAAGAGTATGTTGGGGAGCCAAAATAGCTTTCATGCCATAGCTGACCTACTGTACTTGAGAAGTACAGTCATGACTTAAGAGTTCAGTTATAAATAAGCAAACACCAGAGGCAAACAGCTGGAGTTCTCGAGATAATAGAGAAACAGGAAATGACCAACAAAGGATTCTTCAGTCCTAAAATGTTGAGAACCTAGCCACCTATATGGCAAAGGGCAGAGAAAAACTACTGCATCCTGCAGGAGGGGATTCTCAGCAAAGGCAGACCCACTGGCATTGGAATGAAGAGATAGTTCATGATTAAGCAGAGAACAGAGTCCAACTTTATGCCATTAAGAGGCAACCTATCCCAGAATGACCTGGGCAAAAAGAACCTTTCCCAGAGGAAATGGATCTGAATCATTACAAGTTGCACAGAATTAAGGGTGGGGGATGCCCTTCACTGTTGTCATCCAGTCATTTTTCAATCTTCTGATCCTTTTTTGACCCCATTTGGTGTTTTCCTGGCAAAGATCATGAATTAAAACTTTGCCATTTCCTTTTCCAGCTTATTTGACAGATAAGGAAACTGAGGCAAATAGGAATAAATGCCTTGCACAGGGTCACATACAGATAGTAAGCATCCGAGGCCAGATTTGAACTCAGGAAGATGAATCCTCCTGACTCCAGGCCAGCACTCTATTCACTGTGCAGCCTACTTGCCCCTAAAAGATGTCCTAATTGGAGAAAATGAGCAAGAATGAGGATGAATTCTTTCAATATGCTGACGATGTTTTGTATAATAGGGTAAACTAAGAAAGACACGACCATTTAAAAGACCCCCATAGTTGTATGATTGTAAACTGTCTGGCCCTCTTTTTGTAGTTATCCTTCATGAGGCTTTAATAGAATATTAGGACAAGTTTCTAAAATCGATTATAAGAGAAGCTGTGTAGTGTAGTGGATAGAGCCACAGACTGTGAGACATGAAGCCTTGGAGTTAGGTCTGGTATCTAATACAGATGGGCTATGTGACCCTGGGCAAGTCACCTAACCTTTCAGGGCTTCCTTCCAGTAACTCTCTAAGTCTACAAGTTGCAGCACCATTACTGACTTATTTTGAGAGAGGTAATTACCCCAGTGCAAGTTCCTCACACCAAAAAAAAAAGACAGATCCAGTCTCATCTCTAAAACTGTAACACTTCTTCCCACTTCCACTTCTGCCACAAAGACAAAGAGCCCCAACTTAAACACGGCAAGGTAGCTTAGTTTATCAATTAAAAAATAATTTGCTGTCATTGCTTTAAAACATAGTCTTTTAAGGGGTAGGTAGGTGGCTCAGTGGAAAGAGAGGGCTAGGATGGTTCAAATTTAGCTTCAGATGAGTCTCAGCTGTGTGACCCTGGGCAAGTCACTTAACCCACATTGCCTAGTCCTTACTGCTCATCTACCTTAACATTAATATGTAGTATTGATTCTAAGATGGAAAGAAAGGATTTTTAAAAAATACTCTCTTTACCCTAAGGTGATGCTGGTAGCACATGGAATGTGTTTCAGGGGAATTGCAACTACATCCCCTATATAGCCTCTTGGGCTCTGCAACCATTCTTTCCCATACTTCTCAGGCTTATTCTTACTTTTCAATAAGTGATGAACTACTTCCACAGATTAAGACTGAGGCCCAACCAAAAAATGGAGATAAGGAGAGGCAGCCTCTTATCCTTTATTTATGCAAAATGAGTAGATCTTCATCAAAGAAGGGGGAAGAGATTTCTTCTTTAAGGGGATCCCATATAATAAATCTGCTTAGGACTATGTGGGCAGCCCTACTGGAGAGGGCACAGTCTCTCTGTCCAAGGAAGTCTATGAAAAACTCTGATATCATGGCCACTGAATATTAGAGCTGGGAGAACTGTGGAGGTGGGATCTATGAACTCTTTCACATAAGGCTTTTGGGGATACTATAAAGTCAAATTTAATTAGTTTGAACTCCATTGAATTTGCAACTTTTATTTGTGCAATGTCTTTGCAGAAAAGATTTCTAAATAAAATAACATGCAAAAAAGGTGATAAGAGGTATGTTTAACCTACTTAACACAATAAATTTAAGCTCTTTAACATGCTGTTTACAAGACTGTAATCTCAAATGACCTAATCTACTCATTAAAGCAGGCCTAGCAGGATTTACGCTTGGCTAGCAGTTAGAATTACTGACTGCACCCAAGAGCAATAAAATTATATTTCTTTTTAAGTATTTTATCATTTGGATTGCTAATTCAGACCTTCTTTATCCCTCTGTGAATTCCCTTCTAATATGGTCAGCAAACAGTTATTAAGGATCTGTGATAGATGTTGAGGATACAAAAACAAAAATGAGAAATAGTTTGTTTTCAAAGAGCTTACATTACTACGGGGCTAAATACTGTAGAAGTACTAAGGCATCTGGATGGCAACTCCCTGTAGGAGGTGGCACCTTAGTTAAGCTAAGGAAGGAAGGTAAGATTCTAAGAGGTAAAGATGGAAAGAGAGCACCTTTCGAGGATGGAGGGGCAACCTATGCAAAGACTTGAATCAGGAGATAGAATGTTGAGCTCAGAGAATAACAGTAAGTCAGTTTGATTGTAACACAGATTGTGTGAAAAGGAATATAAGGAAAGATGTCCAGAAAACTTGGATAGAATCATATTTGTATTAAACTTTATATGCTATACTGGGAAGTTTGGATTTTATCCTAGAGACAATAGGGAACCACTGAGAATTTTAGAGTAGCTGAGTGACATGGTCAGATCCTTTCTTCCCTCATCCTTCTCCTTCTTCTTCCTCCTCTTTACTTTATCTGAGAATTGATACTAAAGGCAGAAGAATGGTAGGTCAGTGATGGTGAACCTTATAGAGAATGAGTGCCCAAACTGCACCCTTGTGCTTCATGTGAGCTGTCTCCTTACTCCAGACAGGGGAGGGAGGAAGAGGGGAAGGTGATGTGAATAAATATCCTCAGGAATGGTAGAGAGGGGGAAGAATGCAGATCCCTCAGGCAAGTGTGCCATAGGTTCACTAACATAGGGCTAGACAATTGGGGTTAAGTGACTTAACCAGGGTCACAAAGATAGAAAGTGTCTGAGGCTGGATTTGAACCTTGTCTTCCCATCCTCAGGCCTGACTCTATATCCACTGAGCTACCTGGCTGCTCTGCCAGACCTGTTCTTTAGGAAGATTTTGGCAGTTATACTGATTAGCCAAATATATATTATATTATATTTATATATATACACACACACACAAGACTGGAAGCTAAGACATTAGTTAGGAAACTATTGCAGCAGGTGATGAGAGCCTTACCTACACTTTAATTAATTCAAATGAGTAAAATTTGACCAGCCTACATGTATATAAATGAACACAGATATATTTTCTTAGTTGTGCTACTTTGTAACCCTTCACAGTCACACAGGGATTGAGCGAATACATATTTTTCACTACTCTACTAAGTTTCATCTATTGACACAGTGGAACATCTTACTTTTTAGAACATTTTAAGTCATTTTTATTTTTTTTAGCTGAAGGAAGTGTAGTTGCTGCCCCTATAAATTCTGAAAGCAATACTGGGTAACCTTTTCAAAGCTCGAGGTAATACACACACACACATACACACACACACACACACCCTTCAAAAGTTAGGAAATAGAGAGAAAAGCGCCACAGTGACTGTAAAAACCCTGACTCAGTGTTTTTGTTCTTGGGTCTGAAATAACCATAGCAACATTAAAGGAAAACATGTTCAGCAATGACCTTAGCTGTCCATGAAAAGTGCTTTGGCAGGCACAGTAATTTGCCTTCCAAGAAACAGGAGTTATGAGTCTCATTTTCTCTTTATTCAGAGACAATCTTCACATCTGCAAACCATCATGCACGTGGTTACACGAGTAGAGCCCCAAAGAGGGCTCCCAACAAAGGAGAAGATGGCCAAGCCAAATGGGATCACTTAATGGAAGCAAAGCGACAGTCTGATAAAGAGGGACAGATGAGGAGATGAGAGGGGAGGATATGGGAGGGAACAGAATTTTTGGTTCTGAAATTCTTCTATTCTTCAATAAATTTCTATTGAGAACCAATAATGTATTTCTAAAACACTGTGTTAGGTCCTGCGGGAGATAAAAAGAAATTCCTCTGGTGAGCCCAGTTCTGTTCATAGGCACTGATACTTTCTAGATTTCATTTATTGGAGATTAGAAGAAGGGAGTTGAAGGGTGAACCAAAATAAAAGAATAAAAATAAAGGAGGAAAGAGAGAGCTTAACAAAAACCCCAAAGAAGTCTCCTTCCCTACCCAATAATGTTATAAACATCAGAGTCCGTTATATTTAAGGGAACTTTATAAAAGTTCAGTCTTTTTCAGTCATGCCCCATTTGGGATTGTCTTGGCAGAGATATTAGAGTAGTTTGCCATTTCCTTCTTTAGCTCATTTTACAGAAGATGAACTAAGGCAAATGGAGTTCAGTGGCTTGCCCAGGGCCACAAAGTAAGTGTCTGGAGCCAATTTGAACTTGGGAAGAAGAGTCTTCCTGATTCTAGGCTTGACACTCTAATCTACTGTGTCACCTATACATCCCTGCAGATGGGAATTCCATTAGAAGATGCTTACACATGGGGGCAACTTGGTGGCTCAGTGGATTGAGGGCCAGGTCTGAAGACAGGAGATCCTCAGTTCAAATATGGCCTCAGACACTTCATAGTTGTGGGACCCAGGGCAAGTCATTAGCCCCTATTTTCTAGCCCACTCTTCTGCCTTGAAAGTGATATACTATTGATTCTAAGATGGAAGGTTAAAAAAAAGAAAATGCTAATACTGTATAAGTAGAGATAACTTCTCTTAGAACCAGAACTAGCATTTTCTGAGACTAGGGAAGGCCCATTAAAATTGGAGATGAGAAGGAGAAACCATGAGACAAAGGGACTAAGGGAGCCTTGGGGATTAAGGGAATCTTCATCTGTGGTATGGCAGTCAGAAAAGGAAGTTATACTATATGGTTAGACTTAGTATATGTTCTTGATGGGGCATCTAGGTAATGCAGTGGAGAGAATACTGGAGTGAGAATCAGAAGACTCATCTGAGTTCAAATCTGATCTCAGACACTAGCTGTGTGACCCTGGGCAAGTTGCTTAATCTTGTTTGCCTCAGTTTCCTCATCTGTAAAAGGATCTGGAGAAGGAAATGGAAAACTATTCCAATACTTTTGCTAAGAAAATTCCTAGTGAGGTCACAAGGGGTCAGGCGTGACTGAAATGACTGAACAACAAAAATGTTCTTGTAAACTAGATGCTAAACTCAATTGTTTGTTTCTGTAAGTACTATTAGCACTTCAACATTTCAGTGCTCTTGGGGAAAATCCTTGGTTACCCTATCCAAGTTAGACTTTTGGATCCTTCTTAAAAGCAACAACCAGAGCCAGCTCATATCACTTGAGAAGGCTGAACTCTTAGAGGGTTTCCCCTTCTATTCACACACACTGAGTAGTAAAGGAGGATAGGGATTGTGTAGAAGCTGTTATGTTGTGCTGCCTGGAGCTACAGCTCAAGTATATGGAAGCTATTCCTAAATGAAATTTAATTCATGTAGTCCATCTCTCTTCTGAAAGGAGGAATGTAAAGCTTTGGATCATTACCTCTCTGTGGAGAAAACAAATCAAAGATGGAGTCTTCTGGCAACCATGAATTCTAAGGCTGCCTTTAAATAGTGTTAAAGTTTTAAAAATCTAAATAAAAGAGTTTAAAATTTTATTTCAAACTTCTTTATATATTTAATGTTTATTTTTTGGTTTTTGATGACTAAATTTAGAACAACAAAAACTCCATAGTTCGTTACTGAATAAACATGGGTGGGGATATACACACTGATACACACACATGTATATACATGCACACATATACACATGTACACACCAAATACACACACACTCCATATCTTGGGAACAACAGGAAGGAGGGGAGATATAACCAAGTTAGAATAATAACCTTCACTGTCTTGCCTTGAAGGGAATGAGATGTAAATCTTCCACCAGCTAACTAAAATAAATAAACTGGCATTTATACTATACTTTTATTATGACCTCACTTTCAAATAAAATTACAAGATTGTACAGGCATTATTATCATCCATGTTTTCTAGAAGTAACTGAGCAAATTGAACAAGGCATGTAGAGACCTCTCAAAGACTATCTAATTATAAAAGGCTGTGATTTAGGGAAGTAATACCTACAATAATTAATTAGATATCTTGCAAATTTAAAATTTCTTAATATACCTTTTTCATATAATGTTTTTCCAAAATTGCCCCATTATTATATTTCTATCAATCTATGTGTTGAAATTTCTGTATACAGCCCTATCCTTGTATGGAGAATTAGCAACACTGAGAAATTTGCATTTTAAACAGGGATATAATGGTAAACTTTTAACAACTAGCTCTTGGGGGGGTGGGGCATATAATCAACACACTTTGAAATGTAATCTGAATTATTAACATTTTTTCTATAACTTTCTTAAGTCTAGAAAACCAATAAAACAGTAAATGAAGCCCCAATTTGTGGCATTTGTGGATTTCTGAGGTATAAATGCTCACATGGAAAATTTAACAATTAATTAGCTTTCCATTTGGAGCTGACTTTAGTACACTCTTGCCAGTCCCATGGCTAGGAAGCATCTGAAGCAGGATTCAAACTCAGATCTTACTGACTTCCATGAGAAGACCTGATCCTCTTTCACTGGCAAGTTCTTCTGGGAGTCTCATGAGGTGGCTGCAGTATACATTTTATATAAGATTGTTTGTTTTATTGATATGGACAAACTTTAGTTCCTGGAAATCCTGAAGAACAAAGTAATACTTTCACAAACAAGCAAGAAAGAAAGGAAGAAGCAAGGAAGGAAGGAAAGAAGGAAGAAATGAAGCTAGCTAGAAACAAGGAAAGAAAGAAATAAGGAAAGTAACAAAGAAAGTAGCAAAGAAAGAAAAGAAAGTGCTTTTCACTAGTCACTAAACAACATATTTATTGAGTATCTGTATTTTGTCTATATTTCCTGCAGGGTGCTATTCTGTACACAGGGATAGGTTATTAAATCAAAAGACAGAAGAGTCAAGTAACTATCACCTCTAGAAAAAAAATCCTAAAATGAAAACACCCAGAACATAGTCAAAATCTAGAGCTTCCAAGTCAAAGGGGAAATATATATATATATATATATATATATATATATATATATATATATATATATATATATTTATATATATTTATATATATATAAAATTAGCCAGAAAGAAAATTCAAATACTGAAGAGTCACAGTCAGGATTACACATGATTAAGCAACCATCAGTATAACGGAGCAGAGAGCTTGGACTATGGTATTCCAGAAGGTAAAGGATATGGACTTACAGTCAAAAATAACTTATCTAGAAAAATTGAGTATAACACCAAAGGGGGGGATATATTTTTGATAAGATAGAGAATTTTCAAGCATTCCTGATAAAAAAAGACCAAAGCTGCAGAAAAATTTTGGTGTTTAAACATGAGTGAAAAGAAGTGTAAAAAATATAAACATGAATTTTAAAAATCTGATAGAGGACTAAAGGATAAACTGCTTACATTCAAATATGGGCAGATGATACATATATCCCCTCTGAACCCTATCACCATCAGGGTTCATAGAAGGAGAGCAATTAGAGCAATTATGCCACAATGATCTTAAGAAAAGAATGGAAAGAGACAGGGAAAGGAATAGCCTGGGGCTGGAGGGAAAGAAAAGAAAGTTAGGGAAAATTATTTCTCAGAATTATGGTACACATGTATGCACCTATACAAACAAGAAGGGGATGAGAGGTTGACACTTGAACCTCATGCTCATCTGAACTGATCAAAATAAGGAAGAATAAATACACATATATACATGGTTGGGTACAGAAATACATTTCACTCAATAAAGAAACAAGAGAGAAAAGTGGGCAGAAGAGAATTAAAGAAAGGGTAGATTAAGAATAGTCTTAAGCAAAACAAACTAATGATGTACAAAAATATCAGTTTTTTGAGGTGGCAAAGAATGGGAATCTGTAAGGGTACCCTAAGTTTTGGAACTAGATGAATAAATTATGATATGTCAATGTGATAGAAAAGTACTGTGCTGAATTCTTATCAGCATAATAGCCAGCAAAGATTCTACATGATGCTACCTATCTCCTGATGGAAAGGTAAAGGACTCAGAATTCAGAATGAGACAAATGTTTTTGGGCATGGTCAATGTGAAAATCTTCTTTGATTGGTCATATGTATTTGTAAGGAGTTTGGGGTTTTTTGTGTTCTCAGTTGGGGGAGGGTGGTTTGGGTGGGGTAAAGTGAGAAGTCAGATCTTGGAAGATTAAATAAGTTAAGCTAAAAAGACTAGCCAGTTGAATTTTAGAAAGTTATACCAGTAGGAGGTAGTATGAACAGGTAATAGAGGGCTGGCCTTAGATCTAATGAGATCTGAGTTCAAGTCCCAATTGACACATATTGGTTAGGTGACTCTAGGCGTGTCTGTCTGTTAAACTCTTGTCTCTCCAGATGATTCACTAAGATGATAAATGACAGAGAATACACTACTGACCTGCTTTGGTTGAAGGAAACTTTTCACCCAGGAGGTCCCTATGCCAATGGTTCTTAAACTTTTTGGTCTTTACACTCTTAAAATTTATTGAGGACCCTCTAAAAGACTTTTGATTATATGGGTTAATTGCTATCAATACCTGTTATATTAGAATCTAAAAGATCTTAGAATTTTCCCTTTGACCCAGTAATACCACTATTAAGCCTGTTTCCTATGGTGATCAAGGAAAGGGGAAAAGAACCTCTATCTTTTAGAATATTTATAGCAGCTCTCTTTGTAGTATCAGAGACCTGGAAATTAGGGAGCTATCCATAAATGGGGGAATGGCTGAATAAATAGTGGTATATGATTGTGATGGAATACTATTATTCCACAAGAAATGATGAGCAAGTAATTAAAAAATACTCATGGAGAGACCAAATGAAACTAGGAAGAGCAAAACAAGCAGAATCAAGAGAATATTATATATAGCAATAGAAATATTGTTTGAAGAATAACTTGTTCACCTCCAGAGAAAGAACTGATAAATAGAACCAAGTAAGATGCTGTGTTATGTAAATATATATCTTTTTGTCAAATGATACTTTCTCTAGTGCAGGGATGAGAGGGTGGGAGAGAGGAAGGGAGATACCTGGAAACTTTAATCTAGTGAACCAATAAAAAATAAAATAGTTTTGACCTTATGAATCTCCTGAAAGGGCATCAAATACCTCCAAGGGTCCCTGGCCTATCTTTACATTGGTAAACAGATATGGAGATTAGGTCTGACTGGCTTTATCAGAAAATTCCCAGAACCAATTACCACTACAGGGGGGAAGTGTCATGCCTCTGGAAATTGTTGCTTCAGAAATTGAGTCATTTTATAGTTGTCACACACACAGGGATTGAAATAATTTTCTTCCATCTGGTTTTCCACTGTATAGTACAGGGAATAATGCAGTTGCCCCTACCTTAAGTAGAATTTTGGAATGATGTAACAATAATACTTGGGTAAGCAGCCAACAGAATATCAGTCCCAGGCACACAATCTGCTTTCTGTAATTCCCACATGTGGTCCAACAAGAAATAAAGAATGCTTTTAGGGGGAGAATTAAGGAATTAAGGAGTCATGACTTTAATGTATGGCTCAAGAGGTATTGTGGAAAGAGCTCTAGATGTGGGATAGGAGCACTGTGAATCTTAAAACTGCTCACACTCTCCTTTAGAACATTTGGTTAAGGCTATTCCCTTATTGTAACAAATGAAGGTACTTGATCAGGGATGTATTGGGAATTTTAAAATTACTCCACCCTGCTCAAGACAGTGCCTTAGGGGAAGATAAAGAAGTTGTGGACTCCTGATTGAACAATAAAAAGTCCACAACTCATACTTATAGTGAAGCAAAAACCCTTAAGCTAGGTCTATTTTTAGATCTAATACAAAAGGATGCTAAGTACCTATAAAGGTTAAATTAATCCCTAAAAGGTCAAGCAACTTACAAAGGACAAGTTTAGCAAAGAGATGTGAACTACTCAGAAAATATAATCTAATCAGAGAAGGTGATAACAAAAAAAAAGATGTGAACTAAGAATGGTCAGTCCTGGGGAAAACATCTACTGTGATTGGTAGATGTGAAAATTTAGGGGAGGTGACATAAGAGAAATTTCTCTTTAAAAGGAGTTGGCTCTCTGAACTTAGTAGAGAGTTTGGAGTTAGTTTGAAGGAGCTGGGTCTCTGAACTCAGTTCAGGAGTTGAGGATTTCAGTGAAGGACTGGAGTTTTGCTTGGGACAAAATCTTGTGGTGAGTGATAAAAGACTGACTAGTCTCTCTTAAGGCTCAGGCCTAGGCCCTTCGTACTATTTTCTCTTATTCTCTCTCTCTCTCTCTCTCTCTCTCTCCCTTTCCTTAAATTCCTTCATTTGTATTAATTAAAATCTCCATAAAACCCAGCTGACTTGGGTATTTTCATATTTGGGAATTTTTCCCATGGCAACCACTTATTTTTTATTTAAATCAAGACACTAAAAATTATCTTTACAGTTTTGGCAATTCAAAATCTTGGAACCCACATTTTCATGGTTACAGCACCTGGGTTGAAATCTAGGGGGTGCTGGAGCCAATTTACAGGATCCCATTGTTACATTTCCAGAGTGAACATTTACATCTCAGAAACTGGCAAACACTACAAATTAGGTCTTGGTTTACTATATTGTTGATTGTCTAGACTTAAGAAAGAGATTTTGTAATGTTGATAATATGTGTTACCATGTATACATTTCCAAATACCCCCCAAAAATCAGGAAACCCAACCACACAATCCCATCTCGGCCATTTGTATGACTGGGTAGGTCATGAATTCTTTATAGGACATAATTTCTTCATCTATATAATTCAAGGTGGCCTCTAAAGACATAACTCTAATTCTATGATCTATGATTTCAAATTTGGACTTTGAGAATTTTCCTCAATATATTTATTATTTTTCCCATATCTATCTTCTATCCTTAGCATCAGGCGAAAAGGAAAGGCCCTTTTATCCTCCTTTTATGATTTCTCTTTTTCAAATTCTCTCTTCCCTTCCACTCTCTCTCTTACTCACTGAGAAGGCAAGAAACAGAATACCCATTATATATAACATATTTTTCCTCCTTTCTAAGAAACTCTTCCACCTATATTTCTGATCTCATCTCTTTCTACTTTTTCCAGAATGTCACTTCAATAATTAACCCTAACCCTAGTAATTTTAATTGATTACTTTCTAATGTTGGTGCCTTTTGGACCAAGCTTGGTCATTATAATTTTTTAGCCACAAAGGCATTTGTCATTAAAATCCAATCAATACTGTCATCCTAGATACTTATTAAATCTGAGTCACAATAGCCAACATTATTAGCTCTGTTGCAATGAAATCACGAGGCTATAAATTACATGTTAAGTCAAAGGTCAGGTACAAGGTTTAGTTTTCTATAGCTGAATTATTCTAGAAAGCACATAGTTTTCAATGCTATCTCCAAGTAAACCATAAAGTTGCTAAATGTAGCTGTAAAACAGAAATCAAGTGTATTTTTGTATATTTATATTTTTGATATGTTCCTTTATTACTCTCTTGAATTCCCTGAAAGAAAAGCAGGACTCCACCATCAATTACACATGAAGAAGTGCATTAAGGGACAGTTAGGTGACTTAGTAGATTGAGGTCTAGAGATGGGAAGTCTTGGGTTTAAATCTGGTCTCAGACGCTTTTTAGCTGTGTGACTGTGGGCAAGTCACTTAACTCCGATTGCCAACCCTTGCTGCTCTTCTCCCTTGGAACTAATAGATATTGGTTCTAAGGCAGAAAGTAAACACATATAAGCAACACTGAATTGCTTGTCAGCTCCGGGAGGTAGGAAGGAAGGGAGGAAGTAGACAATCTGAGTCATATAACTTTGGAAAATTTATGTGGAAATTCATTATTACATCTAATTGGTAAAATAAAATATCTTTATAATAAATAAATAAAACAGGAGGTAAGGGATTAAAAAAAAGATTAGTAGTGCACAGAATGCATATTTTGATAGGTCCTAATAGATCTAAATTGCTAAACTTTTCTGCCAAAACTTCTTTCTATGATTAACTTCTATAATCAAATCAAATCAAATCCTAAAATACAGCATTATAGGTCTCTCTTTTTAAATAGTTAAACTTTCTTTGTTTTTCTTTAGAGCCCTCAGCCTTGGTGTTTCAGTCCCTTGTTCTGGAATCTCCTTGTACCAATGTTGTAGGGATGTGGGAGGTGGCAATCAATTGATTTAAGTTGTTAAAGAGAAACATAGCAACAATAAAGCATGCGTTATAGTAAAATATATATATATATATATATATACACACACATATATCTACATATTTATATATATATATATTCTTGATAATGAGAATATATAAAAGGGAAATATATTAAGGTATCTAAGCCTAGGTTTCTGAGATTCACATGTCCCAACAGGGGACCCCCCTCCCCCACCTGTTATGCTGTGAACTTCTTGACAGCATGGATTGTCTTTTGCCTCTTTATATCACCAGTGCTTAGCACAGTGCCTGGCACATAATTGGCACTTAAATGTTTATTGACTGAATGCTAAGTACAAAAGCTCCCAAGTTACATCTAAGTGAGCTGGATAAGAGATAGTTTCCCAAAGTTTGCCAGGGCTCAAGTCAGAAGTGAGCTTTTGTCAGGGATTATATACAGAATTAATTTAGAGAAAAAATATTATATGATGAGATAGGTAGGTAGAGAGTGAAAATTAAAACTGAATAATCACACAAATGAACAAGAAGACCAGCTAGCACTTTCATGCATGAATCTAACCAACTAGCATGTTGAGGAAGTGATTTAGAAAAAAATTACCTAGGAAAGCAATTCTATTTAATTTCATTTTGCTGTAATTTTTGGCAAAAATTACACCAAGAGTATATCCCCCCAAAATAAAATACAACCTAAACGGAAGTGTGACTTTAATGTAAAAAGTCATATCATTAAAAACAAAACAAAACAAAACAAAAAACTAGAAGAGAATGGATTTGTGATTGTATATGTATAGGGGGAAGAGTTTGGGGGAGAGTTAATAACTAAACAAGAGACAAATGAATTTTAAAAAGAACCAATGAATAACTTTGATTATATGAAGTGAAATATTTTTGACACAGTGTTAGGAAAAAATCTTGTAAAAAATCTAATAGTAGTCTTATGTCAAAGATGTATAAAGAACTAATGTAAATATGTTAGAACATTCCCTAATAGTGGCCAAATGATATATGATTTTCCAAAGACAAAATTCAAATGATCAATAGCTATATGAAGTTGAGATATAAATTAAAATGTTATGTATAATATATGAAAAAGATATGATGAGAGACAAAGACAACAATGGAGGGGCTATGGGAAGACAGAGGAATATGTTATTGGCAGGGCTATGAATTGGTCCAAGCTTTCTGGAGTGCAATCTGGAATTATGCCAAGAAAATGAATCCCACCTCTCACACTTCTAATGTATGTGATTATAGGCAAATCACTTGAGCTTTCTAAATCTCAGTTGCTTTGTCTATCAAATACGGAACATAACCCTTGTACTATCTGTTCTGTAGGGGTGACCTGTGTGTGGAAAGCCCACTTATGAACCTTAAAGCACAGTTTAAAGGGAAAAAAAGGTTAGAGTTAATCATAATAAGCCTAAAACCGAACATGGCCCAAATGACTTACCTTTCATTGTGAAAGAAGAGCAGTCCCCAGGCAGGTGGGGAGAGAGAAGCCGTTTTGACTATTCAAATGTTAATTCTCAAAATTATGGCCAATTCTTGATAACATGAAAGGATTTTAAGAAGGAATTATGAGATTAATCTTCAATGGACAAATATGCATAACTCTTATTAAATATTAGAGTTCAAGCAGTTTACCTACTAAAGTGAAAATTCCCTTCTAACAACCTCTGGGGGAGATCATAATTGTTTTCTTTTAATGGATCTTTGTTAACATATTACTAGGAATCACATGACCAGGCTGAAGGAATTAGGGAGAAGTAGAACTGATAAGTAGGGCACTCCATAGTGAACCAGCAAGTGAAAAGATGGGCTATAAACACAGAGGATCACAGGACTTTTGATTTAAAGCTACAAAGGACTTTATAGGTAATTGAGTCCAGTCCCCTCATTTTATCAAACTAAGATGAGGTAGCATTATCAACACGCCTCAGGATCTTCAGGAGGTCATCAAATGCAATCCTCTCATTTTAAAGGTGAGGAAATAAATGGAGGCCCAGAGGGCTTAAGCAACTTTTCTAAGATCATACAGGTAGGTATCAAATAACAGTCATGAGTTCAAACACAATCCTCTCACTCCAAATATAACACTCTTTCCATACAACTAACTATACCATCTCCCGTCTTTATTCCTACCATTTCCTTCTCTAATTGCCTCAATCTGATGATGGATGCTGTTGTTTCAGGGATGGCTTTACCAGTGAGAATGTAGTTTACCTCATGTGTCTGTATCAGTTTACAAGCAGCTTTGTTGTAACTAGTTTAACCAAAACTCCATCAAATGAGTTCTATCAATAGTACTTTGATATAATGTGGTTGATACAAAATGGCAATACCACATCATAGCCAATGGAGCACTAGGCTTGGAGTCAAAAAGATTTATTTTGCCGAGTTCAAATTTGGCCTCAGATACTTAGTAACTATGGGACTTTGGGCAAATAATTTAACCCTGTTTGCCTCATTTTCCTCATCTGTAAAATGAGCTGGAGAGGAAGTGGCAAACCACTTCAGGATCTGTCAAGGAAACCCTAACTGGGGTCATGAAGAGTTGGGCATGACTGAAATGACTGAACAACCACAACTTCCTAACTCCAGCCCCGGTGCTCCATGCACTAGGCACCTAGCTGCCAAGGAAAAGTCTGTGGATTTCATTCAGTCTAATTATTTTGAAGATGAGAAAACTGAAACCCAGAGTGCCAGATACTGACAGGGAAGAAGGGAAGGAGGAAAAGCAGCTGCCAACTGGGTCTATTTAATCAATCAGTCAATAAACCAACGTATATTTCTTGCCCTTGAGGAATTTCCCTTCTCACATAGTGGGGCCACATGAATTTATTTAAGCATATTAGAAAGTAGTCTGGGGCCTGGAATTAACAATAGAATAAAAAAGGGAGACTAACCTGCGAATAGAGGAGGAGGAAGGATCACAAAGAGAGTAGACAGTATTTAAGCTGTTGAGAGCATTTGGTTTGATTTAAGAAGTGTGACAGTGGTTTGATTGAGGAGCTTGGAAAGAGTGAGAGAGTACCCATAAGTCCTTGGATACTCTGACAGAGTGTACAGGGAGATCAAGGGAGTCAGCAAAGAATGAGGAGAGAGTGGATTCAGAGTGAGAAGATTCAGTGACTGTGTAAGGGAGAAAGGGACTAGTCAGTCCAGAGCTCTTCAAACAGGAAAGGGGTGGTGAGCCCCAACAGTGCTTTGAACACTGATCTGAAAGACTGCATAGGGAGTAGGGTGGCGACCAGAGTCTTCATGCCCCCATCTCCTATAGTAGAGTGAGCTCTTAGGAAAAGGCTGCTAGATCAAATCTTGTCCCATGCATAATATATGAGCTTGTGGGTTTCTGAGCACTTCCTAGTTCCCTTTAGGAAGAGAGGGTGTGTGTAGGGGTCGGGAAGCCAAGGAGAGGCAGGGACACAGAAAGAGAATAAGTAGTGACAAAGAGAGTGTGTGTATGGGCTCCTGGACCCCTAGGATCAGAAAAATCTCATTTTTATTTAGGTAATTCACCTTTGGTTCATTGTTTATCCCTTAAACTTCATTTTTTCCACATGCAGTCCTGAATTAGACCAAATCTAGTTAGCAACAATGGGAAATTCTGCCTTTATTTTATGCAAGCAGGTGCGTGTGTGTGCTTGTTAAATTCTTACCTTCTGTTTTACAATCAATATTGTGTATTGATTCCAAAGCAGAAGAGCAGTAAGGGCTAGGCAATGGAGGTTAAGTGACTTGCCCAGGGTCACACAGCTAGGAAGCAGGTGTTTTCACAGCTGAACAGAACATGTTTTTAGCCCCTAAATGAAAGCAAGGTTTATTTACTAAGTATCTTTTCTGTCATTTGCCCTAGATCATTGCTCCCAAATAAGAAACCCTGTCTTTTACTTGGTTCCTTTCAAGTCACCTTCTTTCACAGTTTCACCATTAGTCTCTGTAGAAGGTAGGGAAGGGTCTCTATAAAAACAGGTGGTGAAAGAAGATGAAAAAATATACTCTATGCCAGGTACTGTTCTAGGTGCTGAGGATACAGACAAAAGTGAGCAGCCTGCCCTCAAGAAGCTTAGATTCCAAGGGCAGCTGGGTAGCTGAGTGGATTGAGAACCAGGCCTAGAGACGGGAGGTCCTAGGTTCAAATCCGGCCTCAGCCACTTCCTAACTGTGTGACCCTGGGCAAGTCACTTGACCCCCATTGCCTAGCCCTTACCACTCTTCTGCCTTGGAGCCAATACACAGTACTGACTCCAAGATGGAAGGTAAGGGTTTAAAAAAAAAAAAAGAAGCTTAGATTCCAATGGAAAGACAACAGGACACATCAAAGTCCATGCAGAATATATAGATCCAAAGAATACAAGGCACTTTAGGGAGGGAGGGCACTAACACCCGGGGGGGGGGGGGTAGGGGGGGGAGGAGGGGTAAGGAAACAGCATGAGTTCTAGCAGAAGCAGCCCTCTGGTCAGCAACCCAATAGGAGTACTTTCTCCCTCCCTTGTGTGGGATAAGGGTGGGGGCAGGGCATGCCCTTGTGTGGTAGGGCCTGGCACTATCTCTCAAAGGTTCACCATCACTGAGCTAGACTTTGATGCAGTGGCAGAGGAAATCTCCCTTTTTGGGCTAGAAAACTAGATCCAAGGGCTGCTAGATCCTTCCTAAGAAATTCAAGTTCCCTTCTGCCCACAAAAGCCATAAATTCAAGAATAGTCTTCTTGAATTCCCCTTTCCAGCAAACCCATGCTTCTGGTCATGAGCTTGTGCCAGAAATCCTCATAAACTTCCTGGCTGCCATTTATACAGCACTTTCAGCTTGCCTGCATTATCTCTGTTGTTCTTTACAGTAAACTCATAAGGTGACTACCACAAGCAATACTGTCACCCTTTTACAGAAGAGGATGCTTGAAATAATTCCCCATAGTTTCACAGCTAGTCAGTGTCAGAGAAAGGATTCAAACTCAGGTCTCTCTTGACTTCAAGAAGAGCACTCTACCCACTACTCCACATAGTGATGCAAGAACCAGAAGATCCTGGCAAGTATAGCTGCTTTGGTAGGCTCACAATGGCTGCAGTCAAACACAGACTCCAGATCATTTTGCAAATTATGATGATATAAAACATTATTATTATTAATAGTTATTATTTAAATAGTAATATTTTCAAATAAATCCTAATAAAAGCTTTATACCAGCTGGCAGAAAGGATCTGCAGGGGCCAGAAGACTTTGATTTATAAAGAAAATACCAAATAAGAATGAATGATAACATGCTAAATTAAAGGAAATTGTGCTGTGAATGCCAAGTATTTATAAAACCAGAAAAAAATGCCACTCAAACAGAGTTATTTAAAACAACAATCACTTCCTAGACCTTCACCTCCCCTTAGCATTTTCCTGTGAAGTGCTTCTTGGTCCCAAAGTCTGTCTGCCTTGAGCTGAGTCATTTTGGTGCAGTAAGGAAGCCATGTTGTCTTCCCTGGCTCAATTTAAGCCTTCACAAATGCCCTCTGTTTTTAAACATACAGACACCGCGGTGACTGTGTGTTTGTGACTCAAGGACAAATTCTAATCTTCAAAGCCAGACCTTTTACATAAACAGGCTCCATCTAGACACAAAAAGAGTATGATAGAGAAAAACAGAAAGCCAAAAGTCCTAGGGAAAGGATGCCTCTTTTAGAGGATTGAGAAGAAGGTCAAAGACAGGATGTGCAAAGACAATAGTCATTTTTACCATTTGAGACCTGGTTATCTAAAAACAGAATATGGGGCAAGGAAAGCAAGTGTTCTCCAGTGGGATTTTAAGTGAGCTTTCAGAAAAGAGAGGGCCTGAGTTTGCAAGTTCTCATTCTCCGAAGGGAATTTACTATCGCTTTGAATTTGACTTTTTTCTACCTTAATTTCCCCTGTGCCTCTTTGTCTCCTAAGGTGGTGCTTGCAATGCTGTCAACCTTGGGACAGAGTTTGTTTCAGCCAGTAAATAAGCCTAACTACTTTTCTCATGGAGTACAAGAACAATTGTGAAATTACAAAATTAAATACAACTTACAGGTGCTTTCTAGACTCTCTTTCAGGCATGTCACCTTGTGAATGAATAAATGAATGGACATTTAGTAAGTACTTTACTAGGTGCCAGATAGACTGCTAAGTATTTGGTAATACAAAGATAAAAAACAAGATAGTCCCTGACCTCAAGGAGCTTATATTCTAACAGGGGAAGAAAGCACATATGAAAAGAAAGCAGTAGCCAAGAAGGGCTGTTTTGAGAAATCACAGGGATGTCACAGAAGAGGAAAATCATAACATAATTGATTGATACATCCTTTCTAGGATGGAAACGTTAATTTATAATTTCCTGAAGGGATCTAAATGCAGACTAAAACATACTATATTTCACTTTCTTCATTTTTTTCTTATTTGAGTTTTCTTCTATAAAATGACTAATAAGGAAAAACGTTTTACATTTTTACAAATGTAAAATCTATGTCAAATTGTTATCTTAGGGAGGGAAAAAGGAAGAGCAAGCATTTGGCTCAGATTTTTAAAAAATAAAGGCTAAAATTGTTTTACATGTAATTGAAGAATAAAATAAAATATTATTTAAAAACTTAAAAATTTATTAATGTTCCCAGACAAAGTTAAAGGGAGGGAGTCTCTGGAAGGAATAAGAAAGGGCCTAGCTTCAGCCCTAGCCCTGGCCCATGGATATGTGAAATGTTATCTGAGAAACTCAGGAAGACTTGTATGAATGGATGCAGAGTGAAGAGAGTAGAACCCAGAGAACAATTTATGCAAGAACAACATTGTAAAGACAAACAACTTTGACAAATATATGATCAATTTAATGACCAACCACAATTCTAAAAGACCAATGATGAAGGATGCAAATATTTCCTAACAGACTGATAGATTCAGAATAAAGAATAAGACACAGTTTCACAGGGTCAACTGGAAAATTTGTTTCATTTGATCATATATAATTCTAAGAGTTTTTCTTTTTCTTTTTTCTTTTCTTCAATACTTGCTAATTTTTTAAAATGTACTTTAGAAAAAGACATGCTATTCTTTAGGAATACTGTTTTATGATCTAATCTAAATTTGCCCAGAAGAATTCAGATTATACATGAAACAAACTTCTTTAAATTTTTTTTACCCAAAAAATTTACATTTTTTTGGAAGCCATGGAGGTAGGAAGGTGAGAAAAAAGGGAGCATAGTTCTCTGCTGTTTCAATAAGATTGCATCCTTGAATTTTCTGGGAGGCCTGGAATGTAGTTACCACTAGGGTACAGTTAGCACTAAAAGAGTCCAGATCAATTCTCTTTAGGACCCAGTACTTATCAGAATTGATAAGGAAAGCATCCTTGTGACTTTTTCCTCCCATCCTAGAAAAGTGAAGATGATTTCAAAAGAATTAGAGAAATGCCAAGTGACTCTTGTCATCTATGTTATCATCTATGTTCATATTATACCAAAAGCATAAATAATGATGATTGCATTATTGGCACCCAGTAGGTGTTTACTGATGAATGAAAGCTGAAAATGTCCCTTACTTTCTCATTATTGTATTTCCTCCTTACAATGACAGTATGAGACTAGTACCACAGCTATTATTATCCTCATTTTACCTATGAGGAAACTGGCTCAGAGAGGTTTCATAACTTAGCCATGTACAAATAGCTACATAAATATCTGAGTAGGGACTTGAACCCAGGTCTCTCCTGGCTTCAAGTCCAGCACTCTTAGCATCACACCACACTGTCTTTTGATACCAGGACAAGGCTGAGGCAAAAACGGTTAGTTTCCTCAGTGAGACTGCCTGGGTCCACTGGGATTTCCTTGAATGATTAGCCTTTCATTCAGTTTGAGATAGGGAGAAAAATGACTTGTCTGACTTTTGTGGTCAACCAGAAAAAGTTGGAGGTAGGACAGCTAAATCAAGATGGAGGCTCCATTTTTCCTTCCCGTTGTGGCAAGGAAATATATTTTGGCAAGATTGTCCAAGAAATAAAGGCAGGAAATGAAAAGAACATCAGAGAATGTCCAAGGAAAAGAAGAATTTCTATTATCTAAAGAAACTTTTATAGTCAGAGGCTCTATTTAGTCTGGACTCTATTACTTGGGTACCTTCTGAGATATTACAAAAGAGTGTTGGTCAAACTTGGGAGAAACAGAAGATGAATCAGAAAAAAATACACACAAAAATATCCTTGCAATAGATCATTATCCTTGTGCATTCTTGCCTATCTGAAACCCCAATCATCTTCATCATAAAAATTTAGCATTTCTACACAAAAACCAGTCAAACATGCCTAGCCCACACTTACTCTGGGGAAGGAGAGGAGTATTGAATCCATATTTTCTATGTGCTTTTATAAATTATTCACCCATCTCATGCCCTGTGGCTTGAGAAGAAGATCATCAGAGACGCAAAGGCTTCGGAATCATTCTAACCCTTCCTTTCTTTGAGTGAGGGTCAGATTCTGGTTTTGCCCCAGATGGAACTCAGTGTAAATCAGAATGAGTCAGGAGTCTTGATGGTTCTGGTAGACTCTGAATAAAGCAGAAGCTTTCACTCCCTGAAGTAAATGATGGGAAACAAAATATTTCAAAGAACCAGGGAGCCAAAGCCAAGGTGAGCACTTATTAAAATACAGTTCCATAAAGGGGAGAGAGGTAGGCCCTTGCCTATTCTGTCTCTATTATTTAAAAATGAAACATACCAAAAACAACTGTGTACTCCTAATGAAGATGATAACATGATGCTTAGATGAGTGTAGTGAAGAAAGTGAGAGAGAGAACACAACGCATATGCAATACAACAAAGGTGATAAAACACCAGTATGCCTGGGGTCTCTGGGCTTTCTTCTCATTTTTTTCTAAAATTGAAAAAAATCAGGAAATATAAATTAGCCTCTATTTCCTTGTCTGAAGGTAGGATTTCCTTGGAGGGGAGAGTGGGAAGGGTAAGGATGCCTACTTTAGGAAAGGATGGGATGGCTCTAGGTAGAATCAATTTGGAGGTTAGAAAAGGCTTGAGAGGTTTGTAGGCCTTTAGTCTCCTTTCCCAATCTCTGCTGTTCCCTTCCTTCCACTCATCCCCTTCCCCAGCCCAAGGCTTTTCATTATTCTGCAAACAGCAAGCATTTTTAGCTTTCTGTGTTTTTCTTCAAAATCCGTGTTTCTGCTGCTTTGCTGGTTGCCCCCCCCCCCCAACTCACAGACACTCCAAGGTCAAAATCTCCTCAGTCCTAACAAATAAGAGACACAGGATGGTTGGGGGTGGGGGGTGGGACAAGGCATGGGGAGAAGAGAGGTAATGCCGAGAGAATGAAATTCAGTTTCTGGTAATGGATGAGCTACTAAAGATTTTTAAAAAAGGAGGGAAAATACTTTCAAAGTTATAAAACCTGCCTAAGACTGCAGGGGAATTTTTTTTTTTTTAGTAAATGACATTTCACAGACAGACAGACACACACACACACACACACACACACACACACACACACACACCCATGCTTTTCATGTACATAGATCACAAATTATCATTAAGAAAAAACACTTGCTTCTCCTTCATCACCATCCCTCTTGGCCCAGGTTCAAAGCTGCTTTATTTGGAGTCTTAGCACTTCCACCAGTCGCTTCTGACATGCCTGCTAGAGCTGAGCTGGGCTGGGCTGTCAGAAACCTTTCTCTTGTCTGTTTGCCAGCACCACTCTGGCTTCTAACCACTGCAGTGACAGGTTAGGAAATGGATTACTTTGCAGACTTCTTAAACATGTTAATATCCCCTCCAGGAGAGAACCAAAAAGGTTCCCCAAACAGACAGAAATTGGCAGCCCCCGGTGCCTAGCCTGACATGAGCAGAATAACAAGTTAAATCACCACACACACACACACACACACACACACACACACACACACACACACACACACAGAGTTAAAAATTCCAGAGCGATCTGGATTCATCTCCACCTTCTGCGGAAGTATTTCTCAGAGCTCAATAGCACAAGCAGGGTAATGAATTATTATGAAATGGTGACTTACTGCACTTAAAGGAAAAAACCAAACACATACACACAAGTCCCCAGGAGAAAGCTGTTGCTATCTTCTCTTTCTCTCTGCTTCTCGTCCCCCTGCCTGCTACAGAAGGGTCGTAGGCTGTTCTTTCCAAAATCAGGCAGGCAATCGCGAGCGAGCCCTTCCTGTTCTCTTCTCTCTCTCTTGGCTTGCAGCGGCAATCTCTCCTTCTGATGGGATCTCAAGGTGAAGCTGCTGTATCCCCTCCCATTTCAGAGTGAGAGGGATGGACTGAAGGAGGGAGGAAGGTCGGTCCTTGGACGGCTATCAGTTACGCAGTAAAAATAGACAAGAGGAGGGAAAACCCCCCTTCTGGACGGATTCCGAATTGTCTTAACTCGATGTTCTCAGTCCAAAAGACTCTAGCTGGTAATTTCCATTCTCGTGAAGTTCCAGAACATTAAGACATCTGTTTTTCGTAAACTGAGAGGCAACAGCAAACCCAGGATTAGAATCGGGTAAACTGCAGCAGCCTTCCCAAAGCCCAAGTCTGCCAGCTAATCCCAGGCACAATGGACTAGGAGGTAAACAGCCAAGTTTGTGCCCAGTTCCAAAAACATCTCCTGAGTGCAGATGACTAAGTATTCCTATAGTCAGCTTCCAGGAAGGACCAATCGCAACAATCCAGTTTATTAAGAGGTGTTTGGCTCAATTTCCAATTCTTCTTCAGAAAACAAGTCTTTGACTCCACCTCACCCCCCTACACCACTCTCCCACCTCAACACCACCCACTAGGAACACACATGCAAACACTAAGTCCCCCCTTCCCACCAAGATGAAGGAGCCTAAGACGGAGCTGGGGAGGACTGACTGACCTCTAGGCTCAGTGGTAAGCTAGCTGATCATTAAGACAGCACATTAAGGAAACCCACTGATGATGACAGAGGCAAAGATCACTTCCTATTCTCTGAACTGCCTCAACCAGTAGTGGAAACAATCTGTGCTCATGGAGAAGATCTTCATTCATTTTTCCTTCTGGCTAAACTATTGCAACAGTCTTTTCTGCTTGGTCTCCATCCCTCAAGGCTTTCCCCACTACAATCCATTCTCCTTTCAGAAGGCCAAAATAATTTTCCTAAAAGGTAGATCTAACCCCTACTCAGTAGATTCTAGTGACTCCCTACTATCTCTAGGATCAAACCTGATATGCCTCTGCTTGGCATTTAAAGCCCTTCCTGTCATTGCCCCTTCCTGTCTTTCAGGTCTTCCAGCACTTTGTTCCCCTATGGATATACTTCATTATATAGCTCCAATAGCATCTGTAACACTCAATGATCCCAATACTCCATTTCTCCTGATTCTGTGCTTTTTCACTAACTGTCTCCATGCCCAGAATGCTCTTCTTCACCTTCACCAACTGGGCTTCACTGGCTTCCTTCAAGACTCAGCTCAAACTACCATCTTCAAGATGCTTCTCTCTACCTCTTCCCCCTACTTCCAGTGCCTTTCTTCTAAGATTCCCTTCCATTCACTTCATGAATCTTATATTTCATGGTTATTTGTGTGTTGTCTCCCTCTTTAGAATGTTCATTCCTTGAAGGCAGCATTTCTTTGCTTTCCTTTGTATCCCCAGTGTCTGAAAAAAATTTTGACTCTTAATACGTGTTTATTGTCTGATTGATTGAATTTTAACTTGGACCTGATTTATAAATGACAAGGCTTGAGAGACATATAGCTGGAAAAGTAGCATGCCCATCTAACCACCCAACACCTACTAAGAAAATAGCAAATAGGTTGTTTCCCCATGTCTGGGATGCCCTTTCCCCTCACCTATGCCTCTTGGAATCATAGGATCATAGATTTAGATTTGGAAAGGATCTTTGTTGGTTTTGAGTGGTTTCAGTCATGCCTGATTCTTCTTGACCCTATTTGGGATTCTTTTGGCAAAGATACCAGACTGGTGCACCATTTCCTTCTCCAACTCATTTTGCAGATGAGGAAACTGAAGCAAACAAAGTTAAGTGACTTCCTCAGGGTCACATAGCTAGTAAGGGTCTAAGACTAGATTTAAACTCATGAAGATGAGTTTTCCTAATTCCAAGTCCAGTGCTCTCTCCATTGTACCACCTAGATGCCTTGGAAGGGACCTCACAGGTCACTGACTCCAGCTCCCTCAGTTTACTAATGAAATAGCTGAGAGCAAAGAATTAAGTTATTTCCCCAGAAATACACAGTCAGGAAGTATATGAGGTAGCATTTGAATTCAGGATTTTCTGGCTTCCTCTTCAGTATTCCATCAGGCTCAGCTTAGGAGCTACTCTCAAGGAAAACTTTTCCTGATAACTCCAATTGTTAGTTTTTTGTACACTTTCTTAAATTACTATATACCTATTAATATGTTCACATGTTATTCCTCTGCCCCAGGAGACTATAAACTCTTTCAAGATAGGAGTTGTTTTTCCTTCTGTCAGAGTCTTGCACAGCATCCAACAGATAATAGTCACTTAAACACTTCTTTGATTAGACTGGGTATACTCAGAAGGATAAGACATAGATAGCTGCAGAGCAAAGGCTATGTCTTATCCTTCTGAGGAGTATATAGAGCCCTGGGCTTGGAATCAGGAAGACTCGTCTTAATTATTTTGTTAACCCTTACTTTCTATCTTAGACAGGAATAGGAAAGTGGGCTAGGTGACTTGTCCAGGGTCACAAAGCTCGGAGGTATCTGAGGCCAGATTTGAACCCAAGTCCTCCGAATCTCAAGTCTGGCACTCTCTCCTCTGTGCCACTTAGCTGCCCTCAAGACACATCTTAAGTTCAAATCCAACTTCAGACACTTATTATGTGTGTAACCCTAGACAAGTCACTTAACTCTGTTTGCCTCAGTTTCCTCATCTGGAAAATGAGCTGGAGAAGGAAGTAGCAAACTGCTCCAGTATCTTTACCAAGAGAACCCCAAATAGGGTCACAAAGAGTCAGACACAACTGAAATGACTAAACAACAATCCTGTCCTCTAGGAACTTATATCAAGATGTGGAGATAAAACATGTGCATGAATAACCACACTATGAGGCAGTCTTTGGAGCATCCTGCAATTATAGCTAGCATTTATATAGCAGTTAGCTCTGAAACTTTTTATATATACATTATCTCACTGGCTCTTTTGCTTTTATTTTCATTGAGTCTTCACAATGGTCCTCAGGTATGACAAGAATTACCTGGTTAAGTTTATAGAGGAGGAAAACAGGTTTAGAGAAATCAAATGACTTGCCTGGGGTCAGACAAGATTTGAATCTCCTGACTCCAAGTTCAGAGCTCTCTTAGCTCACCACATTGTTCTCCTTTATGTGTAATGCACATAATTAGGGTTACAGAAGATAGTTCATTTCTAGTCAGAAAGGATATTTGAACTGGGCCTTGAAGGTTAAGTGGGGGAAGATGAACAGGAGGAGGGCATTCAGGAGGTGAGGAAAGGTACACAGGTAGGAAAATATGAACCATGACTCCTTGAAAGGAGAGATTGTCTTGCATTGTTTATTTGTATCCCCAGCACTTAGCACAGTGCTGGGCAAGGTAAGTGTTTTAATGAATTTTCATTCATTCATTCATTCATTCATTCATTCAATTCAATTGAATTCAGGTTGACTCTTCTACCTTCCTCACCCAACAACTAACTGTGCCAAGATTTTTCATCTTCCTCAGAATTAACCCTGAATTCCTTTACTTTCAAGAAATTCAAAATGAATACAAATAGAAACCTTCCCACCAAACCTGGAAGTGTTAAGAATTACTGTGCCCAGATTTTCATTATCTGGTGGCCAATCATTTGGCGGTGAGCCTCTCCAGTCTTAGCTAAGTTGATTCTCATTGATCATTCATTGCCAAGCTCATCCCCAAAGCTTGCCCAGTTTTCAAGGGGCCACCCAAACTGGTGGTGTACTGACAGTCTTTGAGACTCCAGGATCTTCTTTACTCCATGATTGGATATCAGAGAAGGATTTTAGTGGAGGGATCACAATTCCTATTTTATTGGAAAGACTGAAGCCAAACACCATGAGTTCCTATAACTTTCCTCCCCTCCACTGGAACTTGTGCCCTTTTTCACTCAGATTCAGAGGAAGAAGCAAGTATCCCTTCTAAGAAACATTGCTATAGCAATTATCTTTTCTTCTCCCAGATTCCTTGGATCTTTATCTGCCCCTCTTTACTGACTTCATCCCCTCTGCCTATAATTCAATTCAGTAAAGTTTTTAAGCATTTACTATGTGCCACTTATAGTAGGTAATAGACTATATCATATTATCAACAACTTGCATGCAATCAATATATAAAGGATAAAGTCCAGGAGACATAATGGGTGTGGAAAGGAAACAAGAAGGCACAGCATGGGGCATCTCCCTCCTTGTTCTTCACCAAGCAGTATTCCCTCTCCCCTTAACTCCTCCTTACCCCCATACAAACCTCCCATTATCCCCCATTTTTCCTATCCTATTTCCTTTCCCAAGAAATATAACATGGGAAAAGGTAGTTGGTAAATCTTGTAAAGAGAATAAAAATTAGACTGATGGGGACAGCTGGGTGGCTCAGTGGATTGAGAGCCAGGCTCAGAGACTGGAGGTCCTGGGTTCAAATCTGACCTCAGACACTTCCTAGAATCAATACACATAGTATTGATTCTAAGATGGAAGGTAAGGGTTTAAAAAAATAGACTGATAACTCAAGGGCTATACTGGCACTCATAGAATGGTAAAAAGATGTAAAGGAAACATGAAAGGATTTTCTGACAAAGATTAGAGAGAATATGAACAAGACCCACCACTGTGGATTGGGGTATGTGGTAAGAAGATGTGGGTGAAAATGAAGGGATTACCCTGGTGGACAGATCTATTGAAGTTAGTGACATTCTAGTTTCTGATTTGGCCCAAACTATGGCCATACCCTACTAATTAAGGTATCCATCTCTGGTCTCTACTCTTTTCCTTTGTGCTGGGCAATGGAGAGATAAAGATTACAAATGACACAGTCCCTGTCCTCAAAGAGGTTACAGTCAACTGGAAGTGAGTATACAGAGGAGTGTGATACAAGGTAGGGGGTGATGTATACAGCAGAGAGATCCACCTGAAATACTTTAGGAGAATTTAAGGAGAGAGAGAACACTTTTGACTAGAGGAAGTGGGGCATGGATGAGGAAGGTTTCATGGAGCTTGGAGATAGAGCATGGGCATAGAAAGGTTATGGAGAAAATATACATTCCAGAGATGAGAGTTAGCTAGAAAGGTTGGAACGTGACTGTGGAAAGTCATAAATTCTAAGAGGAATTTGTATTTTATTTTAGTATTTAGTCCTTTACTTTCCTTAAATGCATAAGTAAATGAACAAACATCACCGTCATCTATTCCTCTTAGTCTTGTGTTTCCTCTTCCTCCTCTTCCTGCTTTCTATCTCTCCCTTTCTCTCTCATATCATCACTGAAGTCTCCAAAGAATAATCTACAGAGAGCTGGCTCCTTTGACCTGCAAATATTTCAGCTAAGTCTACAATAACCTGGTTCCCTACCATCCCACTGCAACTGTTCTCTGTAGGGTCACAAATAGTCACCTAACTATGAAATAAAGTGGCCGTTTCTAATCTTCATCCTCCTGGGTGACTACAGCATTTGATATTCTTGGTCACCTTCTTCTTAAACTATTTTCTGCCTTGGTTTCTGGTGACATTGCATTCTCTCTATTTTCATCCAACCTCTCCAACTCTTCCTTCCCTATCTCCCATGTACCTCCTACTTCTGTGTCACAAGTTTAGGTGGTTCTCAGGGTTCTCTAGCCATCTGTTTCTAGATTCTCTTTCTTGCCTATTTTATCCATAGCCTCATTTATAACCTCTCTGCAAATGGTATATAGTTCATACACTTAGAGCTAGAAGGGATTGTTGGGGCCATAAATTCCCACCACTTCATCCATCAGGTGAGGAAACTAGAGCTGCTGAGACTTGCCCAAGTTTATATTAGAAGTAAGTGCCCTTCACATCTCTCTAGTGTCAATCTCTTTTCCAAACTGGGAGCTCCAATTTTTAGTGCTTGCTGGATACTTAGATACTTTGGCTTTGTTTCAAATTAAACACATATAAAAATGAATTTATCATTTTTCTCAAATCAGTTCTTCTTCCCAGCTTCCCCATTTCTATTAACCATTTCCCTAGGCACTGAGGTTCTAGAACTCATGACCCTTTTTGATTCCTCCCTTTTGTGCCCCACATACATTTGCCAAGTTCCATCAATTCTATGTCTTGATACTTTTACCTTTCTCATTGCCATTCTAGCTTGGATAGGAATTACTTTTTTTGTTTGTTTTCTTGTTGCCTTTTGGTTTTAGACTAAAATTATTTCCTATTATCCCCTGCTGCATTATTCATTCAACCTTCCCTGGTAACAAAGAAACATATTTAAGGAAAGAAAAGGAGAAAGAAAAGGAAAAAAGAGTAAGGAAAAAGAAAGGATGGAAAGAAGAAAAAAGAAAAGAAAAAAAGACTGCATAATAATAGTTAGCATTTATATAGACCTTTAAAGTTTGCAAAGTTCTTTAAAAATATTACTTCATTTTATCCTCACAAAAACCCTGGGAGGTAGGTGCTATTATCATCTCCATTTTTCTTTTATAGATGAAGGTACTAGACTAGGTCATATTATAATTGACAGAGGTTAAATGAGCTGCTCAGTCACAAAGCTAGTAAATATAAGAAGTCAAATTTGAACTCAGGTCTTCCTAACTCCATATCTAGCTCTCTATCTATTATGCTACCTAGCTGACTCTGCTGTTTCACATCTATAATTTCTCCTCTCTCTCCTGAAAGGAGAAAAGTGTTTCATTATTAGTTTTCCAAGACTAAAATCAGTCATTATAATTAATCAGTATCTACCTCAATTACTTATGTCTTCTCAGATTGCTCTGAATTCCTTATATTCATTGTTTCTTATGGCGTGAATAGTATTCCATTGCATTCATATACTGCAGTCTCTTTCAGCTATTTCCCTGTTGATGTGCATCTACTTTCCAATTGTTTTTGTTTGGTTTTGTTTTCTGTTGCCATAAAAGAAGTGCCTTTATAAATACATTAGTATATAGAAGACTTATCCTTTTGTCTTTGACCTTTGGGGCATATAACCAGCAAAGGCATTGCTGTGTCAGTGAGCATAAAGAGCTCCATGACCTTTTTGCCATCATTCCAAAATATTTTCCAGAAAAGTCGAACCATTGCATAGCTCTACTAATGCTCTTTTGGTGTCCCTAGCATCTCGAAACTCCCCCAACACTTACTATATCCATTTTTTAAAGTCATCGTTGTAACTTTGAACAGTAAGGAGAAACCTCAGAGTTGTTCTGATTTGCATTTCTCCTATTAATAATCTGGATCAGTCTCTCAAGTGGTTGTTGACATTTGGTAATCCTTTTGAAAAGCATATCCTTTCATTATTTACAGCTATCTTTAAGGTCTACTTTGATGCAAGGGGACCCTAGGTAGGCTCAGCAGATTGAGGACCAGGCCTACAGACAGAAGGTCCTGAGCTCAAATCTGGCCTCAGAGACTTCCTAGCTGTGTGACCCTGGTCAAGTCACTTAGCCTCCATTGCCTAGTACTTCCTGCTCTTCTGCCTTAGAACCAATACATGGTCATGATTCTAAGACAAAAGGTTAAAAAGGAAAAGGGAAGGAGAGATACTTTGAAACAAAAATATTGTTCACTTGTATTTCTCTTCTTATTATTTTCACAATGATTTTTAGGGTTTTTTTTTTGGCTACAGGTTTTGAACTTCATACAATCAAATATTTTGTGATCTCTTCCATACCTTCTTTTGTTATGAATATGTACTTTTAGGGAGATGGCTCTAATTATGTCTTACCTAAACTGACACAGTATCCACCTAATTGGTATTCCCATCTCCAATTTCCATACTGCCATCTGTCTCTTTCTCTCTCCCTCCCTTCTAATCCTTTATATGTACTGCTGCCAGATTAATCTTCTTAAAGGCAGGTCTTATTATATCACTTCTTTCCACCCCTTTGATTAAAAACTTTCCATTGGACTTTCTTTTATAGAGAATTCTTCACTTGGTATTGAGAATCCTACACAATCTGGCTCCAACCTATCTTCGCAGTCTTATCTCATTGGAATGATATACCTTTACTTTATTTAGTATGCTATACTCCAGTCAAAATGGAGTCTTTACTTTTCCCTAAACAGTCCTGCTATTCTTGCCTCTAGAACTTGTCTTTCCTACTCTTCAATCCTCTCCTGACAGTTAAAATCCTAACCCTCTTTAAAAAAACAAACAGCCCTTACCTTCTGTCTTAGAATCAATACTGTGTATTCATTCCAAAGTAGAAGAGTGATAAATGCTAGGTAATGGGGGCTAAGTTACTTGTCCAGGGTCATACAGCTAGGAATTGCCTGAGGCCAACTTTGAACCCAGAACCCACTGTTAGAAAAAGTTACAATTGTGACTAATATACATCTTGTTGTTCAGGTATTTTTTTAGACATGTCTACCTCTTTTGTGATCCATTTGGAGTTTTCTTGGCAAAGGAACTGGAGTGGTTTACCATTGCTTTCTCCAACTCATTTTACAGATGAAGAAACTGAGACAAACTGGGTTACATGATTTATCCAGGGTCATATAGCTAATAAGTGTCTGAGGTCACATTTGAACTCAAGCCTTCCTGATTCTATCACTTAGCTACCTAGTTGCCAATACACATAGTCAAGCAAAATCCCCATACTGACTTTAAGGATCATGTGGATTAAATATCTGGAGGACCTCCACCCAGTCCAATCCTGGAAGGACTCACCATGGCAGTCAGAACCACATGTCTGACTGATGTGATGACATAGTGGCTCCACAGTGGAGGTTGTGGGCCAGTCAAAGAATCTGGAAGGATCCAGGGAAGAGGCTGAGAGGGAGGTTTGAAAAACCATTGTGGGAAGCTCAGTAGCTATTTTTTCTCCCATCCCTGTCCCTGGTCTGACTCTTTCCTGAGCCTTTCTCTCTCATCTTGTCATCTCTAGCAAGCAAGGCATGGAGGGGACCTTTCCAGGCTAGAACCTGGACCTGATCCTACTTAAGTTAGAAAGTTAGAAAGGCTGGAAGCCTTATTTCTCTGTCTTTACTAATAAATCCTTATCAATTTAGTATAAATTTTATTTATAACAGAAACATTTCTTAAGTACCTACTATGTCAGCCTGGGGTAGGTAAAGACAAAAACCAAACTAGTCCCTACCCTCAGAGAATTTACATTCTATTAGAATACGCCTCTCCATCATCCTTACCTGTTGACATCCTTCCCATCCACCAAGGGCTGGCACAATGGCACTTCCATATATATATGCTTCATGAATTCCTCTAGCTGGAAGTGATCTCTCCCTCGTCTCATTTTAAAGGATTTTGTCCTATTATGTATAAACCACATTCTAGAAAGGCTGCAAGGCATAATGGATAGAGAGAGCACTGAACTTGGAACTAGCAACCCATGGTTGGCATACCTCATCAGCCCCTTATTAGCATGGGATAATGGACAAGACACTTACCTTTCTAAAGCTGTCTCCTCATTTGTGAAACAAGGCAAAGAATATCTAAAGCACTTGCCTCACAATAGTGGTAAGGACTGAATGTAATCAAAATACTTTGTAGACTTTAAAGATTATATATATGTACATATAAATACTTATATATATAAACATCTATGACTATTATTAATTATTTGTATTTCATTTACTCTGCCCATTTCATATCATTCCCATTAGTTTGTAAGCTTCTTGAAGGTAGGAACATCATATCTTGTTCATTCTGTTATCTCTTCAGGGCCCAACACATCCTTTTTTCACAGGCTAGACTCTTAAAGAAGAAAGGAAGGAATAAAGAGAAAGAAGGAAGATGAAGGGGGTGGGGGGAAGGAAGGGCAGATCAGTTTGGAGTTCATACTTGCTGCTAGATTTCCCAGTGTACAATGTCTTTGCCAGCAAGCAAGAGAAGAAATTGAGAAATGTACTTTTGGTTGTCTTATCAGGGTGGATAGAGACATTTAGTACCATTTCTTTTGAAGTCATAAAAGTCCTTTTAAGAGAAATAATAAAATCTGATCAAAATCACAAATGGAGAAGAGTGATCTAGTGAGTGTGTTCATATAAGAGAATGACATAGGGAATCCATGATATATTTTATTTTGAATTAGGATTTAGGAAGAACAAAAAGCATTTATGTAACATTAAATATTGGAGAGATGCATGATGGATATAAGCAGCTTGGAGTATATTACCAGTGATGACTTAGGCACAAAAAATAGGGTCAAACTCTGGCAGAGAAACATTAAATAACATCCCTAGAGTCCCACAGCTAGTACATGTCTAATGCAAAATCTCCTAACTCCAGGTCCAATTTTCTCTACTCACGGGTAGATGACAGGCAATTTTGATTCTGTGTAAGAAACAACTTCCTAAGTTAGCCAAAAGGAGAATGGGTTGCCTCAGGGGGTTGTGGGTTTCCCATCTCTAGAGGCATTTAGCCACATGTTGGAGGGATATGCCATTGGATATTTAATTCAATGTTGTTGAGTATGCCATAGAGGGAGTTTTAATGTAGGTACAAGTCAGGCAGGAGTCCTATGAGAACCCCACAAGCCCTGAAATTGGGTGATTTTTGCATCTTCAGCAGCATGATCAGTGAATCATAAACATTTACTAAGTGCCTACTATGTACCAGGAATTCCATCAAAGCATGATATGCTTTAAAGAGTCCTATTGGGGGAAGCTGGGTATCTCAGTGGATTGAGACCCTGAGATGGGAGGTCCTGGGTTCAAATCTAGGCTCAGGCACTTCCTAACTGTGTCCCTGGCCAAGTCACTTAACCCCATTGCCTAGCCCTTACCACTCTTCTGCCTTGGAACCAATACATAGCATTGACTCCAAGTCAGAAGGTAACGGTTTAAAAAAAAAAAAAAGAACCCTGAACTAGGGAACAAGGTATTTGAGGTAGTACACACAACTCTGCCATGTGCTTTTAGGCAAGTTACTTTATCTTGCTGGATGTCAGTGTCCTCAGTTATAAAATGAGGAGATTATACCAGATGACCTGCCAGCTCTAAATCTATGGAAGAAATAGTTATGGCAGGTTGTTTATCATAAGACTGAAGTCTAATCTATTTGGTTAATAGAAGGTTAATATAATGATATGAGGGTACTGTGACTGGTATTTCCCAAACGTACAGTTTATACTCCAAAAACTCATTTGGTAAGTCATCTATCATTCAAAAGGCATCCCTCCCATAGATAAAAGCTATAAAAGGTTCTTAGGTTCCTACACCAACCCACAAAAGTCAAATCAATGTATCAATAGTGCTGTGTGCATAAAACAATATAACCCAACCACCATATAGAATCCAATTGTGATGGGGAAAAGACCTTCTATTGTCTGACTTGGGATGCCAAGAACACATTATCCTCACTCCGCCCAGGGATGGGGAATGGGGATTCCATCTCCTTCCCAGCCCCCATATTTGCTTAGCAGTGAGAACAGGAACTAGTTCCCCCAGTGCCAAGCCACTTGTGGTGGTTCCCATGGTCCAGATCAGTGGCCACACAGCAGGGCGAGTTCCCAGGGGATAGCAAATGACCTGTTATGGCTTGGAGAGGACCCAGGAGCTGTATGTGTTAGAGGATGGATATCAAGACCTTCTGCCTATTTGTCAAAGAAATATAGAATTGAACATGTATAACCTTTATCAAATGTTTGCCTTCTCCATGAGGTGTGAAGAGGAAAATAGTGGGAGTGAATCTGGAACCCCAAAATTGTAAAAAACAAAGGTTAAAAATGTTTACTTGCCATTGGAAAAATAGAAAATATATAATTTTGTATGATTTATATAAATTCATTTACATAAAACATAAAATTTTCCTTTAAAAAATATCATAGAATTTTAAAGAAGAGCTAGTGTTTACACAGCACTTTAATGTTTGCAAAGTGCTTTCTTTACAGATGTTATCTCATTTGATCTTTACAACAACCTTGGTGGTAGATGCTCTTATTATCCCCAACCAAAGCCAAGAAAGGCAAAGTATCTGGCCTAGGATCACAGAACTAGTAAGAGTCTGAGGCAGGATCTGAATTCAGGCTGGCCTCAGTTTCCTCATCTCTAAAATAAGAGGATTGTACTACTTGGCCACTCCAGTTCCAGTTCCCTCCAGTTCCAAACCTCTGAACCTATGCAACTCCATCACAATCAAACAAGATTCATCAGGGACCCATCAGTCGTTTAGTCCAACCTATACCTGAAAAGGTGTTACACAGCACACCTAATAGATGATCATTCAGGCCGCTTGAAGCCCTCCAGTGAGGGAGAACCCATGACCTCCAGAGATAACCCATTCCACATTCAGATAGCTCTTAGTATTAAGACACTTTTCCTGACATCAAGGTCAAATATGCCTGTTTGGAACTTCTACTGACTGTTCCTGGTTCTGCTCTCTGAGGCCAAACAGAATAAGCCAATTCTATTTCTTCAAGAAAGTCTTTCACATATTTGGAGATGGCAGTTATGTCTCTTGGAGTCTCTGGGCCAAATACCTTCAGTTTTTTCAACTGTGTATTGGTTCCAAAGCAGTAGAATGATAAGGACTAGGCAATGGGGGAGAAATGACTTGCCCAGGGTCATAGAGCAAGGAAACGTCTGAGGCTGGATTTTGAACCCAGGTTCTCCTGTATCTAGGCTGCCCCTCTTCAACCAATTTTCACATGACATGAATTCAAGTCCTTCACCATCCTGACTATCTTCCTCTAGAGGATTTCCTGTTTATCAAATGTCCTTCCTAAAGTGGGACACCCAGAACTGAATGCAATATTCCCAATGTGGTCTGACCTGTGCAGAGCTTCTTCAGTCCAGGAGTTTAGGAAGTTATGCATTTCCAAATGCAACCCAAGATTGCAGGTATATGCACTGAACCACTGCTTAATCTGAGCCAGCTTCCCAACAACCCCTTTCCCATAGTCTTAGACTCTCAGAGGACCGCAGAGACCATTGCTGACACCATATAAATCTGAACCTGACTTAAATTGTCAATCAGTCAATATTTGAACACCTCTAGGAATGGGGAACTTACTACCTCAAGGCCATTCATTGAATATCTGGCTTGACTTTCTCATTTTATAGAGGTTGAAACTGAGGCACAGTTTCTTTTCCTTTTCTTTTTTAAGGCAGAAGAGCAATAAGGGCTAGGCAAAGGGGGTTAAGAGACTTGCCCAGGGTCACATAGACAGTTTCCTTTCTCAGGGGGGTTCCAGGAATGGACCACCCTGTTTCCCTTTTTGCCAACAATGATTGTTGCTCCTAACCAAGTTTCTCTTCTTTGAAGATAAGAACAGAATGCCACCTTACAGTGTTGTCCCTTTATTTCCCCAAACAAATATATAGCCCTCCTGAGGTTTGTTTGTTATTTTAATTACCACAAAACAAAAATGTCTCAATAATATCTCCCCCTCACTTTCCTCTTTACCCCTACCAGAGACACCTCCCTTGGAACAAATTAGTACGACTGAGTGAGTGAGCTAAACCAACCCATTGGCCATGTCTGAAAATGTAGACCTCCTTTCCTCATCTATAGGTTCCCCACCCTCTGCTCAGAGGAAGGTCATAGATTCATCCACAGGGCTTTTCAGTCAAGGCTGGTCAGGATTCTGAAGGCTCTTAAGGTTACATTTCTCGACTTCATTGCATGCATCGTGAAAATTGTTCTCTTGGTCTGACTCACTTTGTTTTTCATAAATTCATATAAGCTATCATCATCCTAATAACACCCCCATTTATATATCTCTTTTTCTGTGCTAAGCACTAACAATTATCATCTCATTTCATCCTCACAACAGCACTGGAAAGTACTCTCTAAATTTCAGATCTCTCTGAATTCTTCATTCTTATTTCTTATAGTACAACATGATTTAATTGCACTCTCATGCCACAGTTTGTTGTCATTGCCTAACTGACGGAACCTATTTTGTTTCCATTTTTTTTTACTACCACAAAAAAGTTCTGGTATTAATACTTTTGTGTACATGGAACCTTCCCCTCTGTCTTTGATCTACTTGGGGGCATGTACCCAATAGCGGTACTGATGGATCAAAGGGTTTGTATAATCTAGAGGCTTTTCTGCTCTCTTCACTCATTATTTCACATAGACTCTCCCCTGTTTCTCTGAATGCCTCATATTCATCATTACTTAAGATACATTACATATATGTGCCATATTTTTTAGCCTATCTCAATTGAAGGGCATCTATTTAATTTACTATATCAGTTACCCCAAAGAGGTCCATTAAGAGAGTTAATATTTTGTTTTGTACAGGACCTTTATGTCATTGAACTCGATCTGTCTTTATGCCCAATCATGTGATCTCTGGGACAAAGGGCATGGACCATTTGGTTGGCTTTACTTTTATATTTTTCAGAATGGTTGGACACTCTCTTCTTCACTAGCAATGCATTAATATGTCATTGATTTCATTTCTATTATTATTATAGATATTTTACTTTATCAAATGCATGTAATAACAAGTTTCTACCTAAGCTTTCCAAAATTATATTATACAAATTGTCTCCCTCCCTCTCTCTCAGCTTCCCTCCTGGAGCTGTTAGCAATTCAATCAGGGTTATACATGTATAATCGTGTCATTGATTTCTTCAGGAGCTGTCACCAAAAAAAGGAAATCCACTGAAAATCCACTCTTTTCTAATTCCCTTTTCCGTTTTAGAAAACACAAGTTAACAATGCAGGTGATGAAAATTCAGTAATAAAAAATGAGGAGGAGGATAATGATGGCTGACACACTTACAGCTTTAAGAGAGGCTAAATATGATTTACTTATGTTAACTCATTTAATCTTCACAATAACCTAGTGAGGCAAGTGCTATTATTACACCAGTTTTACTGATGAAGTAACTGAGGATACGAGAAATGAAATTACTTTGTTGGGGTCACAAAGCCATTAAGTACCTGAAGCAGGATGCAGTCAGTTACTCCTAACCCCAGATCCCATACTTTGTCCACTATCACAGGGCTGCCTGTTATGGAGACAAGATCTCATTCCTAAGTGTTTTACCTGCTATTTCCCTCCAAGCCTTCTCTTCTGTAATCTGAGTAAATAGCTGATCCTGCTGATCCCATTATGGAATGGGAGCTCCAATCTTCTTGAATTATCCATTAAAGCTTTCTTTGTTTTCCCCTCTTTGGGCTATTTCCTCTCAGGCTTTCACAGAGTCTCAGACTTGGGAAGTCAACTTGGCCAACTCCTACCTAAATGGGATCTCCTCAAAGTATACCCAACAAATGATTATCCTATCCTGCCTCTGCTTGTACACCTCTAGTGAGGGGAGACCTCCTACCCCTTGGGACAGCTTATTCTTTTGGCTAGCTCTGCAGGAAAGTCTTTCCTTCTATTAATTTAGCTTATATTAATGAAGCAAGGTAGTTCAGTGGCTAGAGTATTTTACCTAATGTCAGGAAGATTCAGATTTGCCTCCGATAATTATTAGCTGTATAACCCTGGACAAGTCACTTGGCTGTAGTATACCTTAGTTTCTTTCCTCAATTGTGAGGCAGGGATAACAGTAACCATGAAGGACTGTTGTGAGGATGAAAGGAGATGGTATAGATAAAGCTCTTTGTAAATCTTAAATCACTACATGAATGCTAGATAATAAGTATTATTTCAATTTATTTTGACATTCACTTAAAAAAAAAAACCCTTACCTTCTGTCTCAGAATCAATATGGTATATTGGTTCCAAGACAGAAGAGTAATATAGACTAGGTAATGGGGGTTAAGTGACTTGCCCAGGGTCATAAAGCTAGGAAATGTCTGAGGCCAGGTTTGAACCAAGGACTTCCCATCTTTAGGCCTGGCTCTTAATCCTCTGAGCCACCCATGTGTTCCTGACATTTACTTTTTTATTGCTAGCCAAATGGCAAACCACTCCAATATCTTTGTCAAGAAAATCCAATGGACAGTGTGGTCTATAGAGCCATGAAGAGTTAGATATCACTGAACAACAACAACGTTATTATTGATGGTAAATACTTCTGTCAGCAATGTTGACTCTTGGGAGTCAAATGAAGCAATTCTGAAGCCTCTTCCACGCCACTGCCCTTTAAGTTACTTGAAGACAGCCAACACGCCCAAGCTGTTTTCTCTGCCTTAATGTTCCCAATTCCTTCAGTTGATCCACATAGCAATAGGCAACTAGTGGTACAGTGGACAGAGCTGGAAGGGTCCTTAATAGTTACCTCATCCAAATTCTTCATTTTTAGAAAAGTAAACAGACCCAAAGAGGTTAAATTACTTGTCCCCAAGATCACAGCTAGAAAGATGAGAAGGCAGAATTTGAACCCATGGTATTCAGACTTCAAATCTACTACTTTGAGTTCCTTTAGGCTTCCTTTCTAACAACTAAAAGGAGTGTAAAAAGCTTTTTTTCCCCTTAAATCTGTGCCTATGGTGTTAACTTTTTGATATTCATTTCCAGACCTGACAGACACGAAGAAGAGTGAGTCATTCCTGTTTTTTCAAGGCATCAGAGCCAAGCTACACTATCCTCAAGATATGGGCTGGGGCCAGAGAAAGGGGTTGTTGAAAGCATGCAGTGTAGGCAAAGGAACAGAGCTGGAGGCCTCCCATATTCAAAGAGCAAGGCAGACACACCTGTTTGAGGTCATTATTTTTCTAAGCTACCCCGTAGTAGCTTAGCATTCTGACATGTACAGGCTAAGGAGGAGACAGCCTCCAATGGCCAACGGTGGAGAAAAACATGGCTCGGTGGTAAAGAAAATCAATCTGGAACAAAAAGCAAATCCCTCTTTTATTAAAACAAAAAGGAAAATGAGACATAAGCCTAATCTGGGATGCTATGTACAGTGACTGAAGAAACTGGAAAGTGTTGCTTTGTAGAGTGAGCCAGAATAGACTGTTTTTAATAAAGGCTTGGAGGGTTGGGGTGAAGAGGGAAGATTTAGAATGGTCATTCCCCCTCCCTCTGCTCTTCCATAGCCCTCAACTCCAAATATACACCTTGGATTTGTCAGGAATGGAGAAGGGGGGAAAAAAGGAAAGAGGGAAATTTTAGAAGGGAGGGAACTTGAGTTGATAATGGAATGGGGATAGAGAAACAGACCAGACATGCGATTTCATTTGGTATAGTGATCTCCCCAGGAGACACCTCTGCTCCTGCAGGTCAATACCTTCTCTGAAATTGATATTCACAGAGAGTTGTCTGAGCAGAGGTGTCAAATACAGAGGCTGGACAACACTGCCACCCCAAGAGCCTCCTGAACCAAAATTAAAATATAATGGGGGTAGCTAGGTGGCATAATGGATAGAACTCAGGTCTGAAGTCTGGTGAGAACCTGAGTTCAAATCTGATCTCAGACATGTCCTAGCTGTGTGACCCTGTTACTTAACCCTGTTGGCCTATTCCTTGTCCTTCTCTCTTACAGTTGTTACAAGACAGAAAATGAGACTTTAATATATATATATATATATTTAATTGGGAAATGTTTAATGTAATTAATAAAAAAATAGGATACAACAATAATGTTCGTCATTGGCTTTCTGCAGGGATCCTTATGGATAGTTAAAGGCTGTTTCTATTTGTCTTTGACACCACTGTCCTAGAGCACTGAGGAGTAACTTGATCAAGGAGTAGCTTGACCACAACCAGAATGGGTCCAAGGCAGACCTTGAACCCAATTCTTTCAAGCCTTGCTCTCTACCCTATACTGCCTCGATTAAAATGGTAAATAAATGGAGGCAGCCAAGTGGGTCAGTGGATTGAGATCCTTGCCTAGAGATAGAAGACCTTGGGTTCAAATCTGCTCTTAGACACTTCTTAACTGTGTGATCCTGGGCAGGTTACTTGGCTTCCATTGCCTGCCCTTTACTGCTCTTCTACCTTGAATCCAATATATAGTATTGATTCTAAGAGGAAGGTAAAGGTTTAAAAGAAACAACCCAGTGGTATGTAAACATCTTAAATAAACTGGTAGTTGAATGCTGAGCCAGTCAGTCAGCAAGCATTTATTGAGCTTACTAAAAGCTGGGGATTAAAGAAAAGTAAAAGTCAGTCCCTGACCTCAAGGAACTCACTGTCTACTGGGGGACAGAGCAAGTTAACTAGGCAGAAACAAGCCAGAGACAAGATAAATAGGCCACTGGCAGCGATTTTTGAAAGATCCTAGAGATTGAGAGAGCTACCAAAGGATTGGTGAAGGGAAAATGGCCCAGGGGATGAAATGGAGTATGAAAGAATAAACAATTAAAATTAGCTTCTTAAAGAGGCAAGTAGATTATATCTCACCTACAAGGTGGAGTTGAAACTCTTGGATTTTGAATTGTCACTAGGAGGGAATGCAATCAGGCTAGATTTGGTTCTCAAAAATGTAATTTGCATCAATTCAATAAGCATTGAAAGAAACAGTTCTTTCCTCAATGAAGAATAAGCACTTTTTTGTTTAAAAATGGAAAACTGTCTACTATGATGCTGAATGGATTAGGGACTTCTGTGTTAAAAGATCCTATTTCCGGCACATTCCTCATTAAGCTATCATTTTCCAAACAGGTTCCAAGGAATTGTTGAGTTCAGACCTGATTGTCAGAGAAGGGGTAGCCTGTGGGGGTGGGAAGAAAGGACAAGACCTCTATAAGGGTTCCACAGTTAATGTTTTTTGAAGTATTTGAAGTTTATTGGCACAGCGGTGGTCAGCCAAATGCCAGGCTTTCTGTTCCTTTAATTTTCCCTTAATTTCCCTTCAATAATCTACCGGAAAGGGCAGACCATTGTTTGGCAAACACACTTAATGGTTAAAGAGTTAAATAGCAGGAAATACTTGGCCCTATAAACGCTGAACAGGGCTGTGGCAGAGATAAGGGAGAAGCATGTCCTTAGCAAGCAGAGTTTCCAAAGTAGGGCAACGACCAGGAGTCTGTTCTACCTGTCACTTGTTCTGGGTCAATAGCATTCCACTGGCTGAGCACACTTCTCTTTCCTTACATGAAGTCTTCACAAGGCCTTGCATGATATGACTTTGACTCAGACAAAAAGAAGATGAAATGAGCTTTCCTTTTAACAATGACATCACCAGCTATGATCTAGATCAGAGGCTGCATATGGGGAAATATTTACTAAAACAAATAAAAATATATTAAGACAGAGTTATTTTTAATTTGTGGTTTTCTAAGTCAACATGTGGCCCCCAGGGATCCTCATGTATGACTGGGTGACTTCTGTTTCTATTTGCTTCTGACAGTGCTCATCTAAATGTATGTTCCTCCATCCAGAGTATCCTAGATGCTTGACTATACCTTGGAATGGGAGCTGAATGACTAAATGACTTCTGTTTTCTTGATTCAGATCCTGTCTTGTGCCTATAGCCTGAAGAATAGATCTAGAAGGGAAATAAGTGGCTCAGTGAATCTAGAATCAGGCTTAGAGATGGGAGGTTTGGGATTGAAAACTAGCCTTAGACACTTCCTAGCTGGGTAACTCTGGACAAGTCACTGAGCCCTCATTGCCTAAACTTTACTATTCTTCCGCCTTAGAACCAATACACAGTATTGATTCTAAGATGGAAGGTAAGGGCTTAAAACAAAACCAAAAAAAAGAATAGATCTAATATTACTTGGGACCTGATACCTGCCTCCCTTCACACATGCCTAAAATACCCTCCAGAAAGTAGCCTTTTGGAATTCCTGCCTTTGAAGCCTTCTTACACCTAACCTCCATGTACATCATGTATAATTCAGGGATTCTGGCCTCCTTGCAGTCCATCACACATGACAAATCCATTTCTTGGTTCCCTCCATTTTCATTGACCTAAATAAAATTTCTTCCCTCCTCATCTTCACTTCTTATCTTCCCTGCCTTCCTTTAAGTTTGAGCTAAAATCCTAACTCCTGCAAAATGTCTTTTCTGGTATTCCTTAATATGTACGAGAGCCTCCCCTCCGAGACCTCTGCTTTGCCCAACATTGTTTGTGCATTGTTGCTGGTATGTCATCTCCCCCATTGAATTGTAAGTTCCTTGGGGGCAGGCAAGGGCTGGTTTTGCATTCTTTAAATTTTCAGTGCTTAGCTCTGTTCCTTGACCCACAGGAGATATTTAATAAATACTTGTTGACTTCACTTGACTTAAAATAGAATGGCCAACCTGCTTCTTTATGAGGTCAAAACTTAGGTTAAGAACCCTGGCATTAAAATTTAATGATAATGATAAAATTTTAAAATGTACTCCGTCTTTAACATTCTCTTGAGCTCTCTAATTCTGAGCTTTTAAAATGGACCAATTTCAATTTTATTCCTTACTTTCAAATAAGATACTCATGGGTAGGGTAGGCTCACAGCAAGAAAGAGAAGGGCTTTGGAGGAAAGAAGCTTTTTAATCAGTCCCTGGCTACCCAAAAGCTGACAGCACTTGTTAAAATGACCAAGAACTACTTAGTGTCTGGCTCCCTGGGTCCTCTCAGAAAAGGGATCTCTCTGGGAAACAGAATCTGTTTGACTTTGCTATCTAATTATCCTCTAGCATACAAATGGGTATCAGAGGAAACTGCAGTTGTCACTGCCCAATAAAAGGCGGCTAGGAGCTGAGCTCCAGAAACACACTGGGGTATTTTCCGCCTTGGCACACAAAAACAGGAGGCTCATTGAGGGAGTTTGCGGCCATCTTCAACAGAAGTAGTGCCTGCTCCCCACTCTGTGTAGAGAGAAATGCACTTTGTAGAGGGGAGTTTTTCTAACATGCTCCATGCTCCTTCTGAGCCTTGTCTAATTAATGCCCACAGTTTCCCCAGGAGAAACATCTGGAGCAGGTATCACAATTTCCCTTTGGCAGATAAAGAAGTTAAGCCAAAGAGGAATGCAGTCATTGCCAGCATTTATTAGAGCCAGTCAGGTAGAAATGGAATGATACTCCTCTGACTCCTGCTAGAGTGTACATATGTATATATGCATCTCTATATACTTGTATACTTGTATACATTTGTGCATTGTGATATGCAGAGGGTTACAAGGGATGGGTCACACCGACCTATCATCAGTCATTCCTAGAATTTGGTTCAACAGGTTCAAACAGGAGGAATGGGAACAAATGAGGCTTTCGAATTTCAGTGGATGGAAGAATGGATGGATGGATGGATGGATGGATGGATGGATGGATGGATGGATGGATGGATGGATGTGTAAAAGAGAATGCTTCTTGGATTTCCATGTAGATGCCAATTACCTCCCAGCAGAGTCTGATACCTCAGGGATACTGCCTCAATGAGTCCATAAGAAGCTAGGAAGGTCATTTGCCAACCGCATAGCACAGGAAACTTTAATTTCATAATATAATGGTATTCACTTTCAGGTTCTAGAGTCAATTTTCATTTTCATTTATGTCATCTGGAGGTGCTGGTCCCTTGATTTTCACAAGCCTACTAGATAGTTAACTAGTACAAAAAAAGCTTAAAGAGAATTTTAAAAAGTCTTACTTTTGGTGGCTCAGTGGATTGAGAGTCAGTCCTAGAGACGGGAGGTCCTAGGTTCAAATCTGGACTCAGACACTTCCTAGCTGTGTGACCCTGGGCAAGTCACTTAACCCCCATGGCCTAGTCCTTACCATCTTCTGCCTTGGAGCCAATACCCAATATTGACTCCAAGATGGAAGGTAAGGGTTTTTAAAAAAATTAAAAAATAAAATAAAAAGTCTTATTTTCCAGCTTAGAATTAATACTGTATATTAGTTCCAAGGCAGAAGAGCAGTAAGGGCTAGGCAATGGTGGTTAAGTGACTTGCCCAGGGTCACCCAGCTAGGAAGTCTCTGAGGCCAGATTTGAAGCCAGGACTTCCTTTGGACTTGGTTCTCTAAATCCTAAATAAAATAAAAGCAAAGAGACTATAGCAATATATCACAAGGATTATTCACTATGAGCAGGAGGGATTTATACCAGGAATACAAGGCTGGTTTGATTTTAGGAAAACCATCCACATAATTGACCATATCAATAACCAAACTAACAGAAATCACATGATTATCTCAATAGATGCAAAAAAGAAAAAAAAACCTGTGACAAAATACAATGCCCATTCCTACCTATCGAAAACTCTAGAAAGCATAGGAATAAAGGGACTTTCCTTAAAATAATAAGTAGGCTTGGTTTGCTAATCACTGAGTCACCCAGCTGCCCCCTCAAGGAGAATTTTTTAAAAACAGGTTAAATCTACCAGCACAACTTCATCAGCTCCAAAATGCAAACTCCTTGAAGGCAGACAGATTGACTTTTGTGGGTGTCTAGATCAGGGTATGGTATAGAATCTCAAGCTCATAATGAATACCTGTTGGTTGGATATAATCTCCAGGTTGGCAGGGACAGTGATTTTTCCTCCATCTTTGTACCCTGGGGGCTACCACAGTGCCACTTTGGGGACTGAATTATAACAGAAAATTATGTTCTCAACTGGAGGTAACTTCAGATTTTTGTAGTGGTTGTTTAGTCATCTAGTCAGGTCCAACTCTTCATGATCCCATTTGGAATATTGAAGTGGTTTGCCATTTCCTTCTCCAGTTTATTTTACAGATTGAGGAAAATGAGGTAAACAGGATTAAGTGTAAGTCATACAGCTATTCATTAAGTTTCTTTTAGGAAGGCCCTCTAGGACCTATGAGACAAGAAGCTAGATTTGAACTCAAGCCTTCCTGACTCTGTTTTAAGCTCTCTATTCACTGTGCAAACTTCAAATTGTCTATGGCACCTATAGCTGCCTGCAGGACAAGACTGTACCAACCATTTAAGTGCTGAGATGTCCTCAGAACCAGATGTATCAACATCTTTTTTATGTCATTGGCCAGGCATGAGGGATACCCAAGAGGTGAAGAAATTGTGCTTGTGATGGTGGGGATGATGAGGAAACCTGTAACTTCTTGGCCAAAGGAAGGGTGAGTCCTGGGCATTGGGAGAGTTGGGCTCCTGATACCAGGTGAGATCCTTGCCCCTGGCTTCTCCTCCCAGAGCCCCCCCATTGTGGACAACACTGAGGTAACTAATCTTTGACCCTCAAGACCTTTTCTATCTCTATGAGAAACATCTGGATGCTGGGCTTCTAGGCTCTCAACTCTCTCTCACAAGGACATCTTTGTGGTGGATTGAGTATGGAATGTGAAGTTGGGAGATCCGGGTTCCAGTTCAGCCTGGGACACTTACTATTTCTGTGACTATGAACAACTCATAGTTTCTCAGGACCTAGGGTTTCTCACTCACATGTAAAAGAAGCTGATGATATGATATGTGTATGACCTACCTCTCAGCACTGTTGTGAGAAAAACCACTTGGAAAGCCTTCCAATGATATGGACACTCTTGTGATTCTCAGAGGCAATATAGAAGATTGGGAGAAGTGTGCTGGACACGGGAGTCCAGGGAGGTCAGGGTTCCAATCTTGCCTTAGGAATCTCCCCTTTTACACGGTGTTCTAAAACTCTTAGTGCTTTTTAAAACTATTTAAGCGTAAGATATCTGGAACACCTTGGAGAGCACTTCAGCAGTTTGCCAGGGCTTCACATATATGATCTCATTTGGTATTTGGGAGCTATTTGGCCAAGGACAAAGCCCTTTATCTCTTGGACTTTTGGTTTTCTCATCTGTAAATAGTCCAACCTACTTCTTGGGATCCCAGAATTAGAGCTGAGAGGGAACCTTTCAGGTCACTGAGTCCCATTCCCTCATTTTATAAATCAGGAAACTAAGACCCAGGGAGGGGAAGGGGCTTGTCTAGGGTAGATGGCTAGCAAAAGTCCAGGATTCAAACCCAGGAGTTCCTGACTCCAAACTCAATGCCCTGCCAACTACAGCACATCTCTCCATAACTTTGGGTAAAGAAGCAGATGAAATAACAGGTATAAAGTGTTTTGCAAAGGTTAAAGCACTCTATGAATGCCCACTAATATCATTATAATCTTGTATACAGCCTCATGTAGTCTCATACAGATAAAATATTCTTGTTGCTTTTTGATCAAACCCCAAATTGTAATGATTTCTAAACTCCAACTTAATTTCTCTAGGACCTATGAGATAAGGATTGTATGTAGTGGAAATAAATATTACAAGTCATGGAAGAATACCTAAAGTGCCATATGCAAGGCATATTTTTTAAAACCCTCGCTTTAGTTATACCTAAAGATTAAACCAGACTGGCATGGCTAGGTGACTCAGTGAACAAAGCACCAGGCTTGGACTTAGGAAGATCTGGGTTCAAATTTGACCTCTTGACACTTCCTAACTGTGTGACTCAGGGCAAGTCACTTAACCCTGTTGCTTAGCCTTTGCTCTTCTGTCTTAAAGTTGTTACTAAGGCAGAAAGTAGGGTTTAGTAATAGGATTAAAAAAAAATTTAAACCAGATGTCTTGATCTTGACAAACTTCTTTCTCTAACTCCCCTTTGTAGGCCCTGAATTAATTCTCTTCAGACTTTTGAAAGGGTGGAGAGGTCAGAAATGGAATGAATGAATAAATGAATGAAAAAGTATTTTTAAATGCTGCTCGTAGACCAAAAGCAGGATAATAGATTTAGAACTTGAACTGACCTTAGAGGTTTTGGAGATGAGGAAAAAGAGGCCCTCAGGTTATGTGACTTGGCCAGGGTCATACAAATTAGTGTCTGAGTAAGAATTGGGACAAAGAGGCCAGTACTCTACTAGTCCTTCTCAAACTTTTTAGTCCCAGGATTATTGAAGATCCTCAAAGAGCTTTTATTTATGTAGATGATTTCTATCCATATTTACTGCATTCAACATTTAAACATCTTAGCATTGTTATGAAAATCATGTTGAACTCTGGATTCCCTAAAAAGCTCTAGGGACTGCTCAAGAGACCCAGCCTATGCTTTGAGAATGAATTATGCCATGCTGATTCTCACTTCCAATGTGCCAGCCCTTTGGAAGGGCCCAGATTCTTTGACCAAGTTGCCATAAATCACTTCTCAGTTCAGCTGGAAACAGGACGTTCCAATCACATTCCCAGTGCCTGTAGCTAGACCCATAGATGCTAATCTCCAGCTTTGAAGCTCTAATTGACCACAGCTGAAACAAACCTCCTACCTGAAAACACGTGGCACTAAATGACCTTGGCAGGTGCCTTCCCTAGTACCAACCAGGTGCCCTAAAAGATGATGCTGGTAGCGAGATCAGGGAAGAGGAGACTGCACCAGAGCCGAATCTTGCCTTCTTGGCGATTTCCTTTGATCCCTGATGCTATCTCAGCCCCCTCCCTTCCCAATCATCAGTCAGGACACAGGAAAGCCACATGAGGTATAGCTGGCCGAGCCAGTTTTCAGTACTTCATGCCCAGCTCACATGAAGAAAAAACTCTTTGCTTCCTGACTTAACACGCTGGTAGTCAAGGACAAATACTATAATTGCTCAGCAGTCCTTCCTTTATTACCAGAAATCCATCTTGCCCCACCATCACAGCCTTTGAGCACATTTATGGGCCAGTAAAACTTTACTGCAGTCCAGTTCCAGCTCTTTCCCACATTTCCGAGTGGTTCCCTCTCTGCCGAGTGTCCGTCTATCGTAATTTGCCCTTTGAAATGCTAGCATCCATTTGACTATTTTTAACATGGCAAACAGATTTGAAAGTGGCAAGAAGGAAAAAGTCTCTCCAGTCCTTATTGAAAAGGCTAGGGAGGAATCAAACAAAACCAATTTGCCCACATCCCTTCCTCACTGGGTCTCTCCCTAAGGTTTCCCCCTCCTTTCTCTCTTCTATCCCAAACCAAGCTCATCGCTGGGGACCCAGAGCCACCCTGCCCTGCCCTTGATCTAGTTCATTCCTTCACCCTTAAGTTAGACTTGCACACAGACCAGCAAAGAGAAAGCCAACCACTACTCTCCTGTCACCGCAATGAATGAGTAGAGAAGATTCCCCAGCCACCCTAAGAAAGGCAGGAAGGACACACTTAGAAGCCTACTTACTGGCTTTCCATAGCGATCATGGCTGGGCACCAGGGACAAGTCCTAGCCTCCTTCTGCTCTGGGGCTTCAGCAGCTCCCGGCAGCAGTCACACAATCAGTCCCATTCTAGTCCCCAGGCAGCTCAGTGAAAGGGTGGCCCTTGCAAAAATATAAACAGCTTGTCAGCACAAGCCAAAGAGGCGGGACTGCAGTATCAGGGGATCAGGCTGGCCAATGATTAGCCTCTTTGGACTCTGCTTGTTTAAGATACTGAGTTTCATTGTGAAGTAGAGGAGCAAGAAGAACTCTGTGTGTGTGTGAGAGAGAGAGAGGGAGAGAGAGAGAGGGGAAGGGAGAGAGAAAGAGGAAACAGAAACAGAAAGACAGAGAGAGAACAGAAAGACAGAGAGAGAAACAGAAAGACAGAGAGAGAAACAGAAAGATAGAGAGAGAAACAGAAAGACACACAGAGAGGAAATAGAAAGACATACACAGAGAAACAGAAAGACAGAGGGAGAGAGGGAGAAAGAGGAAGAGAGAGAGAAAGTGGGGGGACAAAGGAGAGAGAGAGAGAGAGAGAAAGAGAGAGAGAGAGAGAGAGAGAGAGAGAGAGAGAGAGAGAGAGAGAGAGAGAGAGAGAGAGAGAGAGAGAGAGAGAGAGAGAGATCGGAGGGGGAGAGAGATTGTCCAGGGAAAGCTGGGTCTCACTGCTTCAGGCAAATGGCATGAAGTAATCCATGTTGAAAAGTTACCCAATAGCTCCCCACACCACGGGCTTTTCAGGAAAGCAGAGGAAGGACACACTTATAAAATCTTCTCTCTGAATGTTGCCACCCTCTCTGCCCCCTTCCCCCACTTGTGCTTTCTAGAATTACTAAAGAAGCTGAGTGTTTTCTATCCAAAAAAGAAGTCTGAAGAAGAGCCTTTGAGGCCTGAGAACTAGCGGATGGGGATTGAAACATTGGTAGGAAGAAGAGGTCTCAGAGGCTGGCTGATACCTGACCAAAAGGAGATTTGTTGAATCCATTTTCTGATGAAATATTAACACCTGGCCCCTCGCTATCCATACGAAAATAAAGCAAACTCTATAGAAGCTTAGAGAGACGTAGACAGTCAGACCGGCCAACAAGGCAGGATGCTTGGTTTTCCTGGTGAGGTTTCAGAGGGTGCAGAGCCCTGCACTCTCTACATGAGCCCAGGTAAGTTCACTGCAGTTGCTTTCTGACAACCCAGCATCAAGTCGTCCAGTCCAGGAGCAAAGCCTGAACAGCTTCTCTCTTCTCTTTCTTTCCTGGCATATTAATCCTCCTTAACTTTTCAATAACAAAGATCAAAGTCGGGACCGGGAAAACAAGCCCTTTATCTCACTGTGCCTGTAGGAGTTCACTTAAAGAATAAAGTCTGGGATTGCTGAAGTGAAAGGACTTTCTCTGTACCTTGTAGGGTTATTTGATAGATGTGGCTAGAATGGACTCCCTCCTCCCCTCAGCCTCTAGGTCCCTTCCAAACTCATCTCCAGGCCTCCCTTCCATGACATCTTCCTTTATGACTCCCCAGCTGATAGTGGAAGTCCTCCCAGGCCCTTTTAAGCCTCTGTCTTCCATGGCTCTCTGTCAGTACGAAAGCAAAGAGATTCTAAAGTTTTTTTATGCATGTTCTTGGAAGAAAGAAAAAAGAAATGAATTTTAATAGGATAATGGAGTTATTTGCCAAATACTTTATGCCCCTTGAACCCATTCTCATACCCCACAGGAGTGTACGTATCTCAGGCTGGGAACCCTGAGTTATTATTGCTTCTATTACCCCAAGTTACCTTGTATTTACAGTTAGATCAATTGTATCTAATTATTTGTGTGTGTGGCATCTACTCCCAACCCCTTCAAAACCCAACTGCAGAGACTTTTGGTTTTGACCTTGCATCAAGCCCAGTACTCAGCAAGTGGGTGCTTAGTAAATGATGATTGATTAATTCATGAATATAATTTATGTAATATTGTGCAGTCATGAAAACTGATAGAAAAACAACTACTGACTTATGTACAATTTACACTAAATTTTTTATCTCTAAAGTGAAGCAGCAAAGCCCTCATAATTATTACAAAAGAAGAATGCTTGAAAATGATGAACACCCACTCATTTTCTAAAAGGTCATTCCAAATCTTCAGGCCTTGACTTCAAGGAGAATCATCTTTCTAATCTTAAATGACTCACAATTCCATCAAAAACATGAAATTCTGTGAAAATAGACTTTTTCCTAGAATTCCCTACTGAACTGAGAAAGGTCTCTTGTGTTCCTCTAGAGCTTTGTAATTCCCATCACTGTAGATAAAATTGAGGACAGCACTGACTCACCAGCTGGGATGTCACTGTCCCTGTTCTTGATACTTCTGCACACATAATTATCCTTGATTCTACCCTCTGTCTCATCATTGTATGTGATAAGTTTCCAAATCTTATCAATTCCACTTTCTCAACCTCTCTTGAATCTATCCCTTTCTCTCTATTCACACAGCTACATTCCCAGTCCACATTTTCTTTCACGTCAGTCTTACTTCATTAATCTATCCACACTCTACCCACATGTTAAAATGATTTTCTTAAGGCTGAGTTCTAATACCTGTCTTCCCTGTTCACAAATTTTCAATGGCTCACTCTTTTCTCAATCTGGCATTTAGAGTCCTCCATATTTGGCTCTGATTTTTGTTGTTGTTGTTCAATTGCATCAATAGCTTTGTGACCTCACACACCAATACTGTCCATGAGGTTTTCTCAGCAAAGATACTGGAATAGTTTGCCACTTCCTTCTCCACTTTAATTTTCAACTTACTTTTAGCTTTATTTAATAATGCTGCTCCCCTTTACAGACTTACATTTTAGCCAAACTGGAGTCATAGCTCCCCAAACTCAACATCCCATCTCCCAATTTGCTCAGTCTTCTATCCAAAGTCTTCCTTCATGGCTCAGCTCAGGTTCTACTTGCATCCTGGAATCTTCCCTGATTCAGTTACCAGGTGCTTTCTCCTTCATCAAGTTACCTTGAATCATACTTATTTATGTAATTGTAGTTTCCTTCCAGTAAAATATAAGCAAGTTGAAGGCATAGGCTGTGTTGGTTGGTACTTTTCATTTCTATTACTCATCACATATTTCTCTGGATCCAACTATGTGTTAGGCATGGGGAGCCTCTTGCCAGTGGCGAAAATTACAGTCCATCCATGACTTCTTATCCAGTGTGGCCCTTGCCCCTATCCTTTCATAAATCTTCCACAGGGAATTGAACCTATAGGGTTCATCCTACATATCTTTTAACATTACATGGATATCAGGGAAAGATATGGACCGTCCATCTTTTCAGTTCTTTACTTTTGCTACATTACTGCCTCTTTTTCTGGTCATAAATCTCTTAATAATAACTGATCCATAATTTATCTTTGAACGAGTGGATAGAGTGCCCGGCCTGGAGTCAGGAAGATGAATTCAAATCTGACCTCAGACACTTACTAGCTGTGTGACTCTGGGTAAGTTACTTAGCTTTGTGTGCCTCAGTTTCCTCATCTATAAAATGAAATGGAGAAGGAAATGGCAAACCCCTCTAGTCTCTTTGCCAAGAAAATCCCAAATGCCATCAGAAAGAGTCAGACATGACTGAAATGACTGAACAACAACAATTTATCTTTGGTGATTTACTGAATGAACCTACTATATGTCCCTCCCCTGCTCTTTGGGTAACCTACAATTTTAATTCCTGGGAGATTGTGGTATTTTATGACTTGTATCCAAATAGCTTCAAGAAAAGAAAGCTAAATGTTATTATTTTGGGGCACTTATTTTAGAGAAAAACATTTTCCCAAATACAGACCAGCCCATTATTGTTATCCTTCTCCTTCTTTTTCTCCTTCTCCTCCTCCTTCTCTTCTTTCTCCTTCATCTTCTCTCTCTCTCTCTCTCCCATTCCTCTTGCATTCCCTCTCCTCTTCTCCTTCCTTACCTCTTCCTATTTTTCTCCTTTACCTCCTCTTTTTCTTCCCACCCCCTCCTTCCTTTCCCTCCTTTCCCCACTCCTCCCTCCTCCTCTTCTTCCTCCTCCTCAGTTCTGGGCCTTAGCTCAGTCTTCAGCTGCATTTTCTCTCCAAGACCTATGGACTGAATATTCAACTACATATCAGATCCTGGACAACAGGCATGCTCCATGTACCTGGTTTTGGTATTCATTGTGGACTGACTGTAGGCTGTGGTTCTCATTTAGGAGATCCTACACTGTTCTGGTGCTTAATTCATTCAGCACAAAATCATCTATAATCAGAAGCAGCTGAAGGACCTCACTATCTATGAAAGAGGTTCTTAATCTTTTGTATTTGTGCATCATGAACCCTCTGTTAATCTAGTGAGTCTTGTCAATCCATTATCAGAATGTTTTTATATGCATAAAAATAAAATGCATGTGACTGCAAAAGAAACCAACTTTACAGAAATAACAATGCAATTCTTTCTCATCGCAGTTCAGACACCTTGAAATAAATCCATCCATAGACTCGTTGGAAGGAGATCCAAGGGAAATTAGTTGTTAGTTAAGTTATTAGTTAATTATTAGTTAAGATTAGTTAAAATTAGTTAAGAAATGTCTTCCACTTGGGCTCTGTACTGGAAATCCTCTATGATAGTGGTAAATAGTATGAGTATCTGTCTCTCTGGATGACACAGAGGATAAGAGTTCAAATCTAGCCTCAGATATTTTCTAGTTGTGTAACCCTGGGTAAGTCAATTAATTTCTGTCTGATTCCATTTACTCAGTTGTAATATGGAGATAATAGCAACTACCTCCTAAGGTTTCTATAAAGATCAAATGAGATGATATTTGTAAAGTGCTTGGTTGGTATTATGCCTAGCACATAGTAGGCTTTTAACAAATGCTTCTTTCCTTCCTTCCTGTTTTGTGCCTTTAATAATAATATTCAGAAAATCACTCAATGTATAAAGCTATCTCTGTTGTGCCTTTCAGGTATAGGAATTTCCTATAAATTGTACCTCTTATTCCATCTGAAAACCCATTTTGGATGGCATCAGCCCCACCCTTTGACTGGGTACAAAGCATGAGTGAAGTACTATGGGAAGATTCCAGTGGCCTTGTGGCTTTCTGGCATCCTGGAAGAGGCTGGCCCTTAGTCCCTTGTGACTCCTGGAGTATGAAAGACTGGGCTCTGACTTGGACGGAGGTCATGTGTCCAACCAGAGAGACCCAGAAGGACTGACACCAATGACTCTATAAGAGAGGAGACTGAGAAAGTGGGAAGATCTTTTGGTGCTTTTTGGCTCTTTGCTCTTTTGGATTGAAAACTCTTGTTGGTACAGCTGCTTTTGGCTAGTGAGTGGAGACGATACCCATAAACTCAAATTAATTAGGTGCAATCAGGTGATTATGTGATTCTCTCTTCAACTTTTACTAATAAATAACTATAAATTAAGATAGAGAATTTTAATCACAACACAAAGTCTTTACATTTCTTTACATTTGCATTGGGGTGAGGGGGCAGACACCTTATTAGAGAACTTTAAGGCAACATTTTCTCTGAATGCCTTTTAAAATAGTCAACAAAGAAATGATCAGTGACATATAGCTTTCTCGGTACCTTTCTTATCTATTTATTAGAGATGCCTGGATTACACAGATAAAATATATGGGTAAAACACAATAAAGATTTTGTGTTGATAGTAGGCACAGAACAGGTATTTAATAAAGTTTCCTGAATTTATTGACTTGAATCCATAGGCATGACATCACCACTTAAGCCTTTTGACTATATCATTTTTGAAATTTTTGTCTGTTTCCCTAAATCCTCTATGGAGAACCTGCCCAACACACTGAAAGGCATCCTGTGTTTTTTTTTTAAATTTTAATATTTCTTCATATACGCCTCAATGCCCTGTCATCCCTCACTTTAGCTACATGACAAGTCCAGAACCTTTTCTGTATTATCTGTCTATGACAGTGCCTTTTACATTGGTTCACATGTATATACAAGTCATTGTTGGCAATGTTATATGTGCAATACAATTTTCCAGATGTGATCTAGCCCAATCTGCCCCCAATTCACTGTCCATCTACACTTTCTCTGTCAGGGTTTAAATCCTGGCTTTGTTATTTACTACCTACCTGGGTGACCTTTGGGAAATTCTTTAAGTGTTCAAGTTCATAGTTTCTTCATTTATAAAATGAAGTAGTTGTTCAAACTCTACTTGAAGACCTCCAAGAAATGGGAACCCATCACCATTCTGGAGGGAACATTCTACTTTGGGGCTGCTCTAATTGTTAGCTGCTAGGGGCAGCTGAGTGATTCAGTGGATAGAATGCCAGGCCCGAAGTCAGGAAGATTCATGTTCCTGAGTTCAAATTTGGCTTTGGATACTTACTTAATAGCTGTATGCTCCTGAGAAAGTCACCCTGTGTACCTTAATTTCCTGTCAAATGAGCTGGAGAAGAAAATGGTAAACTACTCCAGTCTTTCTGCCAAGAAAATCCCAAATGAGGTCACTGAGATGCAGCTCAATGACTAAACAACATCATAGGGCATATATCTAGCTTAATGATACATCTTTACATTTCCTTTTGTTAATTTTAATTGTTTTTCTTAAAACTCTTCCCTTCTGTGTTACTATCAATTCTAAGACAGATAAGCAACAAGGGCTAGACATTCAGAGTTAAGTGGCTTGCCCATGATCCCACAGCTATGAAGTGTCTGAGATCAGATTTGAACCTTAGTCCTCCCAGCTCCAGACCTGGTGCTCTATGCACTGTGCTACTTAACTACTTCCCTCTATAATTTCTACCCATTATTCCTGTTTCCTATGGAGTCAAACAGATCAAGTCTAATCCTTCTTCAATAGGACAGTTCCGACATTGAAAGACAGCCATCATTTACCTGCCCACTGAATCTTCTCTTCCCAAGGCTAAATAGCCATAGCCCCATCAAATGATCATCATATAACATAGATTCAAGACCTGTCACCCTACTAGTACCCTTCTCTGGATCCTCTCCAGCTTATCAATGGCCTTCTTACACTTTAGTGACTAGAACTTAACACTATACTCCAGATGAGAGCTGATTAAGGCAGAGTACAGAGGGATAATTGCCTCCCTATTCCTGTCTCATGGATCACTGATAGTGCCTTTGGATCCAAATAGAAAGTATCTTATATTTCCATGGTGGAGGGGGAAGGGAAGATGGGAAAATTTCAAGAAGGACCGGGTTTATGTTTTAAAACTTACAGAATATGTATTACAAATAACTAAAAAATTAAGAGCTCAAACTGTTAAATAAGTTTATCAGTGATTTTAAGCTGATTCTATGATAAAGAATTAGTCTTCATAGGAGACTGCATAAATTCACATGACGTTTAGCTATGTCTAGAGAGTATAAAAATATAAAAACTCTCTCCAGGCTACCTCAAAAATGCCCAGTTTCCCAACCTTGTCATCACTGTGCTTCTAAAACTTCAAATTACATAAGAAGCATCCTTGAAGGGGCATTTTTCTATAAGGTGATTCACAAGCAGATGCCCCCTCCCTCCACAACTAAGGAAATGAATCCCCTAAAGAAAACAGATGATTTTTAGCTGAGCTCCCTTGTTCTCCTCTGGTGAAGGTGAAGACGAGAAAGAGTACAAGGTAGAAGAGTCAAATCCAAGCTAGATTCACTATGGAAAGAAAAATTCACTTTCCCAAGCAAGATTGGAAAATGAAGTTTCTTTTTTGTTGAAAAGAGACCTTTTCATAGGTCAGCATGAGAACAGTGCATCAGGACAGTGTGGAAAGGAAAACTGAATCAAGCTCTGGACTTTCTGCCACTGAGGTGGAGCAAACAGCAGTTGGAGGGTTAGAGTGAAAATGATGAACAGTCATGACAGTTGGTGGGTGAAGGGGCATTTGGAGAGTGACAGTTGCTCTTGAAGCTCTCTTTCCTGGCCCTTGGCCTGGAAGGAGCACTATCTCCTTGTCTCTGGATAGAAGTACCTCTATTCCTGGATTTTTCCCAACTGTGTGCTCTACCTGGATTCCTGTGATCATGTTATTGAACAAAAGGATTTAAGGGGAGCTATTTGAACTATAAAGTTGGTCTTTAGGGGCGTCAGCCTGAAGAGACAGGCCCAACCAGCTCTGAAAGTCAGAAACTTTTCTTCCTCTTGCTGTCTACTGCTAAAGACTTTGAACGTAAGAAAATTAGCACAGATTAGCTTAGATAGGAATAAAAGAAATCCTCCACCAGCCTGCAAGGCCTGACCTCAGCTCAAAAGCTGAGAGAGACTCAAACCCAATCTAGGGAAATCCCTCTTCCCTCTTCTCTGACACCTCCCCAATCCAAACTTGTTATTAAATTCATTTTGAGTTAAATAACCCATAGTCAGATAAGAAGAGAACTGTCATTTCAGGGGGTCATAGAGGGAGCTGAACCTAAGGACAGCCATTCAATCATAAGTGGTCCTTATTGGACCCCTGCCAGGTGACCTTGGTCCAGGGAGAGGCTTGTCCCTCAGGAGGGTCTGTGCTTACCTGCTCTGGGGTATCTTCAACATCAATCAATAGAGAAGATGTCCCCTCAGGCTATCATAGGTGGCCCATTTCTTGGGAACCCCATTTTTCAAAGATAGTCTCTCAGCAGGGGGCATCTCTCTCCTTTTACCTCACCAACATCCATATTCTCTCAATCCCTTCAACTCCTCCATTCCTTGTTACAAAACCTTCTTTATCCCCTGTACTTCTTCAATCCCTACAATTCCTTTTAATTATTACAATAGAAATCTTTTCTGGGAAAAACTGAAATGAAACCCAGTGGCACAACTGGTGCCTCAGCACATTCTATCCTCTATTTCCTAACCATTGCACAGATCATCTCTCAAGCCTGGAATGAATCCCATCCTTGGATCAGCCAGTTGGAATCCCCTGGATTTCTACAAAGCTCAGCTTCGAAGTACCACTTCCTACAGGAAGCCTTTCCTGATCCAGTCAGCTTATGGGTGCCTCTACCAACCTATTTACTTGATATGTTCTATGTATATACATATATGTATATGTGATGCCTCCCTGGATAGAATGTAAGCTCCTTGAAGGCAATAATTGTATGCATCATGTTTGTCTTTGTTCCATGCCCCTTAGCATCCAGCAGGCCCTGACATGTGATAGGTTCTTAATCAATGCTTGTTGATGGACTAATTGCAAATAAAACTAGAGAATTTCAGAGCAGGTTAAAGACCTTTGCTTTCATCCAGCCTAACCCACACATTTTACAGTTGAGGAAAGTGAGGTCCAGAATATTAATTACTTTTCCTAAGATCTCACAACTAATAAGGAGAAGTCATTTGGGTCTCTTGAATCCAAATCCTTTTTACCATTCCATACCACACTCTAAGAGGAAGCATAACAAAATATACAGAAGTAGACATGGAACCATGACCTGGGTTCAAATCCTACCTCTAACACATATTGGTTGTGTGATCCTGGGAAAATAATTTTACCTATTAATAACCTAGGTAGCTCTTTGAGACTTCATGCAGAGAAAATACCGACTTTCATTAGGAGAAAGAGTTTCTTCATTTAGAAATTCCTCATAGAAATATAGTCTAATCTCTACTAGACTCAAAGATTAAAAGTGATTTATTGATCAGTTTCAAAGAGATTTTTTTAACTTGCTCATTTTATAACTATGGGTAAGTCATTTACTTAGTATGAGACTTAGTTTCCTCATCTTCAAAATGGGTGTAATACTCCTACTACCTTCTTCAGAGAGTTATTTTATATTGAATAGAATTACAAGTGACAGAAAGGACAATAGGAAGACTTTTAAAAAGCAAGACACTATAAAAAGATGAGTAATTATTAAGCCAATTTTAAATCTTCACCTCCTCCCTCAACACTAGGCCAGACAACAGACACAATTCTTTCTAAACTTATGATATAAAGATAGATAAAAGACAATATTTAACTTTCTCATTTACATGCATATTATTTCCTTTCCTCACATTTTTTAAAAATTCAGAAGTTAGCTAAACAATCACCCTAGTGCAAATATTAATAATATGGAGATAGGTCTTGATCAATGGTACATGTAAAACCCAGTGGAACTGCTCATTGGCGATGGGAGGGGGATGGGAGGAGGGGAGTGAAAGAATATGAATCAAGTAACTAGAAAAATATTCTAAATTAACTAATTAAATAAATAAACTTTAAATTTAAATTAAAGAAAATTGAAAGTCAGAAAAGCATGCGTATACGTGTTGTAATCTGTGCTTTTTCAAAGAAACAATGTTGCTTGGTCCCACTTAATTCACCTAAATTTCCCAGAGAACATGGAATATAAAATGACTTATGTGTAGATGATTTAGAGAAAGTAGAAGTGTAGGTTAGTTTAAAAGAAGGCATTTCTATTCAGGATGGTAGAATTAAGGAGAAATGAATTTCCCTGACAAAGATGCTTCTTCCCAACTCTCCCTGAGGCCTGTTTCTTTCCTGACCACCACACCCCTTGTAGTTGTCTTAATACTATTATTAAAAATAATATGCCAAATAATTACAGAGGGAGATGTGTACTTTAAAAATGTGGGCAGATGACATCACCATTTTCCACATGTTAAACCATCAGATTATGCAATTCTGTCAATAACTATGTGCCTTTTGAGAAGGGTCATCATCCAATTAAAGACATTCCCTTGATCCAAAACAGGATGGATCTTAGTCACCCAAATCTTGGCAACCTGAAACTTCAATTATCCATAAAAGTAGAGCTTTACTTAGTCCTTCCAACTAGCTAAAGCTTCAATTAACTGAGTTAATTCAATGTCCCACATCCCACTCAGATGATCCAGAGGGTCCTAGCTGCTTGTGTGCTAAAACGAAATAGAAAGGAAAGCTTGCAAATTACCAGTTTCCACAAATGTTCACAAGCTATAGGCTTCACTTGGATGCCGACAGATTGTCAAATTATGTATGTCAAGAAAGGGATAAAGTTACTTTCAAGTCATTGGCCATTGTTTTTGAAAATTTATGGAAGACTACTGGGAATTGGATGGTATAGAGGATGGAGGGCTTGGAGTCAAAGAGACCTGAGTTCAAGTTTTGCCTCTGATTAATACTATCTATACTGCTGGGAGCAAGTCTTTTGGTCTCTTCAGACCTCTAAGAAACTCCATATTGGAGGGAATTTTCCATACCAGTAATTCTTCCTACTGATGTAATGCTAAGCCCAGACTTCCACCTACCCCTTCTCTCCCTCTCTTGTTTATAAAAGGAAACCTGATAATAGACATTAAGCTAGAAAAAGGGATGGATGTCCCTGGAAAACAGAGAATCATATATTTGTTTCTTTAAATGGAGAGACAATTGGTGATTTAAAAAAAAACTGCAAATAGGATGGGATTCAAGGATAATATGATAATGAAGAAAGAACAAATGCTGCAGACTGAGTAGATGTGTGACAGTGACAGAAGGAAGACTTTACAGAAAAGAAGGAAGACATGACTAATATGTCTAGAATATGCCCAGGGCTTTAGATTTTAGATTCACTTGGATATTCTTCAAGGAACTGAATATTTTATTTATTTTACTTTTTATTTATTATTAAATTAATTTTATTTTTCCCAGTTACATGTAAAAACAATTTATAAATCTTTTAAAAAATTTTGAATTCCAAATTCTCTTTTCCCCTCTCCTTTCCTTTCCCTGAGATAACTACCAAAGGAATTGAATATTATGGATAAAAATGATGTGCTCTTTCAACTGTACTATCAGATGTCCTAGATCTTGAAAGATCTTTGATCTCATTCTATTCTATTGTTTGCAATTAAAAAAATATATCCCACATTGTATCTCCATTTTAAGAATAACTTAAATGTACAATTCTATTTCTGAGGATGTCTTAATATGCAATATGATAATCAATTATGTTATAATTATATATAATAAATTAATATACAATATAATAATAATAATAAAATGTATTACCAGGTTTCTTTTTCTAAACAAGACAAGGTAGAAGGAAGAAGAAGAAATAGGTCTAGGACTATGACTTCATCAGATCTTTCACGTCCTATCCCTTACAGTCAATGGCACACATCTAAAAGACCTCTAGCTAGGATGAGCTGAAGATCAAACATACTTCCACAACCTACTCCCATTAGTAGAGTGATTTAACTAACTGAGAGAACCATCCAGAATTGACAATACAGCATCAAACAGGCAATTAATAGTTGAATACAATGGTTCTTGAATTTTTTTGTTCTCTGTATCTCTTTATGTGTTTAAAAATTATTGAGGAGACCCCAAAGTGCTTTTTATTTATGTGGGTTATATCTAGCAATATTTACTGTATGAGAAATGAAAACATCTTTGTATTATTATGAAAATAGTTTTGATTTTGCAGACTCTCTGATAAGGTCTTGGGGACAGTCGTCCTTCCCCAAGGAGCATCATTTTCAACAACACTCAAAACTGTTGGCTTATTAGATGATTCTGATGATGACATCCAAGACATAGTTTTTGATCATTCAAAATCAGTCTTAGGAAATGTAGCAAAAAGTGTTCTACCAAATATGAGTCAGTCCTGTGCTGAAGTATTACTTAATATTTTCATCAGTGACCTTGATGATGGAAGAAAGCATCCTTATTAAGTTTACAAAGACCAGAAGCTTGCTGGAAGAAGTCATCAGCTACTTGGAAGATAGGATCAGAATGCTTGAGGATGTTTAATTATCCAAATAACTTGAACTTTTTGAAATCATAATTAATGTTCTTATTTATTTCTCATCTAATCTAAGTCTTCTGTTTATAGTTATTTTATTCAGGCAACAACATTAGCACTTAAAGAGATTCATATCTCCCTTTTATGATTGCTAAACTCATGTTAAAAAGGCAACTGGAAAATGGGAGAAATGGTAACAAATCAAAGGAATGGGATTCCATAAGAATCTCTATGGGGTAGTACAGTAGAGAAGTAAAAACAAATGACAGAAATATAAGATGATCAGGGACTATTCGTGACCAATGTGGTTTAAAGGTATCCAGAGTTCTTGGGTTGAGCAGTAAATAGATTCATTAAAATTTGTTAAGAGTCAATGCCAAAATTGTAGAACTATCCAATTAAATGGACTTTACTACTAGTAGCAATACAATAATCCAGGATATTCCTGAAGGATTTATGAGAAAGAATGTTAGCCACATTGAGAGAAAGAACTGTGGGAGTAGAAACACAGAAGAAAAACTTATGACATCACTTATCACTTGTTTATATGGGTATATAATAGGAGGTTTTGGTTCTATGGTAAAAATAAATAATATGGAAATAGGTATCAAGTGACAACATTTGTACAACCCAGTGGAATCACTTTTCAGCTCTGGGAGGGATGAGTAGAGAGGGAAGGGAAAGAAATGAATCATGTAAACACAGAAAAATATTTTTAAAAATAAAATTAAAATTAAAAAAGAGTCCATGCCAATTCATATGTAGTTCAAGAATAAAAACAGGTTGTTATCAAAGAAAAAAACCAACAAGACTATCAACAGCCATATGGAAAAATGCTCCAAATAAATTCTAATTAGAGAATTGAAATTAAAGTAATTCTGAAGTTCTATTTACAACCATCAGAGTAGCAAAGTTGACCCCCCCCCAAAAAAAAGAAAAATGAAAAATACTGAAACAGCTATGGAGAAACAGGCAAGTTGATGCATTAATGATGGACCTGTGAATAGCTACAACTTCCATGGAAAGCAATTTAAAATTATACACCAAAGCTTACTAGCCAATGCATATCTTTTGATCCAGATATACCACTCCAGGCCTGTATAACTTAAAAGAAATAGGAAAAATTCTATCTATCCATCTATCCATCCATCTATCCATCTATATATTCATCATCTATCAATCTGCCTATCTACAGAATCCATCCAATTGCAGAAGTTTTTTTGTGGTGACAAAAAAAAGGAAATTAAAGGGATGGCTAAAAATCTTGGTATGTAAATATAATAAAATAATTCAGTGCTATAAGAAATAAGGAAAGAGGTGATTTCAAATCGACATGGAAAGGCTTATATGAACTCATGCAGAGTGAAGTAAATCAGAACAATGTATACTATAACATCATAATGTGTAAAGTGAACACTTTTAAAGATTTCATAAACTGATTGAAGAATGAAATGAGCAGAACCAGCAGAAAAACTTATACAATAACACTGTAAAGACAAATAACTTTAATAGAGATAGGAAGTGAGATCAATCCAACGATCATCCACAATTCCAGAGGACCGATGATGAAACCACAATCTATCTCTGCACAAAGAGGTAAAAGGTTTAGGATCCAGAATGAGGCATATCAATTTTGTATACAGCCAATGATGGCATTTATTTTGCTTTATCATGCATCTTTGTTACAAGGAATTTGTTCCCCCCTCCATTGAGTAAAAGGGGCTAGGAGAGAGAGAAAAAGATTCATGTTAATTTTTTTAAATACATTTTAAGAATAAAATGGAAGCTGTATGGATGTGGATTCTTGTATGCACTTTCATATGAAATTATTATTTATGATGTTTAATTACTTTTTTCAAGAGAACTCTCATGAGGGGGTAATCTGAAAATATTTGTATTGTAAAAATAAAACTGTCAATAAAACCAAAAATAATACTAAAAATACTAAAAAAATAATACTAAAAATGGGCTTCCATATTTAGAGGGAGACAAGGCATAACTATTTTAAACCAAAGAAATAGAATCATTTTATAAAAATAATTTGACAACATAGATCAGTAGAGACATAGCATTTGAGAGTACTGATTTCTTGGGACCTGTGGTCCTGTGTTTTCTTTTCCTCCTCCCACAAACATTTTCATTCAGCCAGGTGCCCACCCACAATCCCTTTTTCCAACCTTGTTTTGCTTCCCACCATCTGGCTTTATGCTTGAATTGGCCTGAGAATTCTAAACAAAGGCACCTAGGAAAAGGAGTCTAATTAAATCTAAGTGCTCATGAGCTTTTCACACTGATTAACTCTTGAAGGCTTCTCAGTCTCCCCCAATACTCTTCTTTCCTCTGTTTCCAAGAGTCTCTAATTACTTTTCCTCAGCATTGCTTCTGGGGACCTTGTCTCTGCTAGCTTGGGGTGCTCCCCTCTCTACTTCCCTCAAACCCTTCCACTCCTCACTTACCTCATTCAGGGAAGCCTGTGATGGACGTCCCTCGATGCAGTCTCTCTATTGTCCTATCCAAGCACTCCTCAATGGTCTGATCTGGGTGTATCCTATTTCTCCAGAGACTGTGAGCTCCCCAAGTCAGGGGCGCTGGCACCTGTTTTGACCCTCTTCTTCCTGAACTCCCAGGACAAAGGCTCAGGCTGCAAAGGCAGCTCAGCAAAGGTTGCAGCCCCTTCACTCAGTAAGACTTGTTCATTTTGTTCTATATAGTTAGAGTTAGAGTCTCGACACCAGTGATTACAGTCTAGCCTCTCAGAAGGAAGCTGAGAACTGCTTTTTTCTTTAATAGAGCTGTAGGTCTGGTTATATCAAAAGATGAGGCTGAGTCACCTGGACTTGAAAAAGGCAAGAGAATTCAGAACGTCTAAACAAGAGTAGGAGGACTACTAGGTGAGAGTGGATAGTGTCCAGCCTAGAGTTATGAAGATGAGTCTTTCTGAGTTCAAATCTGACCTCAGACACTTTCTAGCTGGATGACCCTAGGCAAGTCACTTAGCCTTGTTTGCCTCACTTTCCTCATCTGTCAAATGAGCTGGAGAAGGAAATGGCAAACCACTCTTGTATCTTTCCCAAGAAAACCCCAAATGGGATCAGGAAGAATCAGATGTGGCCAAATGGCTGAATGACAACAAAGCAAAAGTAGAGCTTCCCAGAATGTTCTCCTGCCACTCTGGTGGGAGTGGACTATATCTGTCCTTTGCAATGTATGGAGGACTTGGAGAAGATAGGGAAGGCTCCACAGATAAGAGAACTAGGAAATAAGATCTTTTTGGAAAAGGTCAGAAAGTGGGAAGAACTGGTTTGCAGAATAAAAGTGAATTCACAATAAGGGGGAAGAGGCTTCAATTGGAGCACAATAAATTTAGACTAGTTCACAGCATAAGAGATACAGAGCCTTGGAGCTGGATAAGACCTTAAGCATCCATTTGTCTAATCCCCTCATTTAACAGATGCTAAAACTGATGGCAGAAAAGTTAAGGAACTTGCCCCAAACAATATGAGTGGTAAGTGGCAAGCTGGGCTGTAATTCCAGGGTTTATCATACTGCCTCTTCTTTTTCTATTTTTTCCCCTACAATCCTTGCTTTCTCTTAGAATTAGTATCAATTGTTTAAAAAGAAAAAAATTTTAACACCTTACCTTCCATCTTAGAGTCAATACTGTGTATTGATTACAAGGCAGAAGAGTGGGAAGGGCTGGGCAATGAAGGTTAAATGACTTGCCCAGGGTCACACAGCTAGGAAATATCTAAGATCAGATTTGAACCTAGAATCTCCAAGAGTCCAGGTATGGTGTTCTATCCATTGTGCTACCAGCTACAACTTTGATCCTCACTGCCTCTTCTTAGACTGACTATGTAGACCAAAAATCTTGGTACAGTTTGAGGTTTTAATAGATTTTTAAAAATAGTTTCAGTAGCCTTAAGACTTTCAAACTGCACTAAAACTTTTGGGGCACCCATTATAGAGAGTTATAAAACATGGGAATATATAAAATTAGATACTTAGCTCTTCTGATTACATGCTTCCAACTCCAAGACCGTATCTTCTGGGAGGCCTTTCCCCATTCTCCCTCCAGCTGCTAATACCTCAACCACTGAAATTATCTTGCATTCAAGTTGTACTTATTTCTTATGTACATATATGCATACAGATTGTCTATGAACATAAACTCTATGAGGGCAAGAACTGTTTCATTTTTGTCTCTGTGTCCTTGGTGCCAAGCTTAGCACCCAGCACATATTATGTTTATCAAGCGACAGAATGATTGAAGTCTGGTCCTAACGAGAAGCCAGGAATTGGACATGGTGATTCTTGAAGTTCCTCAAGTCCCACAAGTCCATCATTTAACTTAAGATAGAACTTAAAGAAAAAAAAATTCACACACACACACACACACACACACACACACACACACCCTAGGTAGGGGTTCTTAAGTTATTTTTTTAATATTGTGAATTTGGCAAAGTCTCTGGACCATCTCTCAGATTTTAATTTAAAATTTATTTATTTATTTATTACATTAAAACTCCTTCCTTCCATTAGAGAAGACATCATTTGACAAAAAGACACATGTATATATAAAACGATGTCTTGTTTCTATTTATCAAGTATTTCTCTGGAGATGGACATACACAAATCATTCTTCAAACAGTATTTTCTGTTGCCATATACAATGTTCTCTGGGTTCTGCTTGTTTCACTCTTCTAAATTTCATGTTGTAGGATTTAAATTATTAATGTCTAATACTCCAAGTGTTATATTTTATAGTTTATTAATAAAAAGGTAATTATCTAACAAAATAAAAACATGTGACTAAATTCTCCTGCCTGTTTAAAAAGACTGCTATTAGCAGCCATTCCAGGAAGAAGAGAGCGTGAGAGGCAGGGCACCTGTAAACCTTAAAATTTCTTAGACTTAAAAATGTTGGAAATTTCACCATTGGGAAATTTCATACTTGAAAAATTTCCTACTGATAGTCTATTGGAATGTGAACCCCCCATTTGGCATGGGAGGGTCCTTCTCCTCCCTACTTAAGATTACTTTAGGACAGAAACCTTTTGCTGAACAATGGAAAGGGCTTTGACCTATGCTTAAGCATAGAACAGGAAGTTCTTTGAGTCATGATTGATTTTAGAATTGATACAATAGAGATACTTGGAATGACAGAACCAGGTCTTGGAAAATACAATCTCTACCCTACTTAGAGTAACAAGATTTAGGAAGGGCTGCAGCAAAGGATCAAGATTTAATTATTTGAGAATATGACCTTCAACAGACATGTGCAAAGCCACAGACCTCTGGGCAGTCCTGGGTTAAGCTAGAGCCACCATTGGCACAGGGAAGACATGGACAGTGATTGGTAGATGTGAGAACTGAAGGGAGGTTGGAGAGGTTTTGCTCTGAGAGGTTGTGCTCGGAGAAGCTTGCTCTGAAGGAAGCTGGAGGTGGAGGCCCCTGAGACTGTTTCTCCATTTTGGTCACGTGAGTGATAGGGACTGATCTCTTTTCTTTGCCTCAGCTATCTAAGGGCTTGGGCCTTTTGGACCAGCCTAAACAGAGGGGGTATTTAAGCCCTATTCCCTTCTCTCTTTCTCTCTCTCTCTCTCTCTCTCTCTCTCTCTCTCTCTCTCTCTCTCTTCTCTCTCTCTCTCTCTCTCTCTCTCTCTCTCTCTCTCTCTCTCTCTCTCTCTCTCTCTTTCTCTCTCTCTCTCTCATACCTTTCTTCCTCCTGTTTGTAATTAAACTCCATAAAAGGTTGACTGCTGACTTGAGTTTTCATTAAGGAATTACATAGCTGAATTCCTTGGCGATCTTAAATTAATATATATCAGTCTTTTAAAGTGATTTCCTTGTCACACACCACAAAATTTATATCCTCCTTACTTCAGCATAACGTGAGGAAAGTGGGGTGCTGGGAGTTGTAGTTTTAGGGTACAGATCCTAATTACACAATGTAGGTCTTAAAATTGAACTGTTTGCCATTTCCTACAGCACAGTAGTATTCCATCACAACCATGTAACACAACATGTTCAGCCATTCCCCAATTGATGGGCATCTCCTCAATTTCCAGTTCTTTGCCATTGCAAAGAGAGCTTCTATAAAGATTTTAGACCATATGGGTTCTTTTTCTTTTTCACTGATCATCTTAGGAAATAAACCTAACAATGATATTGCTGGGTCAAAAGGTGCACTCATTTACTTTATAACTCTTTGAGCATAATTCTAGATTGCTCTCCAAAATGGTTGGATCAGTTCCCAGAATAATATTTTTAAATATATAAAATCCATAAGATTATGAGGCCAATATTTATTGTAATAATTCAATGATTTGTGAGTCAGTGGTCACAGAATGGTATTTTCTCTAACAATACATATCATGCCTTTGGCTCCTCCCTACCAAGTTATACTCAGATAGACTTCAGATACTTACTGTGTGACCCTGGACAAGTCACTTAACCCTGTCTGCTTCAGTTTCCTGATCTGTAGAATGAGCTAGAGAAGGAAACAGCAAAGTCCTCTAGGAACTTTGCCAAGAAAACACCAAATAGGGTCATAGAGAATTGGATACAACTAAAACGACTGAATAACAATGAACTAATCTTGAGTTATCATAGTTGAGAAAATCCATCAACCAGGCAGCCACCATGACCCTTTCTGAGCATTGGATGGCCATTGAATGCCAAATATATAATCTGTGACTGGAACAAAAGAATGGATATTTCAGTTTGTAATAAACACACACACACACACACACACACACACACACACACACACTACATATGATTTTTGAAAACTTGTTTCTAGAACTCTCTGGGGACTGAATCATGAGGCAAATCAATTTTTTAAAAGCCCAAAATAGATTGCTTTCCTAACCAACACAAGTCTCAGGAGAGCTGAGTCTAACAACAGAATACATTTGAGGGCACTTTCTCAGAGCCAAGCTTACTTGCTTTACATACAATTTTCAACAAAGAAATTCTCAGCAATTAATCATTGCCACCTTGGCTAAAAGTGCTACAATAACACATTTCTAGTCAACAAGTGTTAAGTCTAAAATAACCTATCTTCATTACGCAGAGTGTTTAGGAATATTAGATTGTAAGCATCTTGAGGATGACTGCCATTATTTTCATCCCCAGCCTGGTGGGTGTGCCATGTTTATTTGCAGATTTAGAATACACTCTGTGCCAAAGTCAGCTCCTGCTGACTTTGTTTACCTGCAGAGCTCAGCACTGCTTCCCATTTGTCTCTCTTCCTGTTCTGTTCTCCTCAAATCCAACTCTGTTTTCCTTCCATTTCCCACAGTTTAGATGCATTATAGTGGTTTCAAGCTCTTTTCTTTCCCCCAGCTGTCCTATACCCTCTTACTCGAGAGTTTATTTTCTTTGGTGTTTCTCGTTCAGATCCAGACCCTAGCTCCACTTTTAAGCACTGACCTAAATCCAAGATGCCACAGTTGAAGCCCCTTTCTTCTTCTTTAGCATTTGGTGGATTTGATTTGGTGGATTAGAAGAGCTAAACATTTGCCTTCTTATCTGCTGCAAACCAAGCCCTCCTGGAAAGACTTGAGGAAGTTCTCTATAAGAATTGATAATATGCACAATTCCAAGAAACAGGAAGATTCACAGGAACTGATGAAGAACAAAGGAAGAAGAGCTTAAAGAATTTAGGCAATGACTACCATAATAAAAGAACTGAAAGGCCATTGGAATTCATTCAGAGTAATGAACAAACTTTGTTCAACAGAACTGATATTGAGTTATATATGTATATATAATCTCACATATAAATTATATGCATGTATATATGTCAGTCAATAAACATTTATTAAGTACCCACCAGATACTATTCTAAATATGGAGATACAAAGAAAGGCAAAAGATGGTCTCTGTTTCCCTGATCTCATAGTCTAAATGGGACAACAATATGCAAACTATAGACAAGCAAGTTGTGTGTTTGTGTGTCTCTGTGTATAGGGAGAGATGGAGTGAGAGATAGAGATGGAAAAAGGCACAGAGAGATAGAGAGGAAAGAGAGCGAGAGAGAAGAAAGAGAATCAGAGGAAGGAGACAGAATTTGAGAAAGAGAGAGACAGAAAGGATAGAAAGGCAGAGGGAAAGAAAGAAAGAGAGCAGATAAAATTGCAGAAAAATAGAGAGGAAAGAGATAGATAGAAAAAGATAGAAAGAGGAGAGAGAAAAAAACAGGCAGAGAATAAAAGGAGAAACAGAGATAGAGACATACAGAGAGGAAAGGAAAGACAAAACAGAAAAACAGACACACAGAGAGAAGAGACAGACAGAAGGACAATGAAAGAAAGCAGGAGAGAAATAGATAAAGACAGAGAGAGGAAGGCATACAGTGAGAAGACAGAGACAGAGAAGAAAGACTGAGAGAGAAGGAGAGAGGAGAGAGAGAGAGAGAGAGAGAGAGAGTCAGCTTTATGCTAAACCACTAGTGTTTTCTGGGTAATGAGGGAATCTGGAGAGCAGCTGCCTTGGAGCTAATCAATATGGATCTTCTTTCTCCCTTTCCCTATTTCAATACAATTCAGAATGAAAGTTCAAGATAACAAGGGAGGGAGGAAGGGAAGAGAGAGAAGGAGAGAGAGAGAGGGAAGGAAGGAGGGAGGGAGGAGACAGGTAGAGGCAGTATGTCACAGAGTAGAGAGAATCAGCCTTGGAATCTTTCCTCTGATTTATCTGGTCTGTGTGACTGTGGGAGAGTGATTTAACCCCTTAGTGTTCCAGGCAGCTTTCTATATACTGCAGGACACTTGCTGGTCTTCATGAGAAGAAGGTATGCAAGTATAAGTGTGTGTAAATAAAGCATATTTAAAATAATAAAAAGAAATGTACAGATGTAGAGATAATTAAAATGGAGGGGATCCAAAACAAGGTTTCCTGTAGAAAGCAGCATGTGACATGTGCTTTGAAGGAAGCTAAAAGGCCAGAGCAGGGCATTCTAGACATGAGGGAACACCTATTCAAAAACACCTATTCAAAAAAAGGCAGGAGGTGGAAACGTGTGTACAGGGAATTTTAAGCAGGTCTGAAATGGAGAGTATGTACAATGGAATAATATTAAAGAAGATTGGTAGGGTAGGCAGGAGGAAGAAGGCAAAAGACTTTAAATATTAGCCTGAGAAGTTTGTATTTTATCCATGGGGAGCCACTGAAAACGTTTTTGAAATTAAAATTTTTTATTTTAGCGAGAAGGGAGTGGCAAAGTCAGAGCCATGCTTTAGAAGTCAATCAATCCATCAATAAGTATTACATATGTGTATATGATGTGCCAGGTAGAATGTGGAGGATGAATTGGAGAGACTGGAAGACACAGAGACAAAGTAAGAGGCAATTGTTATAAAAATGATGAAGGCTAGAACTAGGGTGGAGGCTTGTGATAGAAGAGACGAAGATGGATGTAGAGATGTTATAGAAGGAGAATAGACAATATGGAAAAACTGAATGTAGGGAGTGAGAATTTTCTGAAGATGTTCCTATGAAAACGTTCCCTCAAATGCTATAAAACTATGCAGCAAAATGTATGCTCTATTATAATCTCCTTGACTTTGAAAAAAAAAGCCACGGTCATGGAGATAAGAAATTTCTGAGGCTACATTTGAACCCAGTACCTCCTATCTCCAAGCATGGCACTCTATTCACAGAGCCTCAATCTCCTTGACTTTGAATCAGTTTCCTCATCTGTCAAATGAACTGGAGAAGGAAATGGCAAGCCACTCCAGTCTTTGCCAAGAAAACCCCAAATGGAGTCATAAAGAGTCAGAGACCACTGAAGCAATTAAACAACAACAGAAAAATCTTCATCTATACGTTTCTTTTTGCAAATGGCAGCTAAACAACTAAAAAATGCAAATGTTTTAAAGCTTATTTAAAAATAAGAAAAATCCCACTTTTATTTCATCCATTGTCCTGATGAACTGAGGGCAGAAATGATCACTTTTTTCCATTTTTCAAAGTAATTTAAAAAGCAATTCATCAGTAGTGTGATAATACTCCTACCTGTGTTCAACTAAACCAGCTTCCACAGATTCCCAGAACTGAAGAGTCCTCAGGGAGAAGACCTCAGAGGTCATCCAGGCTCACACGTGCCGAATCCAACACCCTTCCTACAACCTCCCTGATAAACGGTCAACCAGCCTTTGCTTAAAGAAATAGTGCCTTACCCCAGGAGCTCAGTGGAGGGATCTGTCCAACAGAGACTCATGAGGGATGAGGAGGTGGGCAGGCAGAGAAGAGTGTGAGGGCATCATGTAAAGAGAAAGACCCCGGGGGCCTCCGGGACCAAGGACATGAGTGGCTTTGGCCACAAGTGTTCCCTACATTTGTGCTTCATTCTGTTTATGTGTTTTCTTCCCACTGCTGCTTGTATGTATTTTTGGAGAGTTCACTTCAGGTTTATGAAGGAGAAATGTTTTTAGATGCTATTTTTCATTTTAATAGTCAGTCAGGAGACATAATTAGCCCAGAGCAAAGGTATTTGCTGAATTTCAGTTTCCTCATCTAGACTGGGATGATGATAAAATTTACACTGTACATCTCAGGGCTGGGGTAAGGATCTACTGGGTGAAAGCACAATAGTTAATGTGAATTATTGTGCTTGTAAACTTCCAAGAATTCCTTGTCTTCATTTTGTATGTATTACGACTCTGTTTACATAGTTGCACGCTGTCTCATTAGGTAGAAGGTAAGCTCCTTGAGGCCAGGGATTATTTGGTTTCAGTCTTGGTAACTCCAGTACCACACACTGTTTCTGGTAAATATCAATCATTTAAAAAATGCTTTGGGGGCGGATGGGGGCACAGCTGGGTGGCTCAGTGGATAGAGTACCAGCCTTAGAGATGGGGAGTCCTGGGTTAAAATCTAGCTTCAGACGCTTTCTGGCTATGTGACCACAGGCAAATCCCTTAACCCCCATTGCCTAGCCCTTACCACTCTTCTGCCTTAGAACCAATAAACAGTATTGATTCAAAGACAGAAGGTAAGGTTTTTTTTTTAATGCTTTTTTATTATTGTTGTTGTTCAGTCATTTTAGTCATGTCTCACTCTTCATGATTGCATTTAGGGTTTTTTTTTTTTCTTGGCAAAGATACTGGAGTGGACTGCTATTTCTTTTCTAGTTCATTATACAGATGAGAAAACTGAGGCAAATAGGATTAAGTGTCTTGTCTGGGGGTACATGACTAGTTAAGTGTCTGAGGTCAGATTTGAATAATGATTTAAAAAAGAAATAGTACCTTTCATATACTTGTAAGTGACTTTTTTAAAAGAATTGCATGAATGAATGGAGTTATGATATGACTATAGTAAGGGTTTTCTCCTGAACTAATGGACTTTAAATTTATATCAGAGTTTTTATGATAGTCAAGATGGAATTGGAAATTATGACTTCAATTAGATTTCTATAGTCTTCCTTTACCTATAAAATAGATTTGAAACCCTGAGGTACTCCTGGATTAGCCTTTCCCATTAGGACCCTCCCTCAAAGATCACTTCTCTCCTGTGCTGAAAAACTTCTAAAATGTTCTTTTCTTTCTCATGTTCTCCTATTTACACTTCCACATCTCATCACCTTTTCACTCTAGTTCTCACCCTGATAATATAAAAAAAGACTGCATGACACAGTGGAAAGTTGCACTGATTTTGGCATTGGCTAGATTAAATTAGAATTGTGTTCCTGCCTGAGTGACCTTGAGTGATCACTTAACCTTACCACCCTTCAGTTTCTGCTGGACATTGAAGGAGTATTAGAGGGGAAAGAGGAATATTTGGTACATGGTTGGCAATGGAAAGGGAGATGCCCTGGATTGAAATCCCAAACAGCTCTTCTACTTACTCCCTGTAGGATCCAAATCACTGAGTCTCAATTTCCTCGTCTGTAAAATGAAAAGGTGAGCTTAGATCACATCTAGATCTAAATCTATAATCCTAAAAATAGTACATTAGCAAGAAGATGATAGCTATCTACCCAGCAATACCAATACTGGGTCTCGTTTTCCAAAGAGACCAAAGAAAAATGAAAAGCTCTTTTATGTACAAATATATTGATAGCAACTCTTTTTGTGAGGGCAAGGAATTAGAAATTGAGGGGATGCCTATTAATTGGGAAAAGGCTGAACAACTTGTGGTATATGGTTGTAATGGAATATTATTGATCTATAGGAAATGATGAGGGGGATGGTTTCAGAAAAACCTGGGAAGACTCATATAAACTGATGCAGAAGAATGGAGTGAGCAGAACTGGGAGAACATTATACACAGCAATAGCAATATTATAAGGATGATTAACTATGAAAGACAGCTACTTTGATCAAGACAGTGATTCAAGAATATTCTAAGGGTTTTATGATGAAAAATGCTATCTAACTCCAGAGAGAGGCCTGAACTTAAAAAAAATTTTTCTTGCTGGTTGTTGTTTTTGTTCTTGGGTTTTTTTTGCAACATGTTTTATGTGACTTTGCATGTATAATATATATCATCCTGCTTGCCTTCTTTAAGGTGGAGGAGCTGAAGGGAAGGAAAAAATTGGGGACTCAAAAATTTAAAATTAATATTAAAAGAGCATCTGGCATTACTTTGGAACTTTTTTTTTTTTTTTTAACACAACCATAGCCTTTTAGATGCTTAATTCTGAATAGGAGAAGGTGGTATAATGAAAAAAAAAATTGACCCTGAAGTCAAAATACCTGAGTTCAAATCTTGACTTTATATATACTGTCTGATTTTGAACATTATCAGTAGGTCTGTTTTCTCATCTATAAAATGAGATGATTTAGATTGTATGATCTTTAAGGTTCTTCCAACTCTAAATCTATGATCTTCCCAGGTGCCTCTCATTTTACCATCAATTTTTTTCAAGTTAACTAAGAGTCTGTTTATTTTATTTTGTCTTTGTTTTTTTATTATTTCCAGATTACACATTGACATAATTTTCAATAAATATTTTTTGAGATATCCACCTCCAGATAAAAAACTATTGAAAACAGATGTAGATCGAAGCATACTCTATTTCACATTAGTTTATATACAGATGGGATTTTTTTTTTTGATGTTTTGGTTTTATCTGAGTATTCTTTTACAATGATGACTACTATGGAAATATGTTTTGCATGATAATACAAATATAACCCAGATCTAATTGTTTACCATTTCCAAGAGGCAGGAAGGAAGAGAGAGAAACAATTTGAATCTTATAATTTTAGAAAATGTAAGTTGAATATTGTTATTACATGTAATTGGGAAAATAAAATATCTTTGAATAAAAAGTATGGTTTTCTGACATTTTGCGATCCATATTCTCTTCCTCTCTCCCACCTCCTCCCTTCCCCAAGACAGCAGGTAATATGATATAGGTCATACATATACATAGGTCATTATACAATTCATATTTCCGTGTTCATTACACTAGGGAAAAATTCGTGGAGGAAATAAAAAGAATGATATATTTCACTCTGAATTCAGACTCTGTCATTTCCTTCTAAAGCAGTATATAACCTTTTTCATCCTTGCATTATTGATAATAGTTAAGTCATATAAGGTTGATCATTGTACTTTATTGCTATTACTGTGTATGATGTTTTCCTGGTTTTGCTCACTTCACTTTCCATCACTTCTTATAAGTCTTTCCAGTTTTTTTTGTGGTCATCTTGTTTATAATTTTCTATGACATAATAGTCTTCCATTACAATCAGTCTGAGATCATAATTACTACTTCTATTTTTTAAACTTATCTAAAGCATAGTAGATTCTGTTACAGCCCTTTATCTTTACACTGTATATGTCTCCCTGCTTTAAATGTGCTTATTATAGATAGTATATTATGGGATTCTGGCTTTGAATTTACTCTGCTATCCTCTTCCATTTTGTGAATAAGTTCATCCCATTCACATTCACAGTTATGATTACTGTACATTTCCCCCTATTTATCCTTCTCCTCCTCTCATTTTAGCCTTTCCTTATTCACAAATAGTTTTTTGTTTCCTCAAATTGACCCTCGTTTTTGTCCATTCCTCCCCCCTTTCTTATTCTCTCTTTCCTTCTTACTTCTCTATAGGGTAAGATGAGTTTTTATAGCTAAGACCATGAGGATATTATTCCTGCTTTGCATCAATTCCAAAGACAGTAAAGTTCAAGGCTGATTCCTTCCTCCTTACTTTCTAGAGCCTCTAGTCTTCCTTCTGGCACTAGCCAGGCAGGAGAAATCCTATTCCCTTTCCTTCTTCCTTCTTCTTAATCTTCTCCACTATATCAATTAAATCACCATAAATTTCCAGCTGACTTGGGTATTTTATTATTTGGGATTTTCCCTGGTGACCAATTAAATTTAGATTTTAAGTCACAACGCTAAAATTATATTTACAGGGTTGAAGTAGCACTTTCCCTAGGTTCTCGATGCAACATAGTTAGCTAGATTCCACTCCTGAGCTGATACTTCCCTCTTGTGTTGTGAGTGCTTGGGTTGTTCCTTTGGTTAAGTGTTCTCCTGGCTGTCCTGACACTGACCTGATCCTCAAGTTCTTCATTATGTGCTTACATCAGGCCACTATTTATCCTGCTGATTCTACTGTTCTTATCCCAGCACCTGCACTGGGCTATTTCACATGTTGCTGATTTACTATTCTCATCTCTTATTCCAGGGAGATATGTCCTTTCTATGTCCTGCTATGTTTTCTTTGACTGAAACTCTGCTTCACTGTCTTCTGTTGGTTCTAGCACTCCAAAATTTTGTTTTGAAACATTTTTTCTTTTATTTGGAGGTGGGTTTGGGCATGCTGGGAATGTTTCTTACTCTGCCATCTTGGCTTAACTTTGACATTGTTGAGATTTTAAATTTTTTTGTATCCTGCACATATCTATTTACTTACATGTTGTTATATGCTGTCTTCTCCATTAGAATATAAGCTCCTTGAGAGCAGGGATTGTTTTTGTGTTTTTGTTTTTTCTTTGTATCTTTAGGGCTTAGCATAGTGTTTGGCACATAGTAAATGCTTAATACTTATTGATCAACTAATTAGTAGATTAAAATGACCTATAAAATAAAATACATTTAATTAAAAAAATAATGGCTTTACTTATAGATTTTCTCTATCTTCTTTTACTATTGTTAATATAAAGTGAGAGACAGAGAATAAGAAATACATCTATGTATTAATATGTACATACATGCTTCTCAACAACTAACACTGTCATCTTTGAAAAACAAAACTGTTTATTCTTAATGAGATATTACTGTTCTCTTTTAAGTTGTCTTTATTTATTTTTAATTGCTCCCTTGGATTTTGGTAGTAGGTTCCCTATTGAAGACCAATCTAATGAGGCAAAAATCACTCTCTCTGCTCTTTTTCCTTTCTGTCACTTCCTAGAACCTATGGGGACAGCTTTTTCTTTCAAATAAAGGCAGAAAGGTGACAAGTAGTGAAGACGGGTCTAGCCTAGTCTGCTAATAATAGTACAACAACCTGGGAAAGCTGTGCTCTCCACTCCCATCCCTTCATCAGCTAGCTTAGAACACTAGGAGTAATACCTACAGAAAGACCTGTGGATGCAATTGTATTTCTTTAATTGGAGAAGATCATTTTGTTCAGAATCCTATCTCTGGAGGGTGTGAATCTTAAAACTACTCAGACTCTATTTCAGAAAATTTGATTAAACTATTCCCCATTTTTAACAATGGAGGTACTTGATCAGGAACGTATTGAGAACTTTTAAAATTACTCCACCCTACTGGAACAACCTCCAGGAAGTGATGCAGAGCGAGAGGAGCAGAACCAGGAGAACATTGTACATAGAGACTAATACACTGTGGTATAATCGAACGTAATGGACTTCTCCATTGGTGGTGGTGTAATGTTCCTGAACAATCTGTAGGGATTTAGGAGAAAAAACACTATTCATAAGCAAAGGATAAACTATGGGAGTGGAAACACCGAGGAAAAGCAACTGCCTGACCACAGCGGTTGAGGGGACATGACAGAGGAGAGACTCTAAACGAAACTCTAATGCAAATATTGACAACATAGAAATGGGTTCGAATCAAGAACACATGTGACACCCAGTGGAATCATGTGTCGGCTATGGGGGGTGGGGGGGAGGAAAAGAAAATGATCTTTGTCTTTAATGAATAATGCTTGGAAATGATCAAATAAAATATCATTTTAAAAAAAGACAGACAGCAAACAGACATAAATAAATTGCATTTCAGTATAAAAAAAAAATTACTCCACCCTACTCAGACAGTGTCTTAGGGGAAGATAAAGTTGCAAACTCCTGACTGAACAATGAAAAGTCCCTAACTCATACTTATAGTAAAGCTAGAACCTTAAGCTAGGTCTATTTTTAGATCTAATACAAAAAGGTGCTAAGTACCTATAAAGGTTAAATTAATCACTAAAAGGTCAAGCAACTTGCAAAAGGCAAGCTTAACAAAAGAGGTATGAAGTACTCAGTAGATTTTATCTAACCAGAGAAGGTGAGAACCAAAGATGAGAACTAAGGATGGGCAGTCCTGGGGAAAAGCATCTACTGTGATTGGTAGATGTGAAAATTTAGGGGAGGTGACATAAGAGAAAATTTCTTTAAAAGGAGAAGTCAGGTCAGGCAATTGAGCTTTGGATTGGAAGTCAGTTAGTTGGAGTTGGAGTTCAGAGTTGGATTTAGAATTCATAGTGGGAGTTCGAAGTTGAAGTGAAGACTGGAGTTTGCTTGGAGATGATCTTGTGGTTAGTGATAAAGACTGACTCACTCTCCCTTAGGCTCAGGCCTAGGCCATTTCGGCCTGTGCCCTTTTGCCCTTTTCTACTACTTGGCTATTCTCTCTCTCTCTCTCTCTCTCTCTCTCTCTCTCTCTCTCTCTCTCTCTCTCTCTCTCTCTCCTTCCCTTTATTCCTTCATTTATATTAATTTAAATCTCCATAAATCCCAGCTGACTTGGGCTTGGGTGTTTTCATATTTGGGAATTTCCCATGGCGACCACTTATTTTAAGTCAAAACAATAAAAATTATCCTTACAGTTTGGCCAAAACCTTTATAGACTTTGGCATTTATAATTTTTAAAATTCACAAGGGCCCAAAAAATTCCTTATTAGGCTAGAGAGGATAAGAATTAGGTTCATTCAGGCACATTAGCACCTCAGCATGAAGTCATGAAAACTTCTAAAGATGTTTGCTTTCTTTTTTCCCTCCATATCATCTTCCCTCCTTCTATACATTCCTATCTCCTTTGTTTCTTGCTTTTTTCCTTTCCTTCATCCCTTCCTCTCTTTTTCTTCCCTCTTTCCCTCTCTCTTTTCTTTCCCCCTATTTTCCATATGGAGAAACTGAGGCCCTCTTCTGATACCAAATCTAATATTTTCTACCACCCTACATGAGAGAACTACAGTAAATGCCATGATAGGCAGACTTCATACACTGCTAGAATTTCAGAGCTGGAAGAAAATTTAAAGAAGATCTAGTTTGTAGTTAATGAAATTGAGTCAGAGTATTTTTTTTTTTCTGGAATCACAGAGTTAGAGGAGAAAACGCTTTGAGCAGGAGATAGGAAGATAGTCCTGAAGCCAGGAAGACCTGGAATCCAATTCTACCTTTGATGGATTAGATAGATAGGTTGATAGGTAGATAGAACATTCATTAAACAGTTATTCTATGCCAGGCATTGTGCTAATCCTTGGGGGTATGAGAGGGGGTTGGAGGAGAGAGAGAGAGTGAAACAGAGAGAGACAGACAGAGACAGAGAGAAATAGAGAGACAGAGATTCTCAAGGAGTTGACATTCTAAAGGAAGAAGAAAACATAAAATGATGATAGAAGGTAGAAGAGAAGTAGTGGAAGGGTATCACGGACAAGGAAAGTCAGGAGCAGGGGCAGCTGGGAGGCCTATTAGATATAACTCCTGGACTGGGGTCAAGGGGACCTGGGTTCAAATGTAGCCTTGGTCACTTCCCATATATATGACCTTGGGCAAGTCACTTGAACTTATTGTTTGCCTAGCTCTTGCCGTTCCATCTTAGAATTGTTAGTAAGACATAAATAAGAGGGTGTTTTGTTTTGTTTTGTTTTTAAGAAAAAGAAAAGAAAAATCAGGAGCAAAACCAGGAGAGAAATGAATATAGATGGTGTGTGTATTTTCTGAAATCAATTTTCCAGGCAATAATCTGGCTTCCTGAGTCTGAGTAGGCATGTGACCCCTCAGTGTGACTAGAGGACTAGAAGGTTGCAGAAAAGGTAAAATTTCTCCACCAGGGAGTTACTTATCCAGAACCATTTCCTCTCCTACAGGGGTTCTTAACCTGGTTCTTAATAACAAAGCCAGTCCTCAGATCTACTAATTAGGCCGATGACCTTGGACAAATTATATCCTATCTTTGACCTCTGTTACTTCAGCTGTAACATGACAGATTCCATAGGATCATAAATCTAGAGCAAACAGGATTTCAGAGGCCAGCAAGTCCAATCATGTTAGAGATAAGGAAAGTAAAGCCAAGGGAAGAATTTGAACCCTTGTATCCTAGATGCTCTTTCCATTGTACCATTCTATGTGTCCCTTCTAGCTCTAGAATTTTCTATGGTTCTGTGACTTCCCCAAATAAAAGAGTTCAGGAGACCTTCACCAGCAGACAGCTTCTCAGACTGTGAATGGACTATCATGCTACATCCTTTGCAGAAAGGGAGAGGCGAATCCAACCTCCCTCGTCTCATCTTATGATGAAAGGTTGAACTTAGTACTTCTGTAGGCCAGTAGCTGGCTGAACTCCATCTCTCTTATCGGCTTAGTTCAACAAACATTTATCTACTCCATATCTCTCTTTTCCTTGAGCCTATAGCAGGAGGCAAAAGGGTCAAACACATCCACAGTCCATTGTACTTGGCTAAAATCTCTACGAGATTGCTGAGTGAGCTGGTGAGTAAAAATTAAGAGATCCTAGGGAGGAATTATAGGCAGGCAAAAATGTGAGGCACGAGCCCAAGTAAACAGGATATTGTGAATGGGCCAAGAGCTTTCCTGACTCCCAGGCACATCTGGGGTTGGGTCTAGACAAGGAAGCTAAATAAGATCAGGTCTCTGTGCCAACTCTGGGATGGCTTAATTGCGGCCAAATCTCCAGCAAGGAAAAATTCTTGCCCAGCTCCATTATGCCCCATCTTCTTTTTTCTTAAAACCCCTAGCTCCTACCTTAGTATCAATTCTAAGACATAAGATAGGAAACAGCTAGGCAATGGGGGTGAAGTGACTTGCCTAAGGTCACAGAGCTAGAAAGTATCTGAGGCAGATTGGACTCACATCTTCCTGGCTCCAGACCTGGCACTCTATTTATTTTGTCACCTACCTGCCCCATTATGTTCCTTCTATGATTTTAATAGATAAGACTTAGAGAGCCACTTGAAATCAAGTAGAGCTTAAGGGACTTTTCCAGGGACATACTCCTAGGAGGGGTCAGAGTAAGATTTTAAAATACACAACATAAAACACATAGGATTACAAAGGAAATCAATTACATTGGAATACAATTATCGGAACTATCTATTTTTAAAGTTCATAGACCTTTGGTTAAGAAGTGCTAAAGTTTCAGTAGAATGTAGGATACTTATAAATAGGCACTACAAGTAAAAGTCTTAACTTGATTGCACTTCACAGGTGCATTAAAAAAAAAATCCTTCCCTTCCACAAGGCAAGAAGAGCAGAAAGGGCTAGGCAATGAGGGTCAGGTGACTTGCCCAGGGTCACATAGTTAGGCTGTATCTGAGGTCACATTTGAACCCAGAACATCCCATCTATAGGCCTGGCTCTCAATTCACTGAGCCAACTAACTCCCCTAACAAAGATGCATTTTTACAATTTTTACATTGTAAAAATTTACAAAAATTTTTTTACAATTTACAAAAAAATTTACAAAAAATTTACATTTTTACAAATGCATTTGAAAGTTTGTGGCAGTTCATCAGCACCATTTCCCCCATAGGCCATGCTGATGTCATATCTCAGTGTCACATTTTGTTGATTCTTGCAATATTTCAAACTTTTCCACTGTGTATGTCTGTCATGGTGATCTGTGATCAGGGATCTTTGCTGTTACTCTCGTCATTGTTTTGGAGCACCACATGAACCAATTCGTATAAGGCACAAACTTAAAAGCTAAGCTGCTCCTCTCTTCTTCCTTTCTTCAAGCCTTCCTTTTCCCTGAAACATAACATGGAAGCCAGGCCAATTAATAATCCTACAATGACCTCCAAGTGTTCAAGTGAAAGGAAGAGTCAATGGATGAACTTTATTGTATTATTTTAAGAAATTGTCGCCTGCTCCTCACCTGCTTACTTTAGCAACCACCACCCCAATCAGTAGGCAACCATCAACATGGCGGCAAAGAGATTCTGACTTGCTGAAGGCTCAGATCATGGTTAGCATTTTTTTTAAGCAATAAAGCCTTTTAAATTAAGGCATAAGCTTTGCTTTTTTTTTTTTTTAAACATAATCCTATTGCACACTTAATTGACTATAGAATAAGCATAACTTTTACATGTATTGGGAAACCAGAAAATGTGGTGCTTTGCCTCCTCACGATATTTGCTTCATTGTGGCAGGCTGGAACTGTTAAAAGGAAAGGTGGAGAACCCCTTGGATGATGGTATAAAGGTTAGTCAAGGGGCAGCTGGGTGGCTCATGGTATTGAGAACCAGGCCTAGAGATCAGGAGTTCTTAGATTTAAATCTGACCTCATATACTTCCTAGCTGTGTGACCCTGGGCAACTCAACCCCGATTGCCTAGCCCTCACCACTTTTCTGCCTTGGGGGCAAAACACAATATTTAAAAAAAATATATTAAAAAAAAACAATGACGAGAGTAACAGCAAAGATCCCTGATCACAGATCACCAATATTAAAAAAATAAAAAAAAAATAGAACATATTGATGAACTAACCCCCAAGGATCCTCCCTCCCTGTTCGGACAGAGCTGCTGGCTGCCCTCTGTCCTTCACCTATAAAATGGAGGCCCAGGTAAAGCAGAGGTCTGAACCAGATAGGAACACCACAGGAGTAAGAATTTGACATTTTCTTAGGAAATTTTGTGAACCCTAACCACCCGGGTGTCCTTCTGATCAAACCCCTTGCTGAAGAAAGATCAATGGCTTTCGGTCCAGGACCTGATGGAGATCTTCCTCCCAGATTAAACCTCCTCCCACCAACCTTCTTTCTTTCTTCTTTAAAGATCTGACTGCTATGAATAAACAAACACTATTTATTGGGGATAGGATAACTATGATGGGGTTAGGGAAAAGGTCACACAGGAGACTGATGATGGGTCCTTTCCGCATAAGCCAACAGCCTGGAAGGTCCAGCCTGGAAGCTCTCTCTGTCTTCTTGATTCCCCTTTTCTGGCTATCCTAATCTAATGTTAAAGAAACAACAAATGTCCTCAGATATAGCTGACACAGAGGGAGACGTTTCAGGCTTCAGGACTGAATCAGCTTGCCCTCCACGGTAAACCTTCTTAGGCAGCTGAATGTCCAGTCAGTCCACTTCATGTTGGGAGACAGCAGAGATACAGGATCAATTCACAGGCAATGTGGGCATTGGATATGATTGGGAAATCCTCAGGAAATGGTGGGTTTCAAATCCTGAGATAGGAAAGGGAGCTGCTTTCAGGCCAAGGCTCAGAGCTGAATTCCCTATCCATTGGTTATTTTCCCAGCAGTCCCTGTCCCCAACATTCCAACTGCCCTGTCTGTCTCTCTTGCTTCTCCATCATTCCATTTCAACTCTGTGTAAAATCTTCTCTTACAGAACCAAAACTGAACTATCTCTAAGCTATGCTTGTATGCATGTACTACTGTATCTCCCAGAGCTTAGCCCTACACCTCAAACCTTGCACATGAGAGTCATTTACTTTTAAATATTTCTGGAAAGGATTATAAGCTTTACTTAGGTTAAGCTCCAGTTTCTAAAGGTGGTATGCTCCTTGGATCAAGGTAGGCCAGAGCCTGGGACCTGGGAAATCTCATCTCTGCTTCTGGCTCTCTTCCTAATTAGGTGGGGAGAAAGGGGGTGGGCTTAATGGTACCTACATCCCAAGGATGTGGTAAAGACTAATAGGACAACCTCTGCCAGCAAGCTGAGCCTTGCCTCCCCCTCCCCCCCAAATCTTATGTTAATACAAAACAGTGTTATTACAATAATATCACTTTTAACTGCGGGATCTAATGGGGGTAATTTACTAATTGAGGAAGAACATCAGATTTTGTTTAGCCATAGGCAGAGAGGAGAGGCGACCAACCAGTGATAACATTTCCCAACCAAAAGCAAATCCATTTGATTCTTCCCTCTTTTCAAATGAAAAGAAAGCATGATCTTTCCTCGGCATCACACACACACACACACACACACACACACACACACACACACACACACATACACATCATGCTTCATGAAAGCCCTAATTTGTTTTGTTTTTTTTTTACCCACAGATGCTTTCAGAATTTGGCATGGTTTAGGAAGAATGCCTGGGCCTGCACACATGTATATTTGCCTAGGTAGCAACTCAGATCTAGCAATAAAATCTGCCAATTAAAGATTGTCCTAAATACCACAATGGTACTAAATCCGCAGCAGCTGGATGCCTGAATGAGTAGTTCCTCCCCACAGTGGTGAAAAAGGTATGACTGGCAAATGGAAATTTACACCAGGCATAATTCCATTCTGGTTTCTCTAGGATCCTGTCACAAATTAGATCTAGGTTGACTATCATTGTTTAAAAATTAGGTAGTCCAATTTCCTCCCACTACCATTACTCTCTCTCTCTCTCTCTTCCCCTCTCTGTCTCTCCCCCTCTGTCTCTCTGTCTCTCTCTCCCCCTCCCCTTCTCTGTCTCTGTCTCTGTCTCCCTACAGCTGTAGTGATATCCAGCCTTTCTCTTCATAGTTAAGCCTCACTTCAAAATTCTCTCCCTTCCTCCACAGCTGACACCTTAGCCCTTTCCCTATGAATTAAAGACTTGAATTTCCTCCCCAGGAGACTTTACAACGCAACCATGCTGATTTTAGCAGGAGTAACCACTAACCAAGCATTTGTGCTATTTATAGGAAGACCACACTAGCTTAGCAGAATCTGAAAAGGTTAGCTACCATTCCTTTAATGGCCAAATAGAAAAAGAAGTCTCTAGACCTCTTGCAATGTGGACACCACTTACACTTATTAACATTGAAAAAGGGAGGCAGCAGGCAGAAAGGCTGTCATGTTTTCTGTCTTGTCCCCTCTTCATGTCCTTTTACATTTTGTCCACACAGACCAGAGCTATACGAGCAGTTTAGCCCTCAGTGAGCTCAGTAACTGATCTCCAGCAAGTGGGTGACTCCTCTGCTAAAAATTATAAAAATATAGGAAAGTAATTACTGTATATTAAAATGTGGTTATTGAAATATTGAAACAAGGTTCAGAGTGCCAGATGAAGAACCTCTGATCTAACATAACAGTCCCATTTTACAGATGAGGAAACCGAGACCTAGAAAGTTGAAGCAATTCATTTAACAGTGCACAGGATTCTAACTGGTAGAATCAGGATTCAAACCTCAGACTTCTGACTCTAAAGCCAGCCCTTTTCTTGCTATAGTCAGTAGTGTACAAAGGAGTAGTGTTTAATGGAAACCAAAAGGCACCAATAACCTAGCAATGATAGCAGATGGATGAATACAGTCTCCTAGGTAGTATTCTCAGAGGCTACTGGGACCTTCAGGGATCCTTAATAACAACTCACATCTGGTACTTGAGCTTTACAAAGTTCTTTCCTCATCATATCCTAGTGTGTTTGGTAGTGCCAATATGATATTCATTTTACCCATTTTACAGGTGGGAATACTGAAACTCAGAGAAGAATGATCATTAGTCACACAGCTTGGGAGAATTAGAGCCTGGATTCAGACTTCAGGATTCAGAGCTCTTTATTCTACCATGTACATTGTGTGCACATTCTATGTGCACATATTTTACCAATAGCACATTATGTAAGAGTTCTTTACTTGGAGTCAGAAAGAGCTGCATTCAAATCCTACCCCATATATTTGCTAGTTATGTGATGCTGGACAAATCTCTTAATTTCTCTCAGCCTTGGTTTTTCCCAGCTATAGAATGGGGATTATTTTAGCCCCTACACTCCAGGGTTGTTGTGAGAATTAAACTAGCATTCATGGTGTTTTGTAAACCTTAAAGTATTATTTATTGTTATTCAGCTGTAATCAACTCTTTGTGACCCCACTTGGAGTTTTCTTTTCTTTTTAAATGCTTACCTTTTGTCTTAGAATAGATATTAAATATTAGTTCCAAGGCAGAAAGAGAGGTAAGAGCTAGGCAACTGGGGCTAAGTGACTTGCCTAGGATCAAACAGATAGGAAGTATCTAAAACTAAATTTGAACCCAGGACCTTCCATCTCCAGGCCTGAATCTCTATCCGCTGAGCCACCTAGCTGCCTCCATTTGGAGTTGTCTTGGCAAAGATATTGGAGTAGTTTGCCATTTTTTTCTCCAGCTCATTTTACAGATGAAGAAACTAAGGCAAATAGCATTAAGTGACTTGCCCAGGGTCCCACAGCTGGGAAGTATCTGAAACCAGATTTGAACTCAAGAAGGGAAGTCTTCCTGTATGAATGTGCTATTGCTATTAGAAGGGGTACTCTAATGAACTTGCCTGGGCAGTGACTAATAATAATAATGACATATTTATACAGTGCCTTATGGTTTGCAGTTAGATGGCAGTGTGGATAGAGTACTATACCTGGAGTCAGGAAGATTTTAGTTCAAATCCAGTCTCAGGCTCTTACTATCTCCGTGACCTACCTTGTTTGCCTTGGTTTTCTCATCCATAAAATTAGCTGGAGAAGGAAATGAAGAGCCACTTAGGGATCTTCATCAAGAAAATCCTAAATGAGGTCACTAGGAGTTGGACACAACTGGAACGACTGAACAACAATGGTCTGCAAAGTATTTGATGTACATTATTTGAATTTAATTCCTCACAACAACCATGTAAGAACTATAGATGGATGTAATTCTCATCATTCCCATTTTACATAGGATGAAACTAGTTTGGAGAAGTTTGATGACTTGTCCAGGGTCACACATTTGACAAGAGTCAGGGATGAGATTCAAGCACAGATCTTTTTTGGGGGGGGGGGGCTCATTTTTTTTAATTTTATATTTTATTTGATCATTTCCAAGCATTATTCGTTAAAGACAAAGATCATTTTCTTTTCCTCCCCCCCACCCCCCATAGCCGATGCGTGATTCCACTGGGTATCACATGTGTTCTTGCTTTGAACCCATTGCCATGTTGTTAATATTTGCATTAGAGTGTTCATTTAGAGTCTCTCCTCTGTCATGTCCCCTCAACCGCTGTAGTCAGGCAGTTGCTTTTCCTCGGTGTTTCTACTCCCTCTGTTTGTCCTCTGCTTATGAATAGTGTTTTTTCTCCTAGATCCCTGCAGATTGTTCAGGGATATTACACCGCCACTAATGGAGAAGTCCATTACGTTCGATTATACCACAGTGTATCAGTCTCTGTGTACAATGTTCTCCTGGTTCTGCTCCTCTCGCTCTGCACCACTTCCTGGAGGTTGTTCCAGTCTCCGTGGAACTCCTCCACTTTATTATTCCTTTTAGCACAATAGTATTCCATCACCAACATATACCACAATTTGCTCAGCCATTCCCCAGTTGATGGGTATCCCCTCACTTTCCAGTTTTTGGCCACCACAAAGAGCACAGCTATGAATATTTTTGTACAAGTCTTTTTGTCCATTATCTCTTTGGGGTACAGACCCAGCAGTGCTATGGCTGGATCAAAGGGCAGACAGTCTTTTATCGCCCTTTGGGCATAGTTCCAAATTGCCCTCCAGAATGGTTGGATCAATTCACAACTCCACCAGCAATGTATTAATGTCCTGATTTTGCCACATCCCCTCCAGCATTCATTACTTTCCATAGCTGTCATGTTAGCCAATCTGCTAGGTGTGAGGTGATACATCAGAGTTTTTTTGATTTGCATCTCTCTGATTATAAGAGATTTAGAACACTTTCAAGCACAGATCTTTCTGACCCAAAACCAGTATTCTTATCAACTACTACATGCTACTTCAAGATAGAGCTATAGCTCTGTGATCATTGTTCTAAGGGGTCTGGACATCACTATTAAAGAAATCATTCCCTTAAAAACAATAGTCCATAAACTGATTTTTGGATGCTCATGGATGTATATTTTGTCTTCCCTGGAATATCATTTCTCTCCCATTCTTATTTTCCAAATCTTTCTCTTCCTTTCCTTTCTTATAACTGGCTTAGCTTCAGGCCTTACACCTTTGCAACTTCCTCCTGGTTGAATTCTCCTTACTCTCCAATGCCATCTCCATCCATCTTCCTGTTACTCTTTTCTGTTATGGTTGTTGTTTAGTTGTTCTCAGTCATGTCCAACTCTTTGTGATCCCATTTGCATTTTTTTTTTGTAAAGATACTAAATTGGTTTAACATTTCCTTCTCTAGCTCATTTTATTTTATTTTGTTTTTAACCCTTACTTTCCATCTTAGTAGCAATTCTAAGGCAGAGGGATGAGGGCTAGGCAAACAAGGTTAAGTGACTTGTCCAGGGTCACACAGCTAGGAAGTATCTGAAGCTGGATTTGAACTTAGGTATTCTTGACTCCAGACTTGGTGCTCTAACCACTAAGTCACCTAGCTGCCTTAGCATTTATGTTAAAAAGAGGCCTCATTTTCTTCATCCCTCACCCAACGGTTTTACACCCTGAATGTTGATATTTGTAGCAGCAGGGTATACATGAGAGTCATCACAAGGAACTCAGGTGATTTTTCATGACTAAATATTTGCATAAATTATACCCTCCTGACTTTTAAGAGGTAGGATGAGAATCTGGGACATAGTAACATCAGTCAAACATTTATTGAGCACCTACTATATGTCAGGCACTATGCTTGGTGCTGGGGAGACAAAGAAAGCCAGAAAACAGTATCTATTCTCAAGAAGCTCACAGTCTATTGGGAAAAACATGTTGGTAACTAGTTACAAACGTGATATTGTTGTTCAGTTGTTCAGTCATGCCTTCCTCTTTCTGCCCCTGTAAACCATACTGTCCATGGGGTTTTCTTGGCAAGGATACTGGAATGGTTTGCCATTTCCTTTTCCAATGGATTGAAGTAAACAGAGATTAAGTGACTTTCCCAGAATCACAGCTGGTTTAAGTGTCTGAGGCTGGATTTGAACTCAGATCTTCCTGAATCCACCCAGCATTCTATCTACCAAGCCACCTAATTGCTCCCTTAACAAGATATAGGCAGGACAAATTGGAGATAATGCTACAAAGGAAAAACACTAACATTAAGGGGAATAATGAGAGGTTTTCTGTAAAAACAGAATTTTAGGAGACTCAGGGAGGCCAGGAAGAGGAAGAGTGGAGTGAGAACATTCTAGGTGGAGTGGGGTGTGGTAGTTATGTAGAGTGCTAGACTTGAAGCCAGGAAGACCTGTGTTCAAATTCTTATCCCAGATATTTATTAGCCCTGTGACCCTGGGCAAGTCATTTCACATTGAAATCAATAGATACTCAAATAACTCTTTAAAGTTTGCAAAGCACTTGACACACATTATCTCCTTTGATCCTCAGCAACCTGGTCAGGTGGGTGCCATTATCATTATTATTAAGTCTATTTAACCTACCTGAGCTTCAGTTTTCCTACACAGGAAGGACTGGCTTCCAATTCTGCCTCTGCTGTGTATGCTAGCTAGTCATGTGATGGGCAAGTCACTTGTCTCTAAGTGCCCCCAACATCTCTTTAAGTTGCTCACGTGGAGTTGATGAAGGGAGGTATCCCCTATACTGACAAAATCACAGATCTGAAGGCTTTCCCTTCTTCCCTCCCCAAAAGAATCTATACATTAGATAATGATAACTTTCTATTATTCTACAAGTTCATTTTCATCAGTCTGACTCTACAGCAAGGGCTTTTTAAATTTATATTATATAAACAAGAATTTATAATTCTTATTTATTCATTTTCTTCATTATCCCCTGCTGTAGCATCCTCTCTGTCTATTCTCTAAAACATTTCAAACTTGTCCCCCTCCTTTTTGAGGGGGCCACTGAGGTAACTCTCAACTCCTTGGTGTTTGTTAAAATCAAGAAATCCATTTTGGTAAAACTAAGACATTTGGTAAAACTAAGAAAGTTCAAAGAGACCTACGAATATGTTACCAAAATGCCCAACATCTCTCAGGAAGAACTGAGGACTCGGGGGGGGGGGGGGGGGGGGAAGGGGAAGGTTCCCTGGTGTGCAACTATTGGACAAATAAGCATGTTTCACCAGTGTTTATTGATTTCACATTCCCCATCAGCCCCACTGTTATCCAGGTCCAGTCAAGTTATGGCATCCAGAGGGGAACTTGCCTACTGGGCGAGTTGCAGTGGAATGAGTCTTTTCCTCTTTGAAATTCTCATTAAATTTGGGTCTCACAGCAGATTCTCAGAGCCTGGAGTCAGTCACCTGGGTGCCTGTGAGTCATAAGGCTGGGAGAAGAAGGGAACAGAAGTCCTTCTGTTCTAATGAAACCCATGATGACACACTGAGGGGAAGCCATTGTCTGAGACAGTTGCTGCCAAGGCTCCAAACTGGAGTCCCATGGATTGGCACTCCTCCAGGTCTGGCAGGAGAGTTGAACGGATAATAAAGTATGTGAGGAGCCAGCACCCTGGTGCCTGCTGAGGACAGATCCAGCATTGAAATAACTCTCATGTGTGACACGAGGACTGCAAAGGAAATTCATCCTCTTAGTGATTCTTTTTGTCTCGCTTTCTAATGACACCACATTTAGCACGTAGCAGTGGCTAAAGCCATTATGGGTTAGTGGAAAGAATTCTAGACTGGGAAGACAGGAGGCCTGAATTCAAGTCCAAGGCGAACCCACACATTAGCTTAGTTAACTTGGAAAATAAACCTCACAATTTGGTGAGGTTTATATTTGTGACATAAATTTTCCTCAAAATTTGATATTCTCAGCTGGATTTTGCCAAGTGCTTCTAGAACTAGTTTTTTAAAAGATTGTCACACTTAAGAGAGTATGGCTAAGGTGGTCTCAGATTCCTGAAATGAGATTCCTCTTCATTTATTCATTCACTCATTCATTCATTCATTCATTCAATAAATGTTTACTGAATGCCCACTCTAAGGTACAATGAGGACTATACACATACACACACACACACACATAATTATAATATAAAGGGATATGAGTATATTATATATGTTTATATTATGTATGGATATATAAATATAATAAAGATATATAATATAAAATACATGTGTATTTATGTTGTAAATATAATATAAAAGGATATATTTATACATGAATATATTATACATACATTTACATATAATATAAATCTCTAAAGGGAAACATATATAATATACACTAAAGGATATTAAAGTTGAATAAGACAGATGACATATTCTATATATGAATATGCATAGCATTATATGGTAGGTGACATGATCATCATATAAAAGGTTCTAGGAATTCAGAAGATGGGAAGATAATATCTTTCTGAGATGACTGGACAAGACTTCATGGAGGAGGTGACATTAAAACTTGGCTTTGAAGAATGGATAAAATTTTGACAGGTAGAAAAGAGGAAAGGAGGGCATTGCAGGGAGATGGGAAGGCATGGGTAAAGGCATTAAACTAGCAAAGCTCAGAGTTTATTGATAAGTGGAGCCATTGGGGTATATTCAGCCTCTAGCCTCCCTTCAAGTTCTATATCTATGATCCATTTAAGCCTAGAAGTTAGAACCAGGAGCACATAGTTAGGCTTAATATTAGGGAAACTATCCTAACCATTGGAGTTTTCCAAAATGGAATGGGCCACTTCAGAAGTGGGTTCCCCTTCCTTCAAGCACAAGCAGGATGACTATTTATCAGGGACTTTATGTTAGTGATTCCTTTTAGGTATGGGTTGGACTAGATAGCTATCAAGGTCACCTTTTAAATTCTGTGATGTAGAAACAGGGCACAACTGCCCAAAAGCTTATGAGCTGACTTGGAGCTAGAAGGGGCATCTGAGATCATCTAGTCCAACTCCATGATTTTACAGGTGAATAAACAGGACTAAAGTCATACAGATTAGAGCAAGAGACAAAGTATAAAAACAACATACTCTTACTCCCAAACCATGCATTATAAACAAAATGGATGAACATGGAAAAAATGATTAAACAAACCATGGTACATGAATGTAATGGAGTCATTCACAAGGGGAGATAATATAACATAGTGGAAAGAGAAGGGGCAGCTAGGTGGTACAGTAGATAGAGTGCTAAACCTAGAGTCAGGAGGACCTGAGTTCAAAGCTGTCCTCAGACACTAATATGTTGTATGACCCTGGGCAAGTCAATTAACCCTGATGGCCCCTCAGTTTCCTCATTTATAAAATGAGTTAGAGAAGGAAATGACAAACCACTCCAATATCTTTGCCAAGAAAACCCCAAATGGGATAATGAAAAGTCAGATATGACTAAAATAATTGAACAATAACAAGGCATCATATGTTTGAATTTATTGTGTTTGAATCCTGGCTCTCACCCATCGTCTGCCTGACCATTGGCAGCTAAAAACATACAAAATTAACTTAGTTATATAGCACTTGAAGGTAGGCAGTTTTTTTTTTTTCTACTCAACATATGCTACAATAATGTAAACAAAAACAAATTCTAAAAAGTTGCCAAACTGATGAATCTTAATGATAAATCTTAGTTCCAAACAACAAGAAATAACAAGTTCTCTCAGTAGAAAAGTAAAAGACTGAACTTACAAAGTAGGTTATACACTGTCAGACAAGATTTTTATGTTGCTTGGTTTTGCTTAAATATTTTCCTGCTGCAAGACTGAGTTCATGAATGGATGGAGAGGGTCAGTCATAGGAAAACAACTCTTGTATAAAAAGCCAAAAGCATCAGTAACATAGGGAGAGAGAGACAGAGACAGAGATAAAGAGAGAGGACAGACAGAGGGAGACAGAGAGACAGACAGACAGACAGAGAGATAGACAGAGAGACAGACAGAAGGAGACACACACCACACACACACACACAGAGAAAGAGAGAGAGAGAGAGAGAGAGAGAGAGAGAGAGAGAGAGAGAGAGAGAGAGAGAGAGAGAGAGAGAGAGAGAAAGAGAGAGAGAGAGAGAGAGAGAGAGAGTCACCTTTATGCTAAACCACTTGTGTTTTCTGGGTAATGAGGGAATCTGGAGAGCAGCTGCCTTGGAGCTAATCAATATGAATCTTCTTTCTCCCTTTCCCTATTTCAATACAATTCAGATTGAAAGTTCAAGATAATAATTGTGCTATTTTTCTGTCCTGAACAATTATTGATGTTCAAAAATACCAAAATACTCCCATCTCCCCATTCTTCTCTTGTGCCGAGGAAGAGGCAGGTAATAATCACATTTTCCTTATTTTCTTTTGGATGAATAATCTATTGTCACTGTGTTGGGGTGAAAACCATTCCTTGGTCTGTCTTCTTTTTATTAAAGGGTAACACTGTTAGTCACAACAAGTGAGTCATTCAACCCAGCATACATTTTCCTGAGCGGTGGACGGAATTGTACCAACCATCCCCCAGTTTCAGCCTTCATTAATTCTCCCACGTGCTGCCACCATCTGTTTTAGACATGAAGACAAAATGATTGTGTGCTAGTTCACAGTTCTCACTATCATACATAAGTTTGCACTGAATACACTGTATACACACAAGGAGGATGGTACGGGGAAGGAATATTGGATGTCGCAGTCAGGAGGCTGGGTTTGAAACCTAGACTGCTTCCAGTCTGTGTGACCTTGGGCAATTCTCTTCAGATGAGTGAATCTTGTGTTTCCAAACTATAAAACAGGTAGATTGGGATAAATGGCCTTTGAGCTCTCTACCAGTTCTACATCTGTGACACTTCTGTTTCTATCTTTGAGGGAAAGATTTCCTACATCCAGCTGTATTTCTATGTAAATACAGATGTCACTGGTATATAGAGTGTCCCAAAAGCCTTCATTCAATTAAACATCCTAATAAAAGAAAACTATACTTATACTTTTGCATCAGTTGGGCTCCCACCTGGACTGAGTTGTCATTACAAACTAATCCCCCATCATGTGCACAGTTCACAAAAGTATTTTCATTTTAAAACTCTTGGTTCTAGCCTTAAGCTTATTGGCTCATTTTTAGAGTTACCAAATTGCTCATACCCTTTGACATATCAGTCTCTCTACTAGGTTCATACCCAAGGTCAAAGGAAGCAAGCAAGGGCCCATCTGGACAGAAATATTCCTCACAGCAATATTTGTAAGAGCAAAAAGCTAGAAAGAAGCCATCTGCTCAATGACAGGAGAATTGTAAAGCAAAATGTGGCCCATTAATGTAATAGGCTCTTATTGTGCTCTAAGGAACAGCAAATACTAATAATTGTGAGGAAGACTTGTTTAAAGGGATCCAGAGAAAAAGAAGCAGAACCAGGAGAACAACAGATACACACAATGACTACAGTTATGTAAATAAAAGTCACACCAAATGGCAACAAAACTCAGGTCAAATGCAATGGACAAAACTGGTAACAAATTATTAAGTCATGACCACAACCTTGCTGTCTAGTCTGTTAACATATGGTAAACAGAAAAAAATAAGTTACATACTATATGAATATGGCAAGTATTATTGGCTGCAACAACTATCAGATAACTGTTTTTAGGCAATGTATTTCACCAGGGGCAGCACTTGTTCGATTATATCTGCTGGATCAAATTAAAATGTATCGATTGCAATGTTTATTGGAGGAAAAACAACTGTAACCACCCACAAAGCAGCCAACCTCTGCTAAATCTATGCCACAGTCTTAGCTTCTATTTCCAAACAGTCTCACGCACGCGCACACACACACACACACACACACACACACACACACACACACACACACACACACACCATTATCCACAATAGCTAGAAATAAGAGAAACCATGTGGTGATTTCTTTAGTCCTCAATCCCAAGAGTCCCAGCATCCCCCCCCCCCCCATGATAAGTGACAGATTCAGAGGATGAAAAACAAATGATTACGATGAATTTTTCACATGAAACATGTGACTTCAGAGTGATCAATGAGTTGACATTTCCTAAGGCAACTAGTCAAGATGGTTCATTAGAACTCATTTATTTCAAGTACCTGCTTGGAAGAATGGGTCAAATTGAACCACTAGCTTTATCCTTGCTATGACAGCTGAGAGTGATTTTCATGCGCTCATTAGCACACAATTTTTTTTTCTAAAATGAAACTATTTTCCTCCACTTATGAGACATTCTTTTAGATATATTTAAGACACTTGAGGAGAACCTTAAAAAAATCCAACAAACTCTTATATGATGTTATCATAAATTGCTTTTTAAATCATCAAAGCTGAATAAATCATACCTATTATTTCATTTTTAACACAGTAATTTTTTATTTTAAAAATCCCTCTTCATTTTTAAATGGCATCAAATTGACTTTATTTTATTTTTTAATTTCAAGAATTTACTTTCTTTATTTTCCTACTTTCCTCCAAATTAGAAGAAAAAGAAAAAAAGGGGGGAAAAAGCTCTATAACAAATATAACAAAAAGTCAAGTGCAATAAGTTCCTACACTGTACATTGTCCAAAACTGTGCTTATCATTCTGCACCTTGAATCTACCACCTTTCAGCATAGGTCATCACCATGAGTCCTCAAGAATTATGGGAGGTCATCAGAAGATTAGATTTCTTAAGTCTTTCCAAGTTTATCTTTACAAGACTGTTGATGAATAAATTGTTCTCCTGGTTCTGCTCACTTTACATCCCTTCAAATATGTCACCCTGTGTTTCTCTGAAACCATTCCTTTAATCAGTTCATATAATTCAATATTATTCCAACACATTGGTATGCCATGATTTGTTCAGCCATTCCCTAATACATGATCCTCCTTTTTGGTTTGGTTTGGTTTTTTGGTGTTAGAAAATTATGATGTTGTTTGGAAGAGGAGGAAATCTGGAAGAAGGCCTCTTCCTTAGTCTCTGAGAAATTTCACCTCATGGGTTTCAGAGAACAGTACCAGCATGAACAGTAGCAGTCATTTGGTAGAGAAGGCAGTTCCCAAGAGAAGCTCATTGAGATCTGTATCAGTAAGCATAAACATTCAAATCAAGGCAGACTGAGATGTAACTATCAACATTCAAATTTGAGAAACCCAAAGCACAAACATTGGGTGGACCCAAGACAAGGCCTGGGCATCCTCCTCTTTGCTTCTAGTTCTTAATCATCACCAGAAGAGTTGCTATATTGAGTAAATCTTATTGTAGAAAGATAGTCAATGACTATGGAAGAAAAATCCTAGAGACCATTTCCAATTATCCAGTGCTTGATTATCTAATTTGTACAACTTTAAATCACTTCCTTCTCCCACCTCTGCTTCTGATTGGCTGCCTTTTTGCCATATTTCTCTGTACACTAGAAGGGAGAATGAAACTACCTTTGGAAAGCATACCTAGCAACTGGATAGAATTGCCAGAGATAAAAGATCTTTGCTGCTCCCTTCTAGTGCTGAAAAAATGCAAACAATAAGCCAAAAGCAACAACAAAAACAAGTTACTCCAGATCAAGGGTCTTGTCTTAATGTGGGGTGTTTTTTTTTTTTCATTTAAAAAAAATTTAAACCCTTACCTTCCATCTTAGAATCAATGCTGTGTACTGGTTCTAAGGGAAGATCAGTACGGGCGAGGCAGTGGGGGCTAAGTGACTTGGCCAGGGAACTTTGAAGATTGAGAGGACTTTACGAATTTTTTTCCCCCTGATAACTGTATTTCAGTATAATTCCTTTCCTATGTAATCCTGTGCACTTTGTTTGGTGGATTGAAATTGAGAAGAGGTTCAAAGTTTCACCAGATAAAGTCCATTTAAAAAGGTCGAGTCCCTGCCATAGAAATTACCCTGAAAATATTTACCTGTCTTAAAAGGGAAACACATCTTGGCAAAAAGCAGACAAAAATGAAACTAATCTTGTCTCATATTTTGTGCTGCAGTATAATTATTAGAGTATGGGTGGTTGATCAAAGGAACTCCCTGATCAACTGATAAGATTACAGGGTAATGGGCCTTTGTTTGAGTCTTAGATTTCATTTTTATCTGGCTTGTTCTCCTTCAGTTTGGTTGGTATGGATTGCTATAGGAGTCAGTCCTCTATACTGTCTTATTAAAGGAAGTCTTCACCACAGACAGGGACTTTTTGCCTTCCCCTCCACACAAAGCCACTTTGGTACCCAATAAAATCCTGCACGGGGTCATGAAGAGTCAGACAAGACTGAACAAAAAACAACCACACTTTCCTCCTTCCCCAGAGAGATCATGAGGGAACAGCAGCTCTAGAGCAATTTTCTATTTGCATAAGGTGGCCAGAGAAGAGATGGCCAGAATCCACCCCCTTCTAAATCCCCCAACAAATACCTCTAACAAGTATCTTGGAGCAGATGCATTCATCCATATTGCTGGAAAGGTGAGTTCTAGATTCAGAGTAACTGGACCCAGAAATGGCAGAGTTATACATGCTCTTAAACAAATAGCAGCCACAGAATGGAGAACCATATGGTTTGGAATAGCTTAAACTCAAGTTTCTGGAATATGATTAATAATTCCTGGGCCCCAAGTTCCTGGGCAGACTAGTGGGAGAGTATTGTCTGAGCAGCATACTTCAGAATCTACTCTTCTGGATCAAAGAAGGAGGAGTTCTGAGGCAGTACCATTCTCAAGGGTGTTTCATTCGCAATCCTAAACTTGAGGGTTGTGGGACCTAACTTTCTGCAAAGAGAAGGAAAATTCCTGAGCAGAGCCAATCTCTTGAAGTAAAATGAGGATTCCATGATCACCTCCTATCCAGAGGAGCATCAAAGGACTGAAGTCACGAAATGGAGCCGCAAAAGCTATTGACTTTGAGTTCCACTCTTCTAGGGAGTTTTTCGGATGCTGTAGGTCCACTGGGAAGAAGCTTGTCTTGCAAGTAACTCCAAATGAAGATTTCTTTTAAGGGGAGTTCAAGACTTCAAGCTAGTGCCATAAGATTGCATGCCTTTGTAGGTCTCTAGGATGAAAATGGAATTCATTAGAATGTTAGAAGTGTGCTTGCCCTGATAGGATGACTTCCAGTGCCTTTACTTTCTGAGAGGTATCCAATCACAGAGGAGGAGGAGTATGTCATTGGAAATGGAGTCAAATTTAATCATTTGTTTATGGACTATTTTGAGTCTGTTGTTATTATTGTTTTCTGCCTTTTTAAGGAGTGGAATAAAAGTCATCTATGCTATACACAATATTTGCAATGTTAGCTTCTGCACTCATATAGGCCCTTTTAGCTACATCTGGGAATACTTCCTCAATCTAAAGTCAAACATTTCCCCCAAACCTGGGGATAAATTAGGTCAAAGCATGAGTGATTTAGGAGGCTGACCCCAAGATGAAACACATTCTTTGTGAGCTGGGTCACATGTTATCATATTTATGTGCCTTACTCTTCTGCTATCCATACAGACAGCCCAAGGGCAATAACTATACAGCTTTTATCCCATTGAGTGGATCTTCTGTGGCAGATTTAGGGACAGGAATTGCAGAGGATGAGAAGGCAAGAAGTTCTGAAGTCTCTCTCCCACACCTGAACTAAATCTAGCCCGGACAGCTCTGGAGCCATTTCTGTAGCTTCATATGTTTCCCTCTGGGCATAGTTTTTTGAACATGTGGTTGTTGCTTAGTCATTTCAGTTATATATACATATATATGTAATATACTCTTCACAACTCCTTTTGGGGTTTTCTTGGCAAAGATACTGGAGTGGTTTGCCATTTCCTTCTTCGGCTCATTTTACAGATGAGGAAACTTAGATAAACAGGATTATGTGACTTGCCCAGGGTCACACAACTTGTGAGTGTCTGCCGCTGAATTGAACTCAGGTCTTCCTGATGCCAGGCCTATATGCTATCAACTGTAACACCTAGCTGCCCCTCTTTGAACACAGTAGATGATTAAATGTTGTTGAATGAATGAATGAATGAATGAATGTATGAATGAATGGAAGAGTGGTACAGTAAGTAGAAGATCCAACTTGATTCTAGTCAAGTCACTTAACCTCTTTAAACCTTAGTGTCCTCATCTATAAAATGGGAATAACAGTACCACCAAACTCACAGGGTCACTATTACAAACTTATAAGTACTGTATAAATGTTAGCTATTATTTTTGACTGACTGCAGAAAATAAAACACTGGCTATATGAAAGCACAAATCATTTTCCAAAAGAAACTTTACTAACTCCCCAGAAGAGCCCTGTAAAACATATCTTTATAAACCCTGGGCCAATGAACATATCTCAATATTTGAAAGGATCTATGACCTTGTTGATGTAAATCCTACCTTCATCAATCACTACCTTTCTTTACTGTAGTAAATATATGGTCTTTAGGAGTTCCCTGAGTCTGAAAAAGCATTCCCCTGAAGCCAAAATCCTGATAAGCCTTTCCCAACTCAATCTAGGCTGGTCCTCAGGCAACAGATGCAGACATCACTGCTCCCATATCTTTTCCAACTTATCCCCTCTGTTAGACTTTGTGCTCTAATGGCATAACTTTTGAGAAGCAAGCTTCACCCTCTCCAATGAGGCACTGGATTAGGTCTTTTGTCATTTAAAAAAACAAAAAACAAACAACAACCCTTCTCATTTTGAATATTTCCAGTCTATGAAAAGGCAAGAGAGAAATGGTAGCTGGAAGGATCTTAAGCCTGCTTTCAAAAGACACCCCAGACTTACCATTTGCAAGCACCACTCCAAAGCATCTGCCATCCAGGACATCCTGACCTGCCTAGTCTTGGTCTGTTCATATCTCCTTCTGATGAGAAGCTACCATTCTTGTTCTATTCATTTGGGGAATCTGGCAGTTTCTTTTACCCTATGGAAGTGCTCAGAACACAAGCTCAAAGTAAATTACAACAATGAAAAAGCTTCTGTCCCAATCCTAAAATTTAACAGAAAATTCAATGCATCTGGACTTGGGTGACTGGTAGTGCAGGCTCACAAATGAAGAAAATCCCGAGACCTGAACAAAGACACAAGATCAAGATTCTTCTTTTGCTTTTGGGTTGTCCTTCCCTTGCATATCCTTCATGATGCATAGCCAGCTAAGTGGAACAGTAGAGAGAACATGGGACTTAGCATCAGGAAGACCTGAGTTCAAATCCAATCTCAGACCTTCCCTAGATAATCACTTTTTATCTATCTCAGTTTTCTCATTTGTAAAATGGGGTAATAATCACTCCTCCCTCTCAGAGATGATGAGGATTAAATGAGATAATACATGTAAAGCACTTTGCAAACTTTGGAGTGCCATGCAAATCCTAGTTATTATTTTTACTTTGGGTCTTTCTGAGTGGCCTATGATTAATGCCATGTTTCTTTTTTTCCCCCTCTCTCAATAAACCATTTGTTTAGCTGCTTTAGCTATTCTTATTGGCAAACTCTGTGAACAATGGATTGCTTCAGTAAGTGGTTCTACCACAGCTTGGCAGAAACTGTGGTCACAATTGTGTTGTCATCTATTTGGCTAGAGGTTAAAACTGAAAATATTTGAACAATACATGAATAGATGGCATGGGGGCAGGGGAGTGTGTGTAAAGAGAATCTCACTGCTTCATTTGCATTGTACCATGGAGGCCAAGCTCAGAGACATCCACTGCCAGTTGCTCATGCAATTAATACAACCTAACTTGATTCATAACTCAATTCTGCATTAGAGAAATACAATGGAGTACATTTACGGATGTACCAGAAGGTCCTCATTGTTAGATAGTCTTTTAAAGGAAGTTAGACTTCACCGATATACATGAAGGATCTGTGATGTCATCAGCATACAAAACATCCCTCTTCCAGTACCCAGAAATCTAGACATCATCTAGGGAAGTGTGTGCGTGTGCATACCTCAGATAATCTCTAAGGTGACTAGAGTTCTGAGTTTGGAACCAGGAAGGCCTAGTTTCAGATCCTGCTTGTGACACTTTCTGGCAGTGTGAGTGGGGACATGCCACTTAACCTCTCTGATCTCCAATTTTCTTACCTCCTAAATGAGGGTTACGACTAACTTCCAGAGTTATTATGGGGCTCAGAAGACACTTGATACAAAAATGCATTTTACAAATATCAGTTTCTGTTGCTGTTGTTTTTATTTCTTGTCCCAAATCCTACAAGTTTGGCCCCTTTCAGCATTCATTCCCACAATAAATTAATTCCCTTTTGATGGCTCTGGCACATGGTATTATTCTTCAATATTAAAAGCACCTGCAGCCTACATTTCAAAATTCAGCCTGGAGTCCTGGCACAAAGTGCTAAACATGAGATACCACAAAGCTTTGGGATTGAAGATGTTGGGAAATGGGGGATAAGGGGAGGGGGAAATAAACATTATGGATTAACTAGCTATTGATTCATTTTATCCTATAGGGTCTCATTTTTTCCTCCTTACCCTTTTAGACTTAAAAGGAGTGTGCTTTCAATGAATCTGAGGCTAGATTTTAACTCAGGTCTTCCAGATTCCAGACCCAGCACTCTATCCACTGTGTCAACTAGCTGCCTTGCTTTCTACAGAGGACACAGAATCCACATGATATGAATATCATTTTGCCTTGCCCTAGGAAACCCGTCCCTTTGGGTTCCAATCCAGGATTGTTCACTGCTCTGCCTTCCTAGCCTCCCTATCTTTGATTATATTATCACCCCTGCCAGGTTCTGGCTATGCACAAAGCCCAGAAAAGGGATGAGCCCACTGGAGGGCTGTTTCCTGATCACCGGACTCTCTCCCTTCTCCAGTCACCTTCAGAAGTCCTCCCCTGAAGCCTCACATTCTTCCCTAAAATCTGGGACCTCCCTTGTCTGTAAGTCAGGCAAAGGGAGTTGATATTAGCATGCTAGGGTTGCTAGAATGGCTAGGATAGACAAGTTGACTTGGGTTGGGTTAACCCTAGGGGAGAGTCCTTTGTTCAGGAATCTCCAAAGATAACCTTTTTTAATCTAATGGAAAATAGGAAGATTCTGGTATTCTGGACCTTCTGGACTGATAGCTGAGGTTATCTCACAACCACTGGGGGTATCTAGCAGAAAGGACATTCATTTATTTATTTATTTATCTGTCTATCTATCTATTTGTTTGTTTGTTTGTTTATTCATTCATTCATTCTTTCATTTATTTATAAATAATTACCTTCCTTACCTTACCTTCCATCTTAGAAACAATACTGTGTATTGGTTCCAAACCAGAAGAGTGGTAAGAGCTAGACAGTGGAGGTTAAGTGACGTGCCTAGGGTCACACAGTTAGGAAGTGTCTGGGGTCATAATTGAACCCAGGACCTCCCATCTCTGGGCCTGGCTCTCAATCCATTGAGTCACCCAGCTTCCCCCTAGAAAAGAAATTTAAAATTCAATTGAGGCGATGAGAGGCAAATATTGTACAGGACCCAATGCCTGAAAAGGAAATTCAAAAGTACTAACTAAAAGTAACAGAATCAGGCCATTTGTGGCTAAGAGCCCTGAAATCTCGAGGTATGACTTGATAATAAGGCTTAGAAAGCTGGTGTTCATTTTCAGAACCACACCACATGCTAAGCCAGTACACCACGGTGCAATTCCAAGGATCATCTTACAGCTGAGGCCAGAGACACTGGCTGGAACTCAATGGTATGTGATGCATAATAAAGGAATCTAACCATGTTTTTCCATGCCATAAGTTGGAATTTTGAAATTAAGCTTTGCTGGAATGAAGATGAAATCTTGGTGGAAAAACCTGGCCACAGAATCACCATCTGCCCATTTCAACAGGGTCTGAGTCTGCTTCTGCTCCTCTAGGAAAAATATTTTTGTCCGTCAACATTTGGGTCAAATTCAAAAGCTGGTTAACTGCTTGCAATGACCTTCATTGGGCCTGCTAAAATCCTGGTCCCTTTGAAAAAGCTTTGGAATGTTTTCCTTCTCCACCTCCAAAGATCCGTGGGGAGCTGGCACCTGTTCTGATTTCTCTAAGCTGCCAAGGAAGGGGCAGCAGAATAGACATGGGCATAGAAGGTTTTTCCATGGGCAACCAGCTTTCCATCTGCTACTGGCCTGCTGCCAGGAAAGCCTGGCACCAGCAACATCCCAACCCAGGCCTTCCTGTCCCATTTGGCCATCATATTTAGAACCTATGGTCACTGAAATTGAGCCACCAGGAAAGAAGGCTAGTTGACAGCCCCAGCTCAGTGAATTAATGAGTCTTCTGGGAATGAAACTGTGAGTGAAGTCAGTCTGATCACAGAGATTGGAGAAATTCAGGTTTTCTCAAGGATGATTTGGTAAGAGTAGAGACATAATCATAGCCAGGTGTAAAAGAAGCATCTGCCATGAAAACATGGGGAGACTAGTTTAACTTTTCCTTTATAGGTATTGAAACTGTCCTAGAGATAACTGGCTCAGGGGACTAATTCTTGTGCCATTGATTCATGGCCCAAGTGCAAAAGTCAGCCCAGGATGAGTTAGACACTCCTTCCTCAGCCTTCTAACTACCAGGCCAGCATGACCAATTGAGGCAAGAAAGCTACTCCCAAATGAATCAATATTGCATACTTGCTGAAAACCCATTCTTTCTTATGGACAAGGAAACATGCTTCTATTGACTATTAGCTAATTTATGAGTGTCTCATTGAGACACTCTGAACCTGCAGCACAGACCATCCTGAATCAATCAATAAACCAATCAACTTTTATTAGGCACCTACTATATTACAGAGACTATGCTTATCTCTGGAGATACAAAAAAGGGACAAAATTCCATCCCTGCTCTCAAAGAGCTTACAATAAAATGGATCCTGCCCTGACTATACCATGAGGACTCTAGCATGTTGTCTTGGAGTGAGCAAAGCCTACTGGTGTGGGAGCAAGAAAGCTGTGAAGCTGCCTGTTACTGAGTAGGGAATTATTCTGAAAGACTCAAGAGCACCATCTCCATCTGACAGAATCCCATCAGAGGGGGAAATAGGGCCTTATTGAGGATCAGAGAGGAGCAAATACAAATCCTGGAACATACTCCTAAACCTCTCATTCCTACCTCCAGTAAACAAAATTTTGGCAAAACATTATGTCAGAAGGGCTTATCTTTGTTAATAGAGATGGTATATTTGATTAACCAGTAGGTTTCCTGGGGTGTGAACTTTAGATTTACTCCACCCTGCTTAGTCTAACAAAACAGGAATGCCTACACCCCTACTTAAGGATTAGGTATTGAGAAGGATGGCCTATGATAGACATGTGTTAGCAAATGACAAATCAGAAACAACTGACAGACCCCTGGGCTGTCCTAAGTCAAGCTTAAGCTACCATTTGGTACATGTGAGACGCAGGAAAGTGATGTAAAAATGGTCTATATATTTCGTGTCACTTCCTCTCTTGGACTCTTTTGCGGAGAGGTGGCTCTGGTGGCAGCATGCTGAGCATCTTGGCATCTTGGCATGGTGGAAGCTATTGTCCGAGTTTGGTGGTGAATTTCCTTGTAACAATACTGGGAGAAACTTAGTAACCTAGTTCAGGTGAGGCATCTTCTCTGAGCTCTCTTGGAGTTTAGGCTGATTCTTTTCTCCTTTACCTTTCAAACACTATCCTCTTAGGAAAGCCTCTAATCTTCTGAAAATACCTCCTGGTAAAGGTCTTTGAACTCCCCCTTGCACAGACCACGTGGGAGAAATCCTATACCCTTTCCCTCTCCCTTCTCCTTAATTTCTTCCCTCTATATTAATTAAACCAGCATAAAGTTTCCAAACTGTCTTGGGTATTTTATTTGGGATATTCCCTGGCGACCAAATTAATTTAGATTAAGTCACAACCCTAAAATTACCTTTACAGGGCAAAGTTTTAAGGATCAATGATCTAGACACAGTCTCTTATTCATAAATACCTTACTAGATCATAAGATAATAGAATGTAGATATAGATGGAAACTAAGAGATACCGTATCTTAAAAACAAGGAAACTTAAATTTAGTGAGGTTAAATGGCCTTGACCACTGTAATATAGGGATGAGAGAGAATAGAATCTCCCCCTACTGAGTCAGGACCAGAGTGAGGTAGAGGTAGAATAGAGTCAAGTAGAAAGAGAAAGGGTATGGATTGATTTCCCTCTCTCTTTTCCCTGGCAAACCCCACTCTGGCTGTCTTCAAGATCACAAACTTCTGTTCCCTCAGAGATTTGGTTGAAACAAGTATGATACCAACAGCTTCTCCCTCTTTGAGGAGAGAAATGTAACTTTCCTCCCTGCAATCTTCAAAGTCTCCTTCCTTTCTTAGATACTATGAAGGCAGTCACTTGCTCTTATGAATAGCTGCTTATTCTAAGGTGTAACTGCGAATGAAGGATAGGGCAATTGAATTGAGGAATGAGGTATTGGGAAAAGAGGAAGTGGGAGGTCTCTAGAAATAACTGAACCCCTTTTCCCCAAAGTCTGGCAGAGTCAGGCTTACTTGCCTGACACTCTGAGGTTAGTTGTGGAGATTGTCCTGACTTTTTGGCTGCTCTAGCTATTGTAACAAGTTCAAGGACTTTTAGGGGATTTAGAGGAAATCTTCTTACAGTGAATGGCTTTAGCAAAGTCCTATTCACCCTGCTGTTTTCACTGGACGCTGGGTCAGAAGTCACAGGAGGATGATGCTGGCTCAGAGATCTGTTCAGGTCAACCTCTCAGGTGAGCTTCCCAAAGAGAAGTCTTCTCCAACTGTCCAGATTCTCTCACTTCCTCTGTTCTTTCTTTAGAACTCTTTCTTCTTCTGTCCTTCCCCTGCTCAAATTGGTCCATCAGCCTGCTAAATCTGTTTCTCTCTTCCTTCTGGCAGGTTCCTCTCTTACACCACTTAGAGGCAGAAATGTTAAGTAATAATAATAATAGCTAACATTTATAGACCACTTTTAAGGTTCTCAAAGCACTTTATTAATATTATCTCATTTGATCCTCACAACTATGGAAGGTAGAAGTTATGATTATTCCCATTTTCTAGATGAGGAAATGAGGCAAACAGTTTAAGTGATTTACCTAGGATTTCACAGTCAGTAAATGTTTGAGGCCAAATTTGAACTCATATCTTCCTCATTTTAGGTTTAGTGTCATCTAACTCCCAGAGAAGGGGATTTAAACCCAGAGCTGCATGCTCCAAATCTAGCACTTGTTCTACTCAATGCCTTACTAATTTATAATCTCTATGAAAGGGGGCAAATTGGTGGCTCAGTGGATTGAGAGCCAGGCCTAGAGAAGAGAGGTCCTAGGTTCAAATCTGGCTTCAGAGATTTCCTAGCTGTGTGAACCTGGCCAAGTCATCTAACCTTCATTGCCTAGTTCTTACCACTCTTCTGCTTTAGAATCAATATGTAGTATTGATTCTAAGATGGAAGGTAAGGTTTATTTTTTAAATAAATAAATAATGAATTAGCCAATGGTTTATCTATTTTATTGACTTTCTCATAAAACCAGCTCCTTTTTAATTAATTAGTTCAATTTTTTATTTTCAATTTTATTCATCTGTTTTGCTTTTCTACCTATTTTTTTTTACTTTCAAGTTTGTTCATCTCTCCTTTGATTTTTAGAATGTGTGAATTTCAAAACAATTCTACCCTAATCAGACCATTCTTTAGAAGATGTGATTTAGCTATTTCCTGATCAGTAACAATGGAGATACTTGGAATAACAGAATCAGGTCTTGGAAACTCTGCATTCTCCACCTTACTCAGTTTGAGAAGATTTTTAAGGTCTGCATCAAACTCAAGATTTAATTTGTCTGAGGAGATGGCCTTCAACAGACATGTGCAAAAAAAGGACAGACCTCTGGGCTGTCTTAAGTCAAGCTAGGTCCTCATTGGTACAGATGAGACACAGAAAGATGATGTAAAAACGTCCATATAAGGCACGCCAGTTTCTGCCTCCCTCTCTTTCCCTGGAGAGATGACTCTGGCTGGCAGCATGCTAAGCATTCTGACATCTTGGAGTGTTGGATGGTGAGTTTGCCCTGGAGCTGATTTCAGGTTTGGGCATCTTAGCTAAGCCTCTTTGAAGGTCAAGCTGATTCTTTCCTCCTTCACATTCAAACCCTTACTTTCTAGATCTCCTGTCTTCCTGCCCAGTATTAGCCCCCTTCTTTCCTCCCTCTTCTTAAAATCTTCTCTACTATATCAATTAAATCACCATAAAATTTGGCAGCTGACTTGGGTATTTTATTATTTGGGATTCATCCTTTACAAATGTCAATTTTAACTTTTAATTTGCAGCTTCTCTAGGGTTTTTTTTGTTCCCCCAGTTACCTGACCAGGTCATTGATCAGGACTTTTTTGTTGTTGTTGTTCTTTTGTTTAAAAATATAAAATTTCCCCAAATACTACTTTGGTTATATCCCCAATTTTTTGATTTAATGAATTTCTCATTGTTCTCAATACTTTAATGAAATTATTATTTTTCTATTACTTGTTCTTTGAGTCACTCATTCTTTAGAATTAGATTCTTTGGTTTCCAATTAGCTTTAGTTTTTATTTCAAAGGCTCTTTATTGAATATAATTTTTATTGCATTATATTCCAAAAAGGATACATTTACTATTTCTGCTTTTTTGCATTTGTTAATGAGGTTTTTATTCCTTAAAACATGGTCAGTTTTTTTGAAGGTGCCATGTACAGAGGAGAAAAAGGCATATCCTATTCCAATTCAATATTCTCCAAAAGTCTATCATGTCTCTTTTTTAAAATTCCATTAATCTTATAATTAGTTTCTTCCTGGTTTATTTTATGTTTGAATTTATCTAGTTCTGAGAGTGGAAAGTTGGGGTTTCTCCACTTGAATAGTTTACTATTTCCTTCTTAACTCATTTAAATTTTCCTTCAAAAATTTGGATGCTATGCCATTTGGTACATATATGTTTGGTATTTATATTACTTCATTGTCTCTCTGGTACCTCTTATCAAAATATAACTTCCTTGATTATTCTTTTAATTTGGATCATTTTTGCTTTTGCTTTGTCTGAGATCATGGTCTCTGTCCCGGTTTTTCTGATTCAGCTCCAGCATGATAGATTTTGCTTTGCCTCCTTATTTTTCACTCCTTTTTACAAAAATATGTTCCAAGTGTTTCTCTTGTAAATAATATATTGTTAAATTCCATTTTCTGGTCCATTCTTCTATCTGCTTCTGTTTCATGGGTGAGTTCGTCTCATTCACTTCCCTCTATCCTATTTCTTCTGTTTTATCCTTCTCTCTTTTAAAGAATCCTCTGCCTCCTGAAAAAGCCAATTTTGCTTCTGACCACTGCTTCCTTCTGTCCTCCCTTGTATCACCTTCCTTTTTTCACCTTGTAACTCCTTTCTCTCCCATTTCTTTGTTAGGTAAGATAGATTTCTATGCCAAATGAGTATATTTCTATATTGTTCCTTCTAACCATTTCATATACAAATAAGTTTCAAACATTGACAGCTCCCTCTCATTTCCCTTTCTATGGTAAAAGGTCTTCTCTGTGAGATAATTTCTCTCATTCTTCCTCTCTCTTCCCCCTTCTCCCAGTGCATCCCTCTTTCTCATCCTTCCATTGTTTTTTTAGACCACCCCAACACAATAGATTCACATACCTGCTCTCTCTCTTTGCAGACTTTTTCTAATTGCCCTAGAAAGGATAACGTTCTTACGAGGTGCATATATCATTTTCCCATATAGGAATATAAATAGTTTAACTTTATTAAGTCCCTTTTGCTTTCTTTTTCATGTTTACCTTTTATCCTGAATCTTATTTTTGAATGTTAAATTTTCTAGTAAGAAACAGAAGAAAATAGTAATTTCATTAGGACTGCTTGAAAATTCTCTATTTCATTTAATGTCTATTTTTTCACCTGTAGGACTATGCTCAGTTCTGCTGGATAACTATTTTTCATTAAGATCCTTGTCCTTTGCCTTCTAGAATATCATATTCTAATCCCTCCACTCCTTTAACATGGTAGCTGCTAAATCTTATGTGATTCTGTATCTTCATGGTATTTGTATGGTTTCTCTTTGGCTATTCGCAATATTTTCCACTTGACCTGGTAACTGGTATTTGACTATATCTGCTCCTTTCCACTGTAAGATTTAAATCAATATTAGTAACTCCAAGTATTAATTTTATAAAGTTTATTAATAATCACTTGAAGTAGAAGGAATAAGAAGGAAATAGAAGTATAAAAACCTAATTATCTAACAAAAATAAGACCATGTGAGTAAGTTCTCCTATCTGGCTCAAAACCAGCTTCTGCAGCCAGGCTCAGGGGAAGAGCCATTGGGGGTGGTGGGAACAGGGTCAACCAGAACTTTATCCTACCTACACATGCAGCGTTTGCACTCAGGATGAGGATGCAAATGGGATGCTGGGTAGGAGAGTTCTGGGGAACAAAATTCTGATTACACACCACCCTAGAACTGTGACCCAGAACTGGGTAAGGGGTAACAGAGCTTCCAAATTGCACTTAACTCTATGCCTTGTCTTAATATAGGAGACCTCCTCTGGAATTTCTTTCTGAACAGGTATTAAGTTCCCCTACCATTCCTGTGTACTGGGTGTTCCTAGTGAATACCCCTACTGCTTTCACTGTAGCCTCCAAAGTCCATACATGGCATAAGTTCCACTTTGCCATGATTGTAGCCAGCCCCGGGGTCAGGTTTCACAGACCTTCCTTTTTGCCTTCCTAAGCTACCTTGAACTGCAAAAATAACTTAACATGAGTTTCTGTTGGTTGTCCCACTCAAGATTTCCTTTGATGTGCTTTGTAAAGTTGTTTAGATGGAGTATTTTGGTAGAACTAGGGGGAAAAAAGCTCCCTTCATTCCACCATCTTGGTTCTATCCCAAGAGTCTTACATTCTAACAAGGAGATGAAACATATACATAAATAGATATGTACTAGGGAATATAAAGCAATTTTAGGGAGAGAGTATGATTATCAATAGAGATGGGGGGAGGCATTTGGGAAGAACAAGCATTGATTAATAGTCTATTATGGGCTGGATACTACTCTAAATGTTTTACTAATATTATCTTATTTGATCTAGAAAAACCTTGTGTATGCCATAGGCCTTTGCTGTACCTTGAAGAAAGCCAAGAATTCTGTATCTTTATGATCACAAGATATAAGGTAAAGAAATACTGTTCTGTGGCACCATCCTTGCTGCTTTATTCTTTATTGGCCAATCTGTTTTGTACTTGGACAGTTATGATACAATTCCTTAATATTATACACTCCAGAGAGAACAAAGGTAGTGGAGACACATGGAAAGGAAGGGACATGTGACTCTTGACAAATAAAGAGGCTTCAGAATAGTTTCTTACAGTGAAAATATTAGAAAAGTCTTTAAAACTCCATATCTATTTAATATAGAATTTAAACATTTCCTCAGAAATTATAATTTAGCACACAGGATCCCCAATTTTTAGGCCTACAGCTATAAGCATTTTAATATTTTCCCATCATCACCATCTTCATCATCATCAAGCATTTATTAAGCATTTCCTTTGGTGAAGATAGGATTAACTTTCCCTTTGTCTACTTCTGAATTAATCAACAAAAGTGAATATACCCATACTTAACCCTAAAGTAAGGGAAGTTCACAAACTATTTACTACAAGAGTTACACCTCCAAAAGGGAAGACACTCTACTTAATGCTTAAGTAGGGGAAGTCCACAAGTCACTTGCAAAAGTGGGTGACAACTTAGAAGCAACTGACTGTCCCCTGAGCAGTGCTAAGCAAATTTAAAGACTGCAATTGATCTCTGTAAAGTGGAGGAAGGGACAGGAAGTAACATGGAAAAAGCACTATTAAAAACCCTGAACTTCCTGTCCAAACTCACTTTCTCCTTCAAACTTGGCCTTGGAGGAGTTATGGCTTGGGACCTTTGACTGCTCAGGGTAAGACTGCTCTTGGATCTTCCCTTTGGACTACAATATGGGGGGGAGTGAAAAGGCTGACTACTTTCCTGGTTTCTGGAGAGATTAGTTTCCAAAGAGGTTTCTCCTTCCTGGGGAGGTCATGTGGTTATTCACCACCAGGTCCTCCAGCTAAATGGCCCTCCAACTGAGAACCCTCTGGTGGTAGGCTAATTAACCCAACCTGAGTTGAGCCAGGCACTGAAGAAACATTAAGGTGATAAGCTAGACTGCTTACTCTACCCTCTTTCACCTTTCTCTACTTTACTCTTTCTATTTTATAAATAAAGCTGCTAAATAAAAAATCATTTTGTCTTGAGTTATAATATCGGCAACCACATGCTCTTATATTTAGTCCAGCCATAAGTTTTAACCTCTACATTTCATTCTAGGCTTTATGCTAAACTTGGGAGATACAAAGAAAGACAAAAGCACAGTCTCTGCTCCCAAGGAGTTCCCATTCTACTGGTGAAGATACCATTCAAGCAACTATACAGATATATACATATAAATATACACAAGATATATACGTGTGCATGTGTGTACATTTAAGTGGTTCTTGTTTTTATGGCAATGACCTTCACCATAATTCTCCCCAGGGCCATATCAATATTTGTGAAATTGTGGGAATATAAATGCAATTATGAAGCAGTTAAGTTGCATGGTGGATAGAGCACTAGGCTTGGAATGAGGAAGAATCATCTTCCTGAATTCAAATCCAGATTCAGATACTTTTTGACTATGTGACCTTCAACAAGGGGTTCTTGTCCATGAACCAAAAAGAGATCTCTGTATAGAGAGGGTAGTGAGAAATCTGTAAATTTAGATGGGGAAAAAATTACATTTTTACACTCGTTAAAATCTAACTGAAGTCATGTCCTTTCACTATGATTTTTTTTTTAAGCTATTATTCTGAGGAGCCCACTGGTTTCCCTGCACTGCCAATGGGGTCTATGACAGACACATAGAAGGATAGGAACCCTTGATTTAGGTCAACTCTTTTATTCTACAGACAAGGGAATTGAGGCCTAATGAGGGGAAGTGACCTGTCCAAGGTTATAGCTAGTAAATAGCAGAGCTGGCATTCAAAGCCAAAATGCCAAAATGCTCACTTCATTCCACCATCTTGATTCTATCCCAAGTGGCTTACAGTCTAACAAGAAGATGCAAAATAAAGATTAATAGGGGGCAGCTGGGTAGCTCAGTGGATTGAGAGCCAGGCCTAGAGATGGGAGGTCCTAGGTTCAAATCTGGTCTCAGACACTTCCCAGCTGTGTGACCCTGGGCAAGTCACTTGACCCCCATTGCCTAGCCTTTACCACTCTTCTGCCTTGGAGCCAATATACAGCATTGACTCTAAGAAGGTAAGGGTTTAAAAATAAATAAATAAATAAACATTAATAGGTGTATATAGGTAAAATTTTAGGAGAGAGAATACGCTAAACAATAGAGGTTTTTTAGCTCCAAATACGTTCATGTTTTTCACCATATCATGAAGCCCACGTAAGAATAAGAAACCTTTTTTAAAGTAACAGTAAAGTTGTAATGCCAATTGAGTGCCTCTTCCGTGGCCCCGTGGTATGGTGGTACTTATGAAGTAAGCCATCCTGTCAACAAGAAAACATGAAAAGGAGGCCTAGCTACAAAATTCACACCTAAAATGGGGAAGGATGAGGGGAAATCACACACTAGGAGTTTTTAGGGAGAAGGAGTCACTGATTAGACAGCAGCCTCTCAGTCTCAAATGGTCTCTCCAAAAACAATTGCATTCAGTAATTGGACTTGCTTCCCAGGAGTTCTGCCCATTGCCCAGAAAGCCTGTGATGTGAAATAGCCCCCTGGGAAGTAGGATGTCAGAGGAGCGGAGAACAAATGACAGAAGATGCCTGGTTCTCTTAACAAACAGTCTGCTCTTCTGCCAGTCAGACTGCGCAATCCTGAGCACAAAATCGAGCCCTGCTGCCCCCCCCCCCCAACATTTGTTCTCAGCAAATGTCAGAGGCACCTTTAGTAACAGGCCCTTGGACTAGGCCCCAGACTGCTCTGTCCTTTTACTGCAGGGCAGACAGACAGACAGACATCCTCCCAAATCAGGGAGGGGACTTTTCAGCCTGGAAAAACCACCTCATTGTTCAAGGATAATACTGCTATTTCTTCTCCTATCAAACGGCACCGTGGATTCGCACTGTCTCTAGGAGGCATTCTATCCCAGCAACTGTCTTTATCTGTTGTTCTGTCTACAGACACCGAGAGAAAGCAAAGACATCTTATACCCTCTCTAAAGGATTTTCCTCTCCAAGGGCAGAACGGAATAACAGCCGCCAAGCCCTGACTTCTTGCCTCATAATTGAGGCGGTGCACGCCAGCTTAAAGACAGAGTATTGACAGTGGGAACTAGCTGTTGTGGAAAGCCCCAGAGCCCTCTTGCTTTCTGGGTCCAGCCTTTACACTGAGCCGGGACAATAGTGAAGGGGCCCACTGTTGTCACTGGGGCTCGGATTGCACTTTGAAACCTCACTTAGCCACCAGTAAAAAAGGTCGAGAATACTCACATGTGGAGCGGAGGGGTGGGGATGAGATCTGCGCTCTCGGGGAACCCTCCTCGCGCAGCCTCTCAGTCAGAGAGCTGGAAACACTGAGTGCCACCCCTTTCTGGGCGCCCGACTCTCCAGGATCCTCCTGCTCCCCATCACAGCTGCCAGACCCCCTGCCCCCTCCCCACTCCAAGAGCAGACACCGAGATCCACACAGACGACGGGATGAAGTCAGGAGCCCCTGTGCTAACGGGGAGTAGAAGCTCTAATAACACCCCCAGAGAATGCCACGGAGTTTGCTTGGAGGCAAAAATCAATTAGGAAATATGCTCTCATGGACTGGAGGGATGGCGGCCCGCTAACTGCCTTCTGCCATTCCTGAATGGCGTGAGTGTAAAGCGCACATTTGTCCGGAGAAGCATTTTCTCAGGCAAAGCAAGACACAAGTATTTGCTTATCAATTCAATTCAGTTCAATACCAGGCACTGTGCCAGGTACCAGGGATACAAAGACGCACACACACCCCTCCTACAAATATCCCTGTCCTCAGAATCTACAGGGATGGGAAAGGGGAGGGAAGGCGGGGAGAGTAAATACAAATAAATAAGATATATACAAAGTAATTTCAAGAGGAAGAAATGGGCCTTTGGATTTGACAGTGATTTGGCCCACATTTCAAATGAGATGGCAAAGAAATACAAGAATTCAGTTAAAAACAGGTTATACCATTTGGGCCTCTATTTTTTGAGATGTCTCAAACATGAAGCCAGGAAATAACATGGAATCAGAATTGTTGAATCAGGAGAAACATCTAATTTCGAATCTTTCTTTTTAGGAAGGAAGGGAGGGAGGGAGGAAAGAAGGATGAAGAGAGGAAGTAGGAAGGAGGGAGAAAAAGGAGGAAGGGAGAGAGGAAGAAAGGGAGGGAAGGGGGAGGAAAGAATGAAGGGGAGAAAATGAGGGAAAAAAGAGAGAAACAAGAAACAAAATGAGACTGAGACTTTTTTCTCATTGATGTGTCTTCATGCAAAGTGATTTTTATAGAGCTGAATCTTACTGTGTGTGGGAGCTCGTTCTTAGTTCCTGGTTAATCTGGACCATTTCCAAAGCACAGGAGACAGAGAAACACCAGTTCCTTGCAGGTGATTGGAATTTATCTTGCCAAAAAGTACTAAAATAGTACTGGGGGAGGGGGAAAAGAAAAACAACAACAAACAAACTAGATTTTGTGTGTGTGTGTGTGTGTGTGTGTGTGCATGTGCACACACGCGCTTTTAGAGCAATACAGGAGTATTTGATAAAAATGCATGGATGCTGCCAAGATCATGTGATTCCTGCTCCCTCTCCTTTGCCTCCACCGTCATTGCTTCAGACTCCTCCCTTCCACCCTTATTGCTATTCACCTCACTCCCATTCCAGGCACCTGTCTCAGCAGGGAGTGGTTTCTGTGGAAACTAGAGAAAGCTCTTTTCCCTTTGGAGATGGTTACCATGGCAATGGCAACCCAGTCTCCAGTGTGTACCAGATCAAAGGAGGGTGTCAATTGATGTTTAATTTAAATAAAGACTTTAAAGAGACATTCCCCCCCCCCTTCCAAGCTCCAAGTGGGAAAGAAGTGAGCAGGAATGACAGGCAAATTCCATTTGCGATTTAGAGGAAAGCAGCCCTGCCCAGACTATTCTTGGGGTGGGGTAAGTTGACAGCTTGAGAACCCTGGATCAATCAGTCCTTGATTATTAGTGCTAATGAAGGTGGTAATAATTTTTAAATTGCCATTTTGTTTCAGAATCAATGATAGCCTTTTGGCAGCAACTTTACTTTCCTACATTTTGTGTCGGAGGATTAACAAAGTTAGTTTGCCACATCTGAGCACATAGCAGCTAGTGGAGGTGAACATTCAGCAGCCCAGATGCAGAAGTGACCCCAAACGCTGGCTGGAGGATAAGAAAGGCCAGTCTAGATTGAGCTTTTTGTGGAGGATGCTCTAGGTCCCAACACCGTGTTTGGCAGTGCTGTTTAACAATTCTATCAATAACTTGGAGAAAGGCCTTGCTGGGGTGTGTTTATAACATCTGCAGCTGACCCCAAGTTGAGAGTGATGGCTAACAGTGGCAGGAGAGAATGTGGAAGCAGACGAAAGCCCCCCCTCACCCCCTCTCCCCAAATACTATGGGAGCATTTTAAAATGCTCTCAGTCGGAAGCCTTTGGTCTAATGTGAAAAAGAAATGGTGTCAGTCTTTCTTTTAACAGTGACTTTCTCTCCTCTCTCCAGGCCAGGGGTAAGGGAAGGGAACCATCATTTATTAGGAAGGTTAAGTGATTTTCAGGGCTGCTAGGTGATGCAGTGGATTGATTATCTGAAGTTAGGAAGACTTGAGTTCAAAACCAGCCTCAGATATTTACTAATTGTGTGATATCAGATGAGTCATTTCAACCTGTTTGCCTCAGTTTCCTCACCTATAAAATGAACTGGAGAAGTAAATGTCAAACCATTCATTGCCAAGAAAATCCCAAATGGGCTTACAAAGAGTCAGACACAACTAAAAATGACTGAACAGTAAATGGCTTTAATCATTTTGTGGCAGACATGGGAAGTAGTGTTAGTCATAGTAGTGTAATTGTAGTAGTAGTAGTAGTAGTAGTAGTAGTAGTAGTAGTAGTAGTAGTAGTAGTAGTAGTAATAGTTGTGTTGATCATAATAACAATGGCTCACATTTGTGTAGTTAGTACTTTCAGGTTTACAAAGATTCTATAAATATAATCTCATTCGATGTTCATAGTAACCATGAAAAGTAGCTATTATTCTTCTTATTATTTTACAAATAAGGAAACTGAGGCAATCAGCAGTTAGGTGACTTGTCCAAGATCATAGCTAGTAAAAATCTGAGCCTGCATTTGAACTCAGGTCTTCATTCTATCCACTATTCTACCTAGATGTTTCTGTTTAGTAATAATTAGTAATTTACTACTAATAACTGTTTTTTTACATAGTACTTTAAAATTGGCAAATAACTTTGTATATTTTGACATTTGGGATTTGTAATAGCCTTATAAATTAAGTATACAAGTATATTATTTTCCCTTTTTCACACATCAGGAAACAATCTTGGAAAAACTACTCGACATATCCAGAGTCACACAGTCAGTCAAAAAATGTCTACTAATATTCTACCATGATGGGGCACCCAAGTAGCTCAGTGGATTGAGGGCCAGGTCTAGAGATAGGAGGTCCTGAGTTCATATCTGACCAAAGACACTTCTAGCTGTGTGACCCTGGGCAAGTCACTTTGCCCCATTGCCTAGCCCTTACTGCTCTTCTGCCTTGGAACCAATACACAGTACTAATTTTAAGGTGGAAGGTAAGAGTTTAAAAAAAAAAAAGAATCTACCATTTATCAGGCACTGTGCTAAGTACTTGAGCAAAAGTACTCAAAAAAAAAAAGACATCCTTGATCTCAAAGAACTCAGTCTAATTGGGAAGACCACTGGCAAATGATGGTACAAACAAATTTTATACAGGATCATTTGGAGATAGTCCACTGTGGTAAGGTGCTTGAGATAAGAGTGGTCAATAAAGACTTCCGTATAAGGTGAGATTTTAGCTTGGACTTATCAGATTTCAGGAGACAGAGATGAGGAGGAAAGGCATAAAGAGGGAAGAATTGAAGTTAGGTCTTTCTCGATTCCAAATCCAACATTCTATCTACACTGCTGTGTTGCTACTCAACCTGTTATTCAGGTTTACCCTTCTTTATGGTGTAGAAGCACTTCTTTTAAAAACATGTGTTTTACCCCTAGATACTTCTAGATCTCCAAATTCAGCTTTTATAAATCAAATCTTATTTCAGATATACTTAGGGAGCTTCTTATTTACAAGAATCATTGTAATTCCTTTTTAAAGAAAAGAAAAACTCTACCACTGCTCCAATTTCAGTCTATCTATATTTTAACATTTTAAATATTCAAATACTAGATCTACAGGAAATGTGGGTATTGGCCAACATTAAATAAAAGTGTTTATTTACAAATGTAATATCTTGGGCAACCCTCTTGTATGTGAACTCCAAGAAAAGCTATCCCACGTTCAAAGTATATTATGGATGAAAACTAGTCCAGAGCCCCCATCAATGAACTTACTTTTACCAGTCAGCCAAAGGACACATTCATTTAAAATGAAATGTGTTTAACTAAAAGGTGTATATATGGAAATATGTATTATATGAGAATATATGTGCAATCTATATCATATTGCCTTCCTTCTAGGGGAGCAGGGAGGGAGGGAGAGAGAGAGAATACATGGATTATAAAATATCAGAAACTGAATATTAAGAAATATACCAACATGACATTTAAAACTAATAATTAGTTAAGATTTACTAGGTACCAACTAGTGCCAAGGGCCCAGGATGCAAATACGAATATTAATAGTCTCTGCCCTCAAAAAAAGAAAGGTGTATGTAAAGAAGACAGTGAGCTTTTGTGCAAGCCAAAATATACAGATAAAGATCACCAGGGGAAAAAAAAAGAATTTTATAAAGCAGATATTCTTGTTCCTTCTCTCCCAAGGCCTCATATAATAGTATCACTAAAACAAGTTAAGCAAATTATCTTCACTGTCAAATTAAAGATGGCTCACACTTTTTTGGGTAAAAATCATAGTGGAAGATGAAAGGATGGGAAAGCACTTAAAAGAGTATCACACAGTCCCAAAGAAACTCTCCGTTATTCATGCTTGGAAGCCAGTCTGATTCATTGATTTAGATGAGTTTGGCACTCACCCCCTCCATTTTCCTCAGCTCTTTGAAATGAAGAGGGTGAAGGTCAAAGGGAGAAAGGAATGAGAGAATAAATGAAACTCCCACACAGACACAGAGTAACTGAGAGACAGAACCACTCAAAGGAGGAGAAACAAACGGCCTTTAGAATCTTTGGCCACAAGGTCCTCAGCTGAAAAGAAGGGTCTTTCTTGGCCCAAAAGCAACTGCAGCTTCAGCTCACCCACTAATTAGCTGGATTATTCTAGGCAAATCACTTCATCTTTTTCCCCATTTAAAAAAATTTTTCACTTCCATGTAGAAACAATTTTTGACAAATTTTTTTTGACATTTTAAAATTCAGATTTTTTCCTTTCCTCCTCCAGGCAGTGAATAGTCTGACATAAGTTATTCCTGTACTTTCATGTCATACATATTTTCATATTGCTTGTGTCATGATAAAAGACTCATAACACATACAATAGAATTCTCATGAAGAAAATATAGCAAAAGATGGCATGCTTTGATGTGCACTCAGACTCCAACAGCTCCTTCTTTGGCTGTGGGTGGCATTTTCATCATGAGATTTAGTCGTTCACAGTTGTTCATATAATATTTCTGTTGCTGTATATATACACTGTTCTCCTGGTTCTGCTCACGTCACTTTGCACAGGTTCACAGAAGTCTTCCCAGGTTTTTCTGAACATATCCTGTTCATCATTCCTTATGGCACAATAGTATTCCATTACAACCAGATACCACAACTTGTTCAGCCATTCCCCAAGTAATAGGCAACCCCTCAGTTTCCAATTCTTTGCCACTGTAAAAAGAGTTGCATTCTCAATTGACTAAATAAACTAATTCAAATGAAAAAAAAAAAACAAGCTGCTAAAAATATTTTGGTTCCAGTTCTCCCACATTCCCTCCAACACTTTCCACATTGCTTTTGGGTCATGTTAGCCAATCCAATAAGTGTGAGTTGCTACCTCTGAGACATTTTCATCACTAATGATTTGGAGCATTTTTTCATATGCAAATCACTTCATCTTCATGAACCATAAGATGCAAAACTATGAAATAGTTAATAATATTTGTACTTCCTACCTTAAAGCGATATAAAAATTGCTTCATTATTGTCAGTAGTAGTAGTTGTAATAATAGACTGTAAGTTCCTTGAGGGCTAGAAATTGTGCCTTTTAAAATCCTCGCATCCCCAGGGTTTAGCACAGAACTTTGCCCATGCTTAATGAACTGCTTGTTGTATTTGTTGCATTATTGCAATCGCCATTATTGCTGTCCCTAGCCAACCAGACTCCTGCGCCTGCTTCCTACCAACAGATGTCTTTACATCCCTGAAAATGGTCCTAACTATCACCTTGGCTGGAAGGTTTAACGGAGAGACAGCAAATCCTGATGCGGCAGGACTTACACTTAGTTGTTTGTACTCACAGTCCAAGAGCCTGCTGGGCAGCATGGCCTCTACTGTGCAGGAAAGGGAAGAAGCTTGAGATACTATTGTTTCTCGGTAGACTCTCTATAGCAAAAGAACCAAGCATACCCAACAGTAAAAGCTCAGAGGATGGAGGGTGCTGTAGGATTAAAATTAACATCCAATAACCCCAAGTATTATATTTTGATCATTAATAATCACTTGAAGTAGAAGAAATAAAAAGAACAAAAGTAAAAGCTTGATTAAAAGCCAAATTTCCCAGCCACGATAGAGGAAAAAAAGAGTGAGAGGATGGAGCTACCCAAAATATACATCCTCCCTACATTAGCAGGTAAGGTGAGAAGCAATATGGAATGCTGGGAGAGAAAGTTCTGGGGTTCAAAATTCTAATTCTACAGTGTGAATAGGCTGCTATACTGATTCACAGTGAGAGAAGCCAAAGCCAAAGGTTGTCTTTCTAGGGTGATACCTTATACTCTTATAATGCCAAGCTATAGAAAATGGGGGAATGCCTAAAAGGGAGTATGGCATAATGGAAAGAGACCTGGACCTAAGGTTAAGTCCCATTTTGGCCACTTACTAGCTCTTTGATCTTGAAAAAAGTAATTTTTCTGCATTAAACAGTTCCTTCATCTGTAAAATGGGTTGGACTAGAGAAAATCAGAAATATGTGTTTATGCATTTAACACCTTCTATGTGGACATCTTTATGCTAGGTGCTAAGGGCTACAGACACAAAACTGAAAACAGTCTCTGCCCCCAGGAAGCTTCGGTTCTTCAGAGGGGAGTGGGAAGCATGTTTGAAGAGAAGTAGATACAAAATTAACAAAGTAAATGCAATGTAATTTCTGAATAGGAAAACTCAGGTAAGATACCATGTAGAAATGGCTTTTGAGATGAGCTCTGAAGAGGATCCAAAAAGCTGAAGTGAGGAGAGGACAGTCTAGAGATAGAGGAATAATAGTCCATGCAAATAAGAGGGGACAGGAAATTAAATATTGTTGATGTGGAACAGCTACAAGTTACAACATTGGATAGAAAATGGCATGCAGTAGCTCTGAGGTTCCCAAATCAGAATGCTATTACTGGTGGAAGATGCCAGGCCAAAAGGAGAAGAAGAGGGGGCTTGTGATAGCCTCTGTGAGAAAGGACATGTCAGAACCTTGCAGGTCTCCCCAAATATATTTTAGCCCCAATTCATGATGAGCCAGTTATGCACCCCTCCCCACCAAGGAGGCTATGCCCCCCTGCATAGCTTTCCATCTCTGGGGATTATTCATGGAAGGACTGCTGGGGTGCGAAGGGCACTTTCACCACTGTCAAAAGAGCTCCTCTGAGAGTCTTGATGGCCTTGGGAAGGAGCTGTTTCCTCTCCCAAAGGACTTTCCCAGCATGGCTCCAATAGGGCCCCCCAGATCTGACTCTCAAAGAATGATTTAGGCACTGGGGAACATTTAACTTCATATCTTTCCATCAGACAGCCTCCAATTACCTTCAATTCCATTTGTTGAATCCTTTGGTAAACCATGATTACAGCGAGGGGATTCTGAAACCTCTTATTTGATCCTATTACAAGATTGCAGAAACCATGTCCCATGACTGGGCTGAAAAGGCCCCTCTTCAACCACAGGCTCCCAATGCTAGAGGGCTCTTCAGGTTAAAGAAACAGCCAAGGAAAGGAGACCCTCATGGTCTGCTGCTGTGGCTTCTTTATCCTTTTAACCCCAGTCCTCTAATGGGACCACAGACCCAGTTCTGCTTAATTCAGAGGCCAGAGACTAGAGATTTATTGTCAGGGAACAGAGCATTCACCAAAAGATTTTTGATTATTTGTCAGCTCCATTTGACAATGGCTGAGAAAATGATAGAAAAGAGGGCATAGAATATGAATAGATTCGAATTCTTATAGAATTCACCCTAGTCTAGTGGACAGAGATGAGACCTGGACTTGGTGTCAGAAAGAATTATTTGTAGTTCCACCGTAAAGCTATGTGACCATGAACAAGTCATTTGACCTCAGCCTCAATTTACTCATGTTTAAAGTAGATATAATAATAGCACAGAATAGTTATGAGGAATAAATGAGATAATATAGACAGAGCATCTATTATAATATAGGCATTATATTGTTATGTGTTATATTTATTATATTATAAATATACCTATTCTTTAAAAGTAAACTTCAAAATTTATGTAAATGTCAGCTATAATTTTTTTTTAACCAGACCAAAGATTTCAGCAATCTATGGAATTTCTGATGAGGAAGCTCCTGTTATTAATGCAGGATCAACATTTTCTCTGCAACTTTAACTCTTAGAGAGTTACCCAGGACGTTGAGAAGTCAGATGATTTTACTGAGGTGTGTAATCAGCATGTGTCAGAAGTGAGATTGAGGGGGCAGCTAAGTGACTCAGTTTATTGAGAGCCAGGTCTAGAGACTGGAGGTTCTGGGTTCAGGTCAGGTCTAACACACTTCCTAGCTGTGTGACCCTGGGCAAATCACTTAACCCCCATTGCCCAGCCCTTAGGACTCTTTTGCCTTATTGGTTCCAAGATAGAAGGTAAGGGTTAAAAAATAAATAAAAAAGAATTGGACTTGACTCCAGATTTTCCTAGCTCCAAGACTGGCTCTTTTATACCCTCTACAATTGATATCATCATCATCACCCACAGAAGTATCATCATTATTTCATTCCTTTCATATTTTTTGATGGAGTAGAGCCAGAAATGGGCCAAGTGATTGAGCCAAGCAACTCTTCTGCTATTATTCTTTTGTATCTCATACTCAATGGGTGATTGAAGAGGCAAATAAAATGCATGGGTTTTTTGTAGTTGAATAAAAATACCATTATTTAAATTCATCTTCTGCCTTTGGGACAACAGCAAAAAACAGAACAATAGGAATGATGCATGTACCTTATTTTGTTCCCAGTGGACTTTGATCTCCTCATTCAGATCTCTTTATTTTGAAAGTCTGTAGTTCCATACAATTTGGAGATTCTGAGGACTTGGTGTTAAATATTCCATCTGTTAAAAACATTCTTAAGTTTTTATGAATCAATGTTATTTCCAGATAATTAAAGAAAATAATTCAGACTCTGATAATGACTGGTTACTGGTTGAGCTCTTAAGAATATTTTCAGGTCTGCAGTACAGGGATTTGTCATCAGTCAGTCCAAGAAAGACAGCAAGTTTCCAATATATAATTCTAGCCACCAGATTATGTCTTTCTTGGGATTTAGTAGGAGCTAAATTGCTACAGCCTGCAGAGATGCAGTTTCTACCATGTCCTTTCTTTTTAAAATATTTTTATAATTCATTTATTTGTTACATTAAAATTCCAAGGTAACTCTCTTTTCTTCCCCTTTCAACACTATAGAAAGCATCATTTGACAAAAAGATATGTGTGTGTGTGTGTGTGTGTGTGTGTGTGTGTGTGTGTGTGTGTGTATAATGATGTCTCACTTATTTCTATTTATCAGTTCTCATTCTGGAGGTGGGCATACACAAGCCATTCATGGAATAAGATTTTGTTACCATATATAATGTTCCCTGGTTCTGCTTATGTCATTCTTCATAATTGTATCTTGGTCTTTTTTTTTTTAACCTTCCATCTTAGAATTGTAAAAATGGAGATTTGAACCCAAGACTTCAATCCCCAGAAGTCCTTGGCACTTCTCAGCATGCCCTATAATCTCACCTGAGTGCGAGAACAAAATTTGTATTTAAACCGACTGTACCACCCACGCCCTCTCTGCTTCCGCTTCTAAGCACACGCAGCTCTCAAGATATAGTAAGTGAATTGTGAATGGGCTAGTGCTCTAGGTACATGCCGTCTTATTTTGTATTTCTTTATCCTTGATTTCCAATAATCTTTAATAAACCTCTAAAAATATAATACTTTAAGTAGAGATACTAATTTAACTGTTACAGAATCAATATCATTTATTGATTCCAAGGCAAAAGAATGGTAAGGATTAAGCAATGGGGGTTAGGTGACTTGCCCCAGGGTCACACAGCTAACTTAATAATAATCTAATAATCTGCTTGCCATTTCTTACAGTGCAGTAGTATCCCATGCCAAGGATATGCCACAACTTGTTCAGTCATTCCCTAATTGATGGGCATCATGTCCTTTCATAATCTACATGGATCATTAAGTCCAAGTTGGTAAGTGCAAACCTTCTGTAACTTCTGATGACATTAACCAATTCTAGAATTGCTAGCATAAACTCCTCTACCTCCACAAACAAATCCACATGATTCAGTCATTTGTTTGAACATTGTTGGCATAATATCAGCTAAGTTCATGCAGATGTTGCCCATGGAGGATCTTTTGATTTCATTCTTGGATTATAGCTGCTTCCTAGGCTTCATCTGGAACTAAGATACTTCAAAATACATTTTTAAAAGTCAAGTGTAATTGTTAACAGCTTGGTAAAGTGATGTTGACTTGTTCCAAAAGGATTTCCATAGGTTTGGAGTCCAAGAATGTCCATCAGTCTTCTTGCTCTTTGTTGGCAAGGAAGTATTTATTAGTCTTTCCAGAACTACCCTCAGAGTTCCAATAGAGAATGTCTTTTGTAAGATTCCTATCAAAGTCTGGATCCAGAAATACCACTGGCTAAACCACTTTTCATTTGGAGATTCTTCTTCTGTTTCATCAATAGAAAATGTCCCACAAGGAGAGGGATTTCTTGATATCCCTCCCATGAGTATAAGTAGTTGCTTGAACACTTTAAGCAAAATTGAAAAATCTTTATGGTCCATGAAGGCAAAGGCTGTCTTATTCTTTTGTCTGGGCATCAAGTATTTAACAAAATGGGTACTCAATTCCCTGTTGAAATAGCAAATGGTTAACTTCACAGGTACCTAACACCTTGGCAAGTTTTAAAGCTGCCCTTGAAAATTCTGGCTTTCAATTTCAAGGTTCTCAGTTTCCAAGCCATATCACATTTAAGCTCTGTGCAGGGAGAAAAATTCCATTCTGCTTGAATTCTCAAAGGTCTTTTATGATAAGTTGTCATTCATTTCCTTAAGGCTTAGTATCAAGGCACCAAGTTAGTCATTGCCAGACATCCAATAAGTGAATGATGCCCCTTCACCTACCAAAGAGGATAGGATGAATTTCCATTTCTTCATGGAAGAATATCTTGGATGATTCACAGTTGATAAAAGTGTAATAAAGAGCAGGACAATAAAAGGGTAGGGAGAGTTAAACCATGACAGCCGATAATCCAGTCTGACCCACAGAGCTGTTCTAGTGTCTTTAAAACTGATACAAAATTTCCTTCTGCAAATATTTGTAATAAAGAAATGATGTTTGGTTTGCCATCATTACCTTTCCATTCCCTATCAGGCTACCCTCCAAACATACACCCACCCATGAATAAAGTTGACATCATCTCCTGGGCAGAAAGAACAGTTAGAAACCATAATGTATGAATTAGTTTATTTCTTCTTTCCAGTGAGTCTCTCATGATGTTTCATATCAAATTGCCCAAACTAGGTAACATAAAGTTTTAATTGTTGAGTTTGATTCAAATGTGCTTGTTCTGACCACAGTTGAAAATTATGACTAATATAATACTGTTCTGTTATAAGAAATGATAAATATGAAAAATTCAGAGAAGCATGGAAAGACTCATATGAGCGAAGGGAAGGGAAGGGAAGGGAAGGGAAGGGAAGGGAAGGACATATATCAGGACCACCTTGTTAAATCCCCAGCCCCAAAAGGGGAGCTGTGACCTACTCACATCCACAATCTAGCTTTGAATTGCCCTTCAGGTGACACTCATTTTATTTCTTCAGTCTATAGTGTTCTATGACTCACAGTCACAGAGCACCAGTAGTATTCTACTGATACTATAAAGATGAGTCTTCTATCCTTGAAAGATAAGATAATACAAATAGCCTTGTTTGATGGTGACTACAATCACTAGAAGACTAAGAGTTATATAATACTTTAAGGTTTATAAATCTCTGCTTTACATATGTTGAGACTCAGGACCCTGTGAGATAAGTGTTATCATCCCCATTTTACAGCTGAGGCAACTAAGTTTGAGAAGGGTCAAATGATTTACCCAGGGTCACATAGTTGAAGCAGAATCTGAACTCCTCTCATTTTGATCCCAAGTCCAATACTCTACCCACTAAACAGATTTATGAGAAATGGAATAAGCTTATGTTTGCAAAAGGTGTTTGTCATAGTCATGGAGGACATTCAGCATGGAGTCCAACTGTAAGCAAAACCAAGAAAACAATATACATAGTGACTATAACAATGAAAATGGAAAGAACTAACTAAAAGAGAAAACTACATGTTAGATAGTTCCAGTTCCCTGTAGATGGTGAGATCCTCTTTGTAGATGCCATTATGCTGATTGCATCAAACTCAGGAAAAATAAACAAACCCCCTTTGTTTGGAATTTGAAAGAAAATGGCTTGCCAGCTAAGAATTAAGTATATTTTTGTAATGTTCTTGAGAATTCACTTTCAGACTCCTAATTTTCTCCCATCATACATAACACAAAACAGAATGTGATTAAAAAAAAAAAACACCCAACAACAACCCACAGCTGGCCTTGGACCCAGGAAGACTTAGGTTCAAGAGTCAGTTCTAACCAGGTTCTAATCTTAAATGTTCAATATAATATTTCCACCTCTAAAATCAGCCATCACTACAAATCAGGACTTGATTTATTACTTTGTTAGTTATTTAGACTTAAAAAATGTTAATCCTGAAGACAAAATTTAAAAGTGTATACTCAGGGGCAGCTACATGGTTCAGTGGATAGAGAAACAGGCTTAGAGATGGGAAGTGTTGGGTTCAAATTTGACCTCAGAAATTTCCTAGTTGTGTAACCCTGGGCAAGTCACTTAATCCCAGTTGCCTAGCCGTTATTGCTCTTCTACCTTGGAACCAATATTTAGTATTGATTCTAAGACAGAATATAAGGGTTACTTTTTAAAGTGCATGCACATACACTTTTCTCCTCTATGGGTACCAGATAAGTGTACCAACCATCATTGATAGATCAAGTTTGCTCATCCAAAAATTCTGAATACCAGTGAAATCCTGCCTGTGCTCCCTTTCCTAGTTCTGGCCCAATATGACTTTAGCCTTGTGGTTGATTCTATCCATTTAATCCTCAATTAAAAAAACAAAAGGAAAGAATATGGTGTGATAGATGACCTCATTTCTTTTCTGGATCCATCTGTAGATATTCATTTGAAATTGTGGTGGTTTGCTGATCATCCAGTAGAGGCCAGCTCTAATACCCAACCTTGATGTAGAGGCAATCTAGAATTCTGAAATGCCAGCTAACCACAGACTCTGACTGGTGCTACCATGTTGACAAGGTCTGGATTCCACACCTGCCTATGGACCATAGATGTGCTAGCTACCAGAAAACTGCAAAGTCAAAGGTAGATAAGTTCAGTCCCCAAAGATTGGTCACCAGGTCAGGTACTTTGTCCACAGAAATTTATTAAAGGGTCTATAAAGACAAGTTCGGTAGGGTAATGGAACATCTACCCTGATAACACTAGCAAGGGTAGAACCATCACTTGTTTTTGAATGGATCACTAGTCAAGAAACATTTTTATAGTTTTTAAAAATTAAACATTATATTCTAAAATAAAGTTGTATTATATTTAAAAATGTAAACACTATACTTAGTTTGAATACCATACAAAAATAGGCAGCAAGTCAGATTTGTCCTTCCGGACATAGTTTGTTGGCCTCTACATTAAAATATTGAAATAAGTGATTTGTTGATACTGAGGCCATACCTTGGGACTTCTGGGCATGTTATATTGAACAGGGCCTTACCCTCTTCCAAAACTAACTCTCTTGTATTCCTTGAAGACTGAAAACTTGAGGGAGGAAGATATAGGGTGCAGTCTAGTAGATGTGAGAGCAGGAGTTATTTCCCATCTTGAATGTTTGGAAAACAATCCCCTGGCAGCTGTTCTGCCTTCTGTCATGGGTGAAGCCATGCTTTATTCATTTGGACTATTAAATAATAATTTAAAATTAAGACATTAATATTAAATCATGCATAGATTCACAGAATTTAGCAGAGGACAGAAGCATTATTGTGTAAGGATTTAAAATTTTAGGTTTTTATGAGAATTCTATAGTAATATTGTGGTCGCCAATCTAAAGATATTATAACTTAAGTCAAATGACTTTTAGTAGCTTTATTTACAAAGAGGTGGAAAGAGTGAAAGTGGGAAAATGTAAGAAGAAGGTAGAGAATTACCTAGCCTATCACCCTAAATGCTGCTCCAGTGTAGGGCTCAGCTCTGGCAGGGCTTCACCACATCCTTTGTCCCCATGTGAATTTTTCAGTAATCCTCAGCCAGAAGTCCAGTGGGGTCTTCAGCAAAGGTTCTACCAACACAGCCTCCCCCAGGAAAAGAAGGTCTCTCCAGAACCAATCTCTTCAGAAGCAAAGAAAGGAAGGTCAGCTACTCACCCAGTTTCCCATGCAGTCTCTGAAGGCAAAGTCCCCAGGAGAAGTCCTCCAAAGAAGCAGTCCAAAGGAGAAGGTCCAAGCCCAAGATCCAAGCCGAAAGTTCCCTAGACAGGAAGTTCAGGACTTTTTATAGTCCTTTTCCCATGTCCCTTTCCCTTCCTCTACTTTATGGGAACCAGTTGCAGTCTTTCAATTTGCCTAGTACTTCCCCTGTGGTGGTCAGTGGCCTCTGGAGTGGTCACCCACTTTATCAAGTGACTTGTGAACTCTCTTACTTAGTGTTAAGTAGGGGTGCTTAAGTTTTTGATTGATTAATTTAAAAATTGCTGATTGATAGACAATGAAAGTTTGATTCACTCTTCACAATTGATATAATGATAGGATGGGGAAATCTAGCGTTAGAAGGGTTTTAAGAAGTCATCTAATTAAATGCTGTCTAACGAATACCAAAGGAGAAAAGCCAGCCTGAGTTCTTGTGAAAGTAGAGTACATATTATAATGATATAACTGAATCATTTAAAACATTTTTGTATTTAAGGAAATGTGCCATATTTTTAAAGATGTCTTGGGGAATACTTGAGTGGATTCGTTTTTACAATAAAGATAAAATGGCTAAAGAAAAAAAAAAGAAGTTATCTAATATACTCGTCTTGTTTTGCAAGTGAGGAAACTAGGTCCAGAGAGTATAAATGGCCCAGTGTCACAAAGTTATCATTGTTCAGTCATTTTAATAGTGTATGACTCTTTGCTACCCTATTTGGCAATTTCTTGGCAGACATGTTAGAGTGGTTTGTCATTTCCTCATTCAGCTTATTTTACAGATGAGGAAACTGAGGCAAACAGGATTAAGTGACTTGCCCAAGGTCATCAAGCTAGCCTGAGGCTGAATTTTGCATTCAGGTCTTCCTAACTCCCAGCCCAACACTTTATCCACTGTGCCATCTAGCTGCCCCAGCCCCCCTTTTAAACATAGCATGGTAATTGACTAATTAAATGAAATTTTCAAAAAAATAAAATTAAAATAGCATGGTAATGATACATACCCACATACATCTTTTTATTTACATAGTCTTATATTTATATAGTATTTAAAACAACACCCCTTATTTCTTTTTTTTTTTTAACCCTTACCTTCCGTCTTGGAGTCAATACTCTGTATTGGTTCCAAGGCAGAAGAGTGGTAAGGGCTAGGCAATGGGGGTTAAGTGACTTGCCCAGGGTCACACAGCTGGGAAGTGTCTGAGGCCAGATTTGAACCTAGGATCTCCTGTCTCTAGGCCTGGCTCTCAATCCACTGAGCTACCCAGCTGCCCCCTAAACATCCCTTATTTCTATTTATAATAAATACCAAATATTGGTCCCATGGCAGAAGAGAGGCCTGGGCTAGGCAATGGGATTAAGTATTTTGCCCAGGGTCACACAGCTAGGAAATGCCTGAGGTCAAATTTGAACCCAAGACCTCCTGTCTTCAGGCCTGGCTCTCAACACATTGAGCCACCTAACTACCTCCCTCCTTTTTAAAAATAGGATTTGAATGCTAAAATTTATTTTGATTCAATAAACATGTATTAAAATGTGCACAGTCTTGCACCAGATACTAGAGGCAATGTAATAAAATCAATAGACTTGGAGTCTGTGATGGTCCAAAAAGTCTTGCTGAGACCCCCAAGGCTCATCTGCAGCAAGCAGCCTCTGTTCTGGACATACTCCCCCTCCCTGCCATCCTGCCCTTCCTTGTTTGCTTACCAAACAGGCAAGCCTGAGTAAGAATTTTCCCTTTCCATATATAAAACCATGGCCTTTGCTGGCTCATTGAGCAGCCCTGTTGTGGTGGCAGGAGCCCAGATGTCTCACAAGTCAAGGAGGACAATGGTAGAAAAGCTGGTAAATCAGGACATACCAAGCCCAAAGTTGGATTCACCAAAGAACCATCGCTGAACTCTTCTTCCCCCTGCTGGATGACCACAACGTTGGAGTCTCATCTGTGCTCACCCTCTCTGTGTCATAGGTCTGATGGTATCCTCTGCCTTAAACCTCCCTTCCCTGGCTGCCTAGGCTGGTGGTTATAGGAGTGAAAAGAAGGGAATGGATTTGGGTGACATTATGGACTTCGTAACTGACAGGACCTAGTTTGGGATCCAGTTATCTTACACGTGACCTAAAACATCTTGGCCATAATACAAATTCATATCAATAAAAGTAATATAGTAATTATTTGAATTCAGGAGAAATTATTGCATCATTCATTTTTGCATCCCCCACAGAGAACAAATCATGCAATATATTTCATATAACAGCCAGCATCCAATGAATGAATATTATAGTTGTTCAGTTGTTTTCAGTCATGTCTGACTCTTTGGTACCCCATTTGGGGTTTTCTTGGCAAAGGTGCTAGAGTGATCTGCCATTTCCTTCTCTAGTGAATATAATGGAGCTACCTTGAAATGGAATATGTTTTGCCCAGAGAAAAGAGGTTTGGGGCTTAAATGTGGCCTCAGATACTTCCTCCACTCTTCTGCCTTAGAACCAATATTCAGTATTGATTCTAAGACAGAAGGTAAAGGCTTAAAAAAAATGAAATGTGTTTTGACTTGGAAGAAATCCAGACCAGTCCTTTGTTTGTTCATTCATTCACTGTTTGCTCTTTCCTTTCTTCCTTGCTTCTCTCCCTCCCTCCTTCTTTCCTCCCTTTTTCTTTCTTCCCTATTCAATAGGAACCAATTGATTCCTCCTTATTTTCTTTTTTGACTCCTCTCTTAGTTAAGGAAGAGAAGAGAGAAAAAGAAAGAATCATAGAGAGAAGCAGGAAGAAAGAGATAGACAGAGACAGATGGACACAGAGATGGCAACAGACAGTAATAGGCACATCCAGAGACCCAGAGAGAGAAGAGATAAGGGTAACCAATAGACTGACAGACAGGGAGAGGATGGGGAAAAGAGGAAGGGAGAACAGAAGGAGAATAATGAGCAGCTTTTGGTACCATACCAAGAGTGAAGAAAAATGAAACTTTCCATGGCTCAGAGCTAAGCAGAAAGGAGAAAAGGAAATGAAATTAGCCCTATGAGATGTAGGAAGCCTGCTGTCATTTTAGATAAGCCTCGTGCCTCTAAACCAGAGCCAGCATCCAGCAGCTGTCTTCATCATCAAGATAAGAGCTCACAGATGAGTGTAAGCAAGCATAAGAGATCCTTTATAAGAAGTCATCCCTTGTGGTGGCTGGAGTGCTGGTGGTGATAACCGGGATGGTGATGAGAAGGAGCTCACCAAGTTCCTTTCTCATTCTCAACAAATGTCAGTTGTCAGAGTTGTTTGCCAGAGACTATCCATCCCGTGATGTTTTTGGTCAGTGATTCTTGGCTAGTCCTGGAAACTGGGCTCTCATCCAGAGCTAACCCTGCAGTGCAGTGCAGTGCAGTGAAGTCCAGGGCAATCTGGTACCAGGAACCTGCGGTTCTGAGACAGGAGTCAGTCCTGTTTTAGGGACAGAGGCACGAAACTGTGGTCTCTTGTGCAACATCTCCTGAACTAAAGAATTGGTTCATAGGGTCATCCATTTTGAGTTGGAAAGAACTTTGGAAGCATCTGGTGTGATTCTTATTTTACAGATAATGAAGCTAAGAGGTTAGCTGATTTGCTCAAGGTCACAAAGTAAATATGATCTCTAGGAGTGCTTTTCAGCCAAAAGGTGCATCTATACTCTAAAGGTGCTTCAAGTGTTTGATCTCAATGCCAATTCCCTGGCAGCTTCCTTTCCTTCTTCTTATCTTTCTGTATGACTCTATCCTTTAGGCCACAGTCTAAATTTCTTTCTCCCATGATTCAGACTGAAGTTATGTTCTGAAAGTTAGAGTCCACCCTCACCCCAAGTCTTGTCTACTCTGCCACTGGGAGCAGAAATTCATAGAATTTAGAGTTGGGACTGTAGAGATCATCTGTTGCAACCCCCTTATTTTAGATTTTAAATATGAGGAAATTGGGGCACTTAGAAAGCAAGCGATTTGCCCAAGGAAACACTGGTAAAAAGGCATTTGGGACTTCAGGTCCTCTGATTCAAAATCCCAAAGATTCTTCCTACTGCTCCACTCTACCTCTCAGCCCATGGAAAATGAATCAACACATGGTTGAGTAAATTACCATCTATGAATATAGTAGAATTCTACTATGCTGTAAGAAATAAGGAAAGAGATAATTTCAGAGAAACTTGGGAGGTTCTTGTGAACTCATGTAGAGCAAAGGGAACAGAAGTAGGAGAACACTGTATATAATAACAATGATATTGTAAAGATAAACATCTCTGAAAGACTTAGGAACTCTGATCAATACAATGGTTAATCACAATTCCATCACGAAGCATGCTACCCACCTGCCAGAGAGCTGATGGGCTCAGAGTACACAATGAGACATAGTTTTGAACATGGCCAATAAGGATTTTGTTTTTCTTTTTCCTTTTCCCAGTGGTAGGGAAGTAAGAGGGGGAGAAAATAAATGCTTGTTGATCAAAAAGAAATGAAGGGGTTTTTGTTTGTTTTAAGGAAATGAAAACCTTTCCCTAAAGTAGTTGGGTAAAATCCATCATCACTACTTAGATACCACCCTTCCCCGCTCCCTCTCAATCACAATGGACTTTTAAAAAAGAAGCTCCCTACATGAATATAAAATAGGATTGGTTTTTTCTTCACAAAAACAAAAAACAAAAAACTCAATTCTTTAGGAGCTCATCAGTTCTCTTAATTGAGATACATCTGTAATTTGGTGGAGTTAGAAGCCAAATCGATATTGAATTCTGTGTGTCTGTCTCCCAGAGGTCACATTGATCACTTTCCTTTGGTCCTTTCAGTGCTTGGAGAAAGGCTAGGAGAAAAGAATCAGGGGAATTACTGTTGGAGAGTACCAAGTCTTCAGGGGATTTCTGTTTTCATTTACTGACAAGAGCTGTGATAATATGACAGCAAATGAGTCCATCCGCCTGAAGAAGGGATGCATTTTCCCCTATAGTATCACATCAATTTGCCCTCCTCCATCAACCTTCACTGACACTTGGTAAGACCATATCCAAACCCTTTGTTCAGAGTCCTTTGCCCAGGCCTCTGACAAACTGTCTTTTTGCAGGTTTCTTTCCCCTTTATCTTCTTGGGGGTGAACAACTCATCGCTTCTTTCAAGGTAACCTCATTTGAAATTGGATTGTCCTCTGCTCTTTGGATGTTGAGAAAGGGCTAAAAAATTGAAGCAAGACCTCAATTCCCTGAACTTATAGGTAAGCAACTGGGAGTTTTGATATTTTCCCCTGATTCCAATTGAAAAGGAGCAAAAGCAAAAATCAGTTAATTCATTTAAAAGTCTTTCAAGTGGTCATAATAAAGTTGCTTTAAGGGAACTAAATGATCGGTAAATATTCCCTCTAGCCTTTCTTCCAAACAAGCATAAAACAACAAAAACATGTCTGTGCTCTGATTGGGAGTGTACCTGGCCCAGTTTGCTTTCAGGTTGTAGTATGTTCATTCAACCTTTGACTGTGTTTACTATCTGGGGAGGAGGGAAGCAGTTTATGAATGTATCCAAAAATGTACCCATAAAGTTGTACATGTACTGTCTTGCAATACACATGACCGTATTTGCTATGTTGTGAAAGAAGACACATATTGCACATACAAGAAAAAACTCATGGGGAGAATCAAGTGAAGGATGGCAATGCATCTGCATTCAGACTCCATTGATTCCTCCTATGGCAGTGGAGAGCCTTTTTCACCCTGAGTCCTTTGGAGTTGTCTTGGATCCTTGCCTTGTTGATAATAGCTAAGTCATTCACAGTTGATCATCTTACAATATTGTTAGTACTGTGTACAATGTTCTGGTTCTGCTTATTTCACTCTGCATCAGTTGGAGGAGAGATGAGGGGAAGGAAAGGAGGGAGGGAGAAAATTTGCACTGCAAAATGTTAGAAAACAAATGTTAAAAATTGTTTCTACATTATTATTAGAGAGGGGGAAAATACCCACAGCGAAGACAAAGAGATGCATTCAAGGAGCATGGGGTGAACTGCAATAGCATGTGGAAGAATAGCCCAAGGACAAAATACATAAAGCTCTGAATGAAGGCTTGCCAAAGTACTCTCTGCAGAAGGTGAGCCAAGAGCCACTGGTAGTATGAAAGAATGGATCAAAGCCCTACTAAATGGCACATAGGCAAAGCAACTGAAATTGATTTCATGGGCATCAGGAGCCTGCAGATGAGGAAGATATCTCTATCAATGAAACTGGGACCTTCTCTGAATTTTCAGACTTGGAAAACTGCCCAGAGCATTGAGAAGTTATGACTTGCTCAGGGATCACAGTCAGTATATGCCAGAGATATAACTTGAACTCAAGTCTTCTTCCTTCTGAGGTCAGCTCTCTATCCACTACACTACATCACCTCTCACCTTGACCATCATGAACTGAATAACCACTCACTTAATGCAATGAAACAAGGGGATATTCAGCACATGGCTGGATCATTCATTATTTAGCTGATTCCTCAGGCAAGATGCTAAGGGATTCCCTTCTGTTAGCACTGTCAACAATAGCAATAATCATTAGGTATCCCCTGGATGTGTGGGAGCACACTAAGACTTCTTTGATCAACTTAATTCAATTTGTCAATCATTTATTAACTACCTACTATATGCCAAATAAGAGTCAGATGTGAAATAGTAGATAGCTTCACTTCTGGTGAAGCTAGGAATACTTGGTTTCAATTCCTGGCTATGGATACATTGACTGTGATGCTGGGCAAGATGTTTTATCTCTGCTCTAGGCACTTCTATTAAATTTGTAGCTGTAGAGAAAGCGCAAATCTGTATTGGTAGAGGGAGTCTCCACATTGAGAGTGCTCCCAACACACCAATGAATTCACAGACCAGTAAAATAAAGGGGGAAGCACTAAAGGATACTTCGACATGGGCAAAAATGCAGAATAACATCGCAAGGATTTGGATTTAAAAAACAAGACTTATTCCTCTGTGATGTTTTCACAAATCTAGCCATTGCTGCATTTCATAAACAACTCATACTACATTGGAATTTGTTTTGCCTACATTTCTTTCTTTAAAGGAATACGGAGTTAAACCATTTTCCCTGGAAGACAGTTTAAACATAGAAAAAATAGGATAAGTCTAGAACATAAAATGAGTCCACATATTCAGGAATACTTTTGAAGGGGCTGAGATCTCACTGAGGTAGAAACTCTATTCAGGGGTACAGATTGCAGCATACCAGCCACATCTTCTTGTTCTATGAGCCTCTGCTGTAAGTCATTCATAGGATGTGAGAGAAGCATCCACCAAAAATTCAAGGGAGGGGAATTCTGTCTGTCTCTGTCTGTCTCTTTCTCTCAGTTAATTATAATCATCGCTGATTTCAGTATTGAAGTTTGAGTCCCCCAGAAGATGGCGCTCTCTCTCAAGTTACCCAAGGCAGAAGTCACAAGTAATGACCCAAATAGAATAATTTCGAGCCAGAGGATGGCGGAGCCACACAGAACTGAAAGTTCAAAAAGATCATTTCTATGCTCCCACGCCCTCATTTCATCGAGAGGAAGACTGAGGTTCACAGGGGAGAAGGGACTTGCTCAAAGTCTTAGCTTAAGAACGAATGCAGTGAAACCCAGTGGAATTGTGCGCTGGCTATGGGAGAAGTGGTGGGAGGGGGGCGGGGGGAGGAAAAGATAATGATCATTGTTTCCAATGAATAATGTTTGTAAATAACCAAATAAAATAATGTTTAAAAAGTCAAAAAAATTAAAAAAAAAGAACGAATGCAAAAAGCAAGTTATTCCAGAATAAAAGAGGGAGCAAGGCCCTACATTTTTAAAAAAGAAAATCATTCCTGCAATAAAAGTTCCTTTCAATTCTGTCCTGTGATTTGGCCAGATACCCCAGAGTCCCAAGACAAACCTAGTGCTAGCAAACAGGCTGAGTTTTACTGAGAAAACATTAGATGCACAGATGTATATGCCAATGGACATAAACGTGTGTTGTAAAAATGGAGATTTTGAACCCCAGACTTCAATCCCCAGAAGTCCTTGGTGTTTCCCAGAATTCCCTATAATCTTACCTGAGTCCCCAGGTTGGCGAGATCACAATTGGTATTTAACTGGCAGTAACGCCTCCCTCTCTCTCTGCCATTCCATTGTAATGATGTAGTACCTAAACTAAGCGCTGGGATTCTGAATTGGCTAATCAGCCATGGGCATGTGATTATTATTTTGTATCTTCTTTATTCCTTGATTTCTAATAATCCTTAATAAACCTCATAAAATATAATATTTTTATTACAAGATATAATTTAATTTTTACAGTATACATAAACACACATATATTAATACATCAGAGACCTTTTGTGGGATCAGGATCTCACTTCAGGGCAGGTGCTCACTTCTTGCTTACAATAAAAATAGCTGATATTTATATCACTTAAAAAACCAAAAACCCTTACCTTCCTTTTAGAATCGAAACTGTATGTTGGTTCCAAGGTATAACAATAAGGCATAGGCAATGGAGATTAAGTGATTTTCCTATGGCCACACAGCTAGGAAATGCCTGCTGTCAAATTTGAACCCAGGATCTCCCATCTCTAGAACTTGTTCTCAATTCACTGACCTAGCTAAGTTTCTCCTGTCCTGTCCTTTCAAATTTATGAAGCATTTCCCATAGATGATCTCATTTGAGCCTCAAGAAAAATAATGTCTATTATTTTATGCCCACTTTAGAGCTGGGAAAACTGGGGTTCATGGAAATAGAGAGATTTATCCATTGTCACACAGTTAGTAAATGTCAGAGATGGGATTTGGAACCAAGTCGAGCCCTCCCTTTGTCACATCCTGATGGTGTGACTTTCGGTCCCCATGAACCAAAAGTGACCAGATGCTGAAGAACTGAGAAAATTGTATTAAACCCAAAAAATAAGCACTTAACTCTTTCCTGGTCAGCAAATGTGCCCCAGGCTATTCTCTAAGGTCATAAATTATATATGCATTATCGATTGGCTTTTGTGGAGGGAGTTCTCCCCCCCCCCCCCAAATCCCCCATTCTCTTATATTGTTGAAAAATCACAATCTGGACCAAAGATAATTAATTCCAGGTTGTCATCAATCAAATGGTTAGCACTGGAGCATGGTTCAATGGAAAGAATGCTGGATTTAAGACTGAGGACCTAAATTCAGATTCTGACAGAATCACTACCAGGATAGTCAGTGGTATTGTTCCTGAATTTCCATGGTTCTGAATGTGTAATACTGTAACAGAATTTTGTAATGGATACATGGCTGACATGGATGTTCTGACCATTTGAGACTTTACTAGGTTTCTCATAATGCTACTAACCTTTTGATGCTCTGTCTGCTGCAGAAGATGATGATTAAGTAGTGCCTGGAACATTGTAGAAATACAATTGGTTCATTGTAATACTGAAACAAGGATATATTGGGATATGTTTAATATTTTTTCTCCAGGAAATATATATATATATACACATATATATTCATGACACACTTTAGAGTTTAATCTGAATAATTTTCTCTATTATTTCCTTAAGTCTGGAAAACCAACAGAACAATAAATCAAACCCTCATTTGTTGTGTTTGTTAATTTCCAAGGTGTAAGTAAGCGCTGACACTGAAAATTTAACAATCAGCTCTCCAGAAATGCTTTATTGGAGCTGGCTCCAAGACCTGAAAGAAAACCAGTGGAACTGGTGGATACAAAAATTCAAAACGTTTCATCTTTGTGGGATAGTGATCAAATGCTTCCCCTCTTCTCCCTTCATGTACTCCTTCAAGGGTTAATGTTTGCTAGAAGCACTGGGCTTACAGAGTTTTCCATTCAAAGCCATTCTCATTCATAGAAACAGTTTTACTCCAGATTTCTTACTTTCAAGTCTTTCACTCATGCTGGTAGATGTTCCTTTGTCAACATAAAGACAGAAATCACACAAAAATCAAGCAACTGAAAGCCAGAGTGAAAAAAGGGAGCCCCACCTGGCTCTGTGTTCTAACAGACTTTTAAGATCCTAATGTTGACATCAAGTACATAATTGGTCCTCTTGCATATTTCCTTTCTATAGAAAACAGGAGATTGCTTAGATCTCCCCAGAGGCAAGAGAGAATTCTCTACTTCCGAGACTAGTACTAGAAGTCTCCAGAGACCAAAAGAAAAGAGATCAGAGGCTAAAGAACTAAGCAAATTATGTTTAATCCAAGGAATAAAGATCCAACTCTTTCCTGGTCAACAAAGTCTGGGCCGATTTGCATAAACTCATAAAGATGCATTACATACAGAACTAGGGATAAAAGGACAGCAGGAGAATGTACCTTTACAGAGACAAACACTTTTAAAGATTACAATGTTTGAAGAGGATGGGGCTGCATTTTTCTTCAGGGCCTCTTTGAGAGTATTCAATTAAACTACACTCTTACTTTCAAAGAAAAGTTATTTTTAGAAGCAATTATGTTAAGGGCTTTGAACTCCTTGGAGCCTGATTTCTATGGATACATAATGTCTTGGCTTAAAGCACCCTTAAGGTACTAAGTAATAGTACCCTCCCAGAAAAGCAAGGACTCTCCCACAAAGTAAGAGAAGGAACCCTTGTATTTAAAGAGGGCTAAGCTTAATTTGGAAAAGGCTGGGTGGGTCTGAATAAGACTTGTCTCCTCACAAGGATTTTCCCTTTCAGTGTATAAAATCATAAATCTTTGGAAGGCACGTTAGAAATAATTTCATCTAAACTCCAATCCCTTGCAGAAATCCTTTTGCAGACAATATTCCAGGTGAATAATCATGTAGCCTCTGCTTGGATGCTTCTAGGAAAAGGGAGCTCACTACACCATGTTCTAATATTTGTCAATGTTCTAGTATTCAAATTCTCTTTTCTATCGAGCTAAAAATTTTTTTGTACCTTCCATCCATTGGTCCCAATTTCTTCTGATTTTACAAAGAGTAAATCTAATCTCTCTTTCATATGTAATAGAAAGAATCCTGGCTTGCATATAGGAAAACTTGGGACAGAATCATGTTTCTGACACTAATTAGGTAACCATGGATAAGTCACTTAATCTCTTTAAGACTTAGCATTTTTCATCTATAAAAAGGGACAGATTATATAGTTCATACCTCACAGGATTGTGGAGATTGAGTGAGATGATATTCCAAAGTACTTTGAAAATTGGAACAATGTTGAAATGATGCCAAAGAGAAACTACCATCCCAGATCTATCTTTACTTAAAAGCAAAGCTTCCCCAGGGTTGTTAGGGTGCTTTTCACATTCTTATCCAATAATTGGCACTTTCATAAAAGCTATATTTATTTTTAAAGAAACTTTAAAGGGATACTTAAACATGACCTGCTCTTATTATCATATTTTTAGATAGTGACCATTTATTCCTCATTTCTGTTATCTGGGTTAAACTTAACCAGTTTTTTTCCACCATTCTCCTTGTGCTAGGGTTTCCAGTCTTTTCATCATCCTAGTCACCCTACTCTTGGTGGGAGGAAGGACTATCCAGCTCACTGATTTTAAGTCAGAAGGACTGATTTCCAAGTCTCAATTGCTCCTTCCTACCTGTGTGACCTCAAATCAGTCACCTCCCCTCTCCTCTCTCTGAACCTCATTCTATTATCATCATCTGTAAATACTGAATTTGCATCACTTTAGATCCTATGACATGCTCCAGTTTGTCAGTATCTTTCATTCTGTTGGGACCATAGGTGTGAGACTACCAGCTCTCCTCCTATTGACTTCTTCCCAGAGTCTTTTCCTTTAGCAATCTAACATGGTATTGGAATCTTCTATCTTCCATCTCAAAGCTAGAAACTCTTGAAGCAATTCAAAGCTTAAAAGACTAATGAAGAAAACTGGATAAGAACTAAAGCTCTCTTTCGCTCTTACTATCTCTACCCTGATGTTCATCCAAGGCAGAACATCCAAAAAGAAATGGGCTTTGGGACAGGAGTTCCGCTTATATTTCTGCACTATCTCTTGCATCCAACCCTTTCTCTCTATTCCCATTGTGGTCACTACAGTTCAGATTTTTACCTTCTTAGCCAGTCTACTACAATGGTTTCCAGACAAATCTTCCTGAATCCAGTTCACCCTCCATACCACTGACAATCTAATTTTCCTAAAGCATTGTTCTGATCATCTCACCCCTTTCCCACAAACCTTCAGTGGATCCCCATTACCCAATTAGATTTTAAGCTCTTGACCCTGGTATCCAATACCTTCCATCAAATCTGGGTCCAAAATTGCTGTCTAGCCTTATTTCATACCACCCCTCACCATTCATGTATTCAACCTCACAGCCAAATTGGATTACTTTCTGTCCTTTAGTTTTCTTACATTTCCTGCCTCTGCTCTTTCTTTGGTTTACACTGTTCCTCTTGCCTAAAACGGACCCTTCCTCTGCCCTGGAAACTAACCATCTCTACCTGGGAGAGCCCCTTCCTTCCTTCAAGCTAAGTAGAGATGTTATTTCCTCCATGAAGCTTTCCTTGGACCCTCCAGCTGAAAGTAATGTCTACTGGGGCAGGTAGTTAGCTTGGTGGATAGAGAGCCAAGCCTGGAGATGGGAGATCTTGGCTTCAAATCTGGCCTTGGACACTTCTTAGCTGTGTGATCCCAGGGAAGCCACATAATGCCAGTTGCTTGGCCCTTACCCGTCTTCTGCTCGGGACTGATTCTTAGGATTGATTTCTAAGACAGAAGGTAAGGGTTTAAAAACAAAAGTAATGTCTATTACCTCCTATTTCTTTACCTTTTATGCCTACCATATCCTACCTTGGATCCTACCTATTTATATCCATTTCTTTCATCCACAGAGAATCTGCTTTTGTTACAGTAGGGAATTCCCATCATGGGACTTTCCTCCAACAAAACAGATTGTAACCTGACTCTGACTTGGTAGATACTAAGTATGATAGAACCTCATTTTAGCCAAACTCAGTATAGGTGAATTCAGGCATATGTGCCTGGCTATTGAGAAAAAATAAAGGCAGAAAAATACACAAAATAAAAACCTTTCATTATGCACTAAATCTACGCCACGTTTCCAAGCAGCATAGAGTCTCTTCAGCAGTTCACCCAATCACAATCGGTCTTGCTTTGCGAAGCTTTAGTGAGAATCATTACATTGGTTTGTGCCAAACATTTGCTCCTGCATCAGCCTTTATCCAGAGCTCCTCCTACGAGGCATGTGTGTATCAGAGCAATATGTTCTTTGTTTCAATGATGCTATTTAGTTATTAATAATGGCCCTGAAGTACAAGAGGAGTGATGCTCGGAGCTCTGATAGGTTTAAGAAAAGTCGTAAAGTGACTAGGTATGTCCGCCTAAGAAGTACGTATTAAATAATGGGGATCACTGTTGTGTGCCATTTTCAGCCCACGTCAAAGGTCCTGGAACATAGGGGTCATGTAAAGCGAGGTCTTACTATACTACAGAGTTGCCTGGAGCGCAAAGGGTTAACCGAGAGTTCCTCCTTCCTCCCGGCTTTTAGGTCTGGTTATAAACACGCTCTCCTTTCCTCAGCCACGACTCTCTAAGGTAGGTGACATTATCATCTCCGTGTTTACTCATCGGGAACCCGCTCGTGTGTAAAACGCTCAGAAAAGAGAAGTATTTTATAAACACAATCACAGAATATGCTGACGTATCAGCACGGGCTTCCAAAGCATCCATGAAAGGAATTGGAATCGTCTTTGGAGGTCCCCGAAATCTGGACCACATCAGAACGTGTTTTGTTTGCTACCAAACGCCAAGACAAAGAGCCTTCCCACCCCGGGAAAAGTGGAGGAAGAACCCGTCGGAAGAGGACTGCCTGCCCCCTCTTCTGAGATCATTAGCTACTGGGGCGATGGGCAAAATCCTTCTTATCTACCAGGGCAAGTCTTGTTCCATACGGGCTGTTCTGGAGACTTTCAGCCAATCGCAAGGACTCCCCAAATCCACGAGGAGTCCCTTATAGTACAGTGTGACTAGATTACGTGCATGGGAGATGTTGTAGAGTGGGACCAGGGCTGGGTAAGAGAGAGAACAAACGGATTCCATTGCCTAGATAACTTATTGGGCCACCATGACTGCTCTCCGAAGGTTATTTTCTTTCTTAGTAAAATGTAAAACCTGCCCTGCTGTCCTGGCCCCAGAGGCAGATTGTAAAGGGAAATGACATTGGTGGGGAATTGCCATGAGCTCTGCAAAAGGGAAGTCTAAGAAAAAGCAAATCACACTCTTCAGGAACTCCCAAGGGACCTCTTGCTTTAAGAATTTGTTTTTCTAGTTCAACTGTGTTTATATTTAAGTCAACTTTGCACTGTAATTCAGGGCTGGTGTACTGTGGTCAGGCAAGCCAGGTGACATAATGGTTAGAAAACTAAATATAGAGTCAAGAGAACTTCATTTCAAATCTGACCTCAGTCACTTACTAGCTGTGAGACCCTGGGCAAGTCGTTTCATGACTGTCTGCCTTGATTGCTTTTATTTTAATTTTTAAAATGTATTTATTTAATAGAATTTATTCCCTGGTATCTCAGCCCCTCCCTTTTCTCCCTACACCATAGAAGGCATCATCAAACAAAAAGATGAGTGTATATAGGATAGGGATTGTGTCTTTTATGCTTTACTTTATTCTCTGGAAGTAGAGATTCACAATTTATTCCTCAAACATTAATTGTATAGCTCTATATAATATTCTCTTGGTTCTACTCATTTTACTCTTCATTAAATTTAAACTGCTCATCATTTCTTATGGTGCAATAGTATCCCATCACAATCATATACCACAATTGATTTAGCCATTCCCCAATTGATGGGCATCCCCTCGATTTTCAGTTCTTTGTCCCCACAAAGAGAGCTGCTATAAATATCTTGGAACATAAAGGTTCTTTCCCCCTTTCCTTGCTTTCCTTAGGAAACAGACCCAGCAATGGCACTGCTGGTCTAAGAATATATACATGACTTTATAATTTTCTGAGCATAATTCTACACTATTATTCAGCAGAATAAGAATTCCAAAATGGTTGAATCAATTCACAGTCCCACCATCAGTGAGCTGGGGTCCCCATTTTCCCACCAACATTTGCTAGTTTGCCCTTTTATCATTTTAGGCAATATAATAGGGGTGAGATGATACCTCAGAATTCTTTTGGTTTGCATTTCTCTCATCAATAGCGATTTGCAGTGTTCTTCTCATATACCTATATATGACTTTGCCTTAGTTTCTTAATCTATAAAATGGGGATAAGAATAGCACCTACCCCCCAGGGTGATTGTGAGGATAAAATGAGATATTTGTAACATGCTTTGGAAAGCTTAAAGAGCACTATATACATGTCACCTGTTATTAAACCGAGATGTTGCAAGAGCTAAAGTATAGTTTAGGCTGGGGTAGATAAGTGTACAGTGGGTAAATTTCCAAGAAGCTTCCAGTAATTTTACGACGATCTATGACAGAGACTTGTATTCTTTTTTTTTATGTCATGGGAATTGTCTGGTGAAATCAATGGGATGCTTCCCAAAAGAATGTATTTTAGTAAATAAAATACAACACATAGGATTAAGGGAAATCAAATATATTGAAATGCAATTACTAATTTATTATTATTCATTATGTCAATAACATTTATTTAACTCTATGCTCTCCCTAACCCTGACAGATGCTCCCCAAGTTTAGAAAAAATCGAACAGTAAGTTGAAGAGAACCCTCTCTCTTTCTTTCCAGCAAATCTTACCCAAAAAACAGGCTTGCAAAGCAAGAGGCAAGCAAAAGGATTTGGTCCTGGGTTTGCAAAAGGAACAGAGTGTAGGTTCTTAGATGACTGACTCCAAAAAAAATTTACCCATGCAGACATTTTATGAAACCTCAAATGCCTCAAAGTGCAAAGAATTCACTAGTTGAGCCTTTTTTCGTAATGAACTCATCCGGCCAATGAAGCCCCTGTGGTTTCTTTCGCTGGCTGTGGGCCTGTGGCTCATCTAGCTGGGGTCTAGGGTTTCTTTCTAAGTGTTTGGCCCATCACCACACAGTGGCATGATGATAGTAATCGAGTTTAGACTTCCATGCTCATCTCAGTTCACATGATAAATGTTACACTGCAGAATGATAGCTTTAGAGTTAGAAGAGGCTTCAGAGATCATTTAATCTAACCTGCCCATTTTCCAGATGAGGAAACTAAGGTTTAAGAGGTATAAGTCTCTTATTCAAGATCATGCTGGCAGTAAATAGCAGGTCTGGAAATCAAATTCAGGTCTTCTGACTCCAAAGCTACTATTCTTTCCACTATATCATGTTGCCTCTGAGTTCTGGATTTGGAGTAAGGAAGTTCTGGGTTCAAATCTCACCTCAGATACCATTTAGCTCTTTGATTCTGAGCAAAAATTATTATTATTATTATTTTAAATAAACCCTTACCTTCCATCTTGGAATCAATACTCTGTATCGGTTCCAAGGCAGAAGAATGGTAAGGGCTAAGCAAAGGAAATCAAGTGACTTGCCCAGGGTCACACAGCTGGGAAGTGTCTGAGAACAAATTTGAACGCAGGACCTCACATCTCTAGGCCTGACTCTCAATCCACTGAGCTATCCAGCTGCCCCCCTGAGCAAAAATTATTGAGGATTCCCTCTCTGCAAAGAGCTTTTCTTTATGCATATCTATTGATATTTCCTATGCTAGAAAGTGTAATGTGTTGGCACTATCATAAAAATAGTTTAGATCTCATGGACCCCATGAAAGGAAAACATATTTTGCACGATAGCACATGTATTAAGCTATGTTGCATTGCTTACTACCACAGGAAGGGGCAGGGTGGTAGAGAGGGAGAGAATTTGGCACTCAACATTTTAGAAAACTAATGTTAAACATTCTTTACAGATAACTGATTAAAGAACAAAAATGGTGACAAAGAAGGAAAGGTATTGGGAACCCCAGAGGTCAGACCACACGTTGAGAACTGGCGGGCTAGAGGAACTGGTGTGGAGAGCAATCATTTTAGCAAAGCTTCCAGGAACAGTAGCGCTTACCCTATCCATCGAACTACATTGCCTTCCTTGCTTTTAGAGGGAAGAAATGGGGACTCTCGGAAGGTCTGGCTGACCATGTGGTAAACATGAATCCTTGGAAATCAGGTCAAGGTTAACCAACAAGCCTTACTGCAAAAACCCACTGAGCTAGTCCCCACCATGGGAGGACGAGATTATGTAAATTGGTTAGAAATGAAGTCGGCTGGTTTCTACTATTTGTGCCGGTGATGGAAGGAAAGATGGCAAGGTGGCACCTAAAAGACGAAGGAAGCAGATCCCTTCCCCCTAACGTTGACAGGAGAAGGGAATGGAGCAATTAAACTATTGACCGAGAAAGTTCCTCCTGATTTATTCATAGCAATACTCCCACTTCCTATCACTTATTAATATTTGCAAAGTGCTCTGAGTCACACTGATACCACTTGCCTGGCAGGGGCCATTCCTTTATGATTAACTCACCCCCAAAGCAGGACAGTAGAGCCCTTTACGTGATGTGGAACAGCAAAGAGACAGGAGCCATGAACAAAGACAGGTGGGCAGAGGAGTGAGTGCCTGAACATTAGGGGAAGCGAGCCGTCCTAGGAAAGGCAACATTTTAAAATTCATCTTCATCTCTGCCCTCTCCCATGCCATGCGCTCCCAAACCGCTGGCTGGGGTGTCAACTCACTAGTCTCAATATTAATACATTTTTTTTAATGTACTCTCGGATGTTTCAAATTGTACCTGATATGTCAGCTCACTGGAATATTCCTAGAACCCAATACATTAGACCCACCTTGCCCCAGAATGGCAACAGATGAAATATGGAATAGTGAGGGCTTGAGACAATGGCTAAACAAGTTGTGGCACATGATCGTGATGGAATACTAGTGCATCGTAAGAAATGACGAGCAAGCTAATTTGGGAAAACATGGAAAGACCCGCATGAAATTATGAAAAGTAAAAGGAGCAGACCCAAGAGGAACATTATAAAGAATAAATTGTGTCTGTCCACCTCCAGAGAAAGAACTGATGAATGGCAAGCAGCAAGACATCGTTTCATACATTTGTATATCTTTTTGTCAAATGATGCCTCCTCTTCTGCAGGAAGGGAAGGGAGGGAGATACCTGGGAACTTTAACAAACTAGTTAGTGATTTTTTTAAAAAGGAAGTGGCACTAACCCTGTGGACTTGGACCTAGGGTTCAAATAGTGAGAGCATTCTCCAAATCATTCTATTGCTTATTATTAATTGCCTGTTAAAAAGCAGTTATGCTAGACCCTGGAGATGCAATGAAAACAAAATGGTGCCTGTCTTCATGGTGCCTACATTCTATTATAAAAGCCAGTGCCTTCTGAGCAATAAAACTCATGTATATTGAACAATAAACAAAGAAAACACTCCCTAATAACCAAAATGATATTCTTGTAGCCCTCCATTTCCCCTTTCATTCTCTTCTATCTTCAAGGAAGAATGTAATTCTGTAACTATTTGGATCCTGGTCCATGTCATCATAAGCAACTTTCATTAATATCTAAGATTTGCAAAAAAAATAAAATAAATCTGAGCCTAGGAAATAAATCCCAAATTCCTTAGGTTCAAGTATTTATTAATCACCTTCTAGCCTCTATAGTATGGTGGCTGAGTGGATGGAGAGACCCAGACTCAAAGCCAGGAGGATATGAGTTCAAGTCCTATTCTGACATATACTGGTTGAGTGACTCTGGGCAAGTGATTTAACCTCCCAGTGCTCCAGACAATTTTCAAGGATAATACATTTCAGCAAAGTAATGACCTCCTTTGGTAGAGGTAGAGTGCAAACTATTGCACTCACAGCTCTAGTCCCTTTCCCTAAGTTAGGTCCTGTGCCAGGGGCTGGGGTTAGAAGGACAGAAGTGAAACAGGTCTTGCTTGCAGTCTAGCTGTGTGTGTGTGTGTGAGAGAGAGAGAGAGAAAGAGAGAGACAGAGAGAGACAGAGAGACAGAGAGAGAGACAGAGAGACAGAGACAGAGAGAGAGACAGAGATAGAGAGAGACAGAGACAGAGAGAGAGACAGAGAGACAGAGAGAGTGACAGAGAGAGAGTGTCAGAGAGTGAGAGACAGAGACAGAGAGAGAGAGAGACAGAGAGAGAGACAGAGAGACAGAGAGACAGACAGACAGACAGAGAGAGACAGAGACAGAGACAGAGACAGAGAGAGACAGAGACAGAGAGACAGAGAGTGAGAGACAGAGAGACAGAGACAGAGAGAGAGACAGATAGAGAGAGACAGAGACAGAGAGAGAGACAGAGAGACAGAGAGAGTGACAGAGAGAGAGTGTCAGAGAGTGAGAGACAGAGACAGAGAGAGAGACAGAGAGACAGAGAGACAGACAGACAGACAGAGAGAGACAGAGACAGAGACAGAGAGAGACAGAGACAGAGAGACAGAGAGTGAGAGACAGACAGTGTCAGAGAGTGAGAGACAGACAGAGAGTGTCAGAGAGTGAGAGACAGAGACAGAGAGTGTCAGAGAGAGACAGAGACAGAGAGAGAGACAGAGAGTGAGAGACAGAGACAGAGAGTGACAGAGAGAGAGACAGAGAGTGACAGAGAGAGACATATGCACCACACACACATATATGTACCTACACATTTATATCCATGTAGAGACAAAATACATCCAGAGTGATTTGGGGAGCCAGGCACCTAGAGCTGAGGGAATCAGATAAGACTTATGTCAGTGATGTTTGAACTGAAACTTGATCCTAAAGATAGAGGGGAGGAGGGAACACATTCCAGGCATGGCAGACAGGTCAGTGCAGAAGCATATAGGAAGATAAAGAGTCCTGCTCAAGGGACCATGGAAGGGAGCAATGTGTAATAAGGCTGGAGAGACAGAATAGAAGGGCTTTGGATGCCAAACAGAGGGGATTTATATTAGATCCTAGAGTTATTAGGAAGCTGTTTGTTCAGTTGTTTTCAGCCACATCCAACTCTTCTTGACCCCATTTGGAGTTTTCTTGGCAAAGGTACCTGGAATGGTTTGTCATTTCCTTTTCAAGCTCATTTGAAAGATGAGGAAACTGAGGTAACCGGGTTAAGTGACTTTCCCAGGTCACCTGGCTAGGAAGTGACTGAAGCTGGATTTGGTCTCAGGAAAATGAGTTCTCCTGACCCCAGGCTGTGTATGTACTCTATTCTCTGTGCCACCAAGCTGCCAATAGGGAGCTAGTAGAGCTGAATTGAGCAGGGGAGTAACAAGGTAAAATCTGAGCTTTAGGAAAATCACTGTGGCAGCTTTATTTGGAGTGGGGAGAGACTGGAGGCTGGGAGACCAATCTGGAAGGCACAGTCATAGTCAAGGCAAGAAGCAATGAAGGCCTGAATGAGGGTGGTGGCTATGTTCACATGGTTATTTGAGGTCCTCTACCACTCAGCCCCACCCTACCTTTCCACTTTTATTTCATATTGCTCCCCTACACACACCCTTTTTCAGTCAAATTGGACAGCTCTTCATCACTTAAAACAAGCCTTAAGCTTTCTCTGATCATTTTTTGTTTCTCTTCCAGCCTTGCCCAAGGAGAGTGACAGTGAACCTTTTAGAGGAGCAGGTGATATCCTCAGGCACATGTGGAGAAGAGGAGGGCAACAACCCAGCCCAAGTCCCTCTAGCTTTCTAGTAAGAATCCTGGTGAACTCTGTGCTAGGGTAACAGCAGGAATACCCACAGAGAGGGCACTGAGTGCCCTCCCTCTGGCACATGTGCCATAGATTCACCACCACAGCCCTAGGAAATCAAACCTAAATGTTAAGCCATTTGGAACCTCAGTGGACTGCCTTCATTGCCACCTTTGTTCAGATGTTTTTCCAGTCAGGTCCAACTCTTTGTGCCCCATTTAAAGTTTCCTTAGCAAAGATACATAAGTGGTCTGCCATTTTGTTCTCTAGTTTATTTTGCAGATGAGGAAACTGAGGCAAACAGGTTAAGTGACTTTCCCAGGGTAATCCAGCTCATAGGTGTCTGAGGTTGGATTTGAACTCATAAAGAGGAGCACTCCTTATTTCAAGCCCAGTGCTCTATCCAGTGTGCCACCTAATCTCCATTTCCTAGATACATCTTGGAAATCCCAAATCTACCACTTTCTACCTATATGACCTTCCCTTTAGTAAAATTAAGAGATGGGAACAGGTGATCTCCAAGGCCCACTCACCCTACTCTATGATCCTAAGTCACTTCAGTCACTTCAATCCTATGAGCTACAAGCAAATCTGTAAGACTCATCTACCAACTTATTGACAATGGGATGCCATTTTCTTTGGTGGAGACTATCCCTCATACATTGTAGTCACAGAATCACAGGACTTTTTAGACTTTTAAGCTCCCTTCCACTTCTAGCTAGTCCAATCTACTTATTTTACAGAGGCTATGTGTTGTATCACGAGTTCACAAAAGTACTAAGTGAAAGAGGCAGGATTTGAACCCTGATCCCTCCACCTCCAAATACATTGTTTTTCTCACTATATCATGCTACCTCTTATATCTTTGACATCAATGTTGACTTTGCATTATCTATGTCATTTTGAATGATTCTACTTCTCTTTCTAAGATGATTTCTAAGCCCTCTCTTGGTCTTAAAACCTAGGAACTATGCTTATTTTGAAATCCTTAGTAGCATCCTGATTCTACGGTATTTTCATTGCAAGGCCAAGTTTGCTGGGAGCTTTTGCAATGACAAAGCTACATAACTTACTGTCATTAAAAAGCAGAAGGGAATCTTTAGATGCCTACCTTGGCTTCATTTTCCTCCAGCTGAGTTCACTTGTGTAGAACTTCCCTTGGTAGAAGAATCCCTCTAGGCAGAGACGATGGACGCTCTGTGTCAGACCCTGCTCCCTCCTTGGGTCAGCTGCCAGTGTTAACTCCTGGCTGTGGCAGCTGTTTTCTCTAGAGAGTAGTACCAGAATAGCCAGAAGGCTGAATCACGATTGGTGATGGATGTCGTTGAGTTATGCCCAGGTGCTCTACTGTGTAATAGTAGGGAAATTCAACTGACTACTAGCCATAAATCACTCTGAAGAGGCTGTCAAAGTCTGGGTGTCGCTGTCCTTGGAAAAGTAATCCTAGGAAGAAAAAGTGAGAACAGAGGGGGGGACTATGAGTGCACAATGTTGCAAACCATTCAGTTTAGATCAGTCAATAAGCATTTATTGTTGTTTAGTCCTTTAAGTTGTATCTGACTCTTTATGACCCAATTTGGGGTTCTCTTGGCAAAGATATTAGAATGGTTTGTCATTTCTTTCTCCAGCTCATTTTACAGATGAAGGAACTGAGGTACATTGAGTTTCGTGGCTTGCCCAGGGTTGTGACAAGGAAATCACTTTTAAAAGACTGATATATATTAATTTAAGGTCGCCAAGGAATTCAGCTATGTAATTCCTTAATGAAAATTCAAGTCAGCCGTCAACCTTTTATAGAGTTTTAATTACAAACAGGAGGAAGAAAGGAATTAGAGATAGAGAGATAGAGGGAGAGAGAAAGGGGAGAGAAGGGAATAGGGCTTAAATACCCCTACTGTTTAGGCTGGGCCAAAAGGCCCAAGCCCTTAGATAGCTGGGGCAATGAAAGGAGATCAGTCCCTATTACTCACGTGACCAAAAATGGAGAAACAGTCTCCGGGGCCCCCACCTTCAGCTTCCTTCAGCGCAAGCTTCTCAGAGCACACCGCAACCACTCCGACAAACTCCTCAACCCCCCTCTGACTTCAGACCCCCCTATCCTTAAGGAAACCATCCAAGTTCCCTCCCCTCAGTCCTCACATCTACCAATCACCTGTCCATCAATTTCCCTGTGCCAATGGAGGCTCTAGCTTAACCCAGGACCGCCCAGAGGTCTCTGGCTTTGCACATGTCTGTTGAAGGTCATATTTTCAAATAATTAAATCTTTGATCCTTTGCTACAGCCCTTTCTAAATCCTGTTAACCTGAGTAGGGTAGAGATTGGAATAATTAAATTTTGATCTAGGCTGCAGCCCTTACTCAATCCTGTTAGGACTGAATAGGGTGGAGATTGATTCCAAGTATCTCCATTGTATCAATTCTAAAATCAATCATGACTCAAAGAAATTCCTGTTCTATGCTTAAGCATAGGTCAAAGTCCTTTCCATTGTTCAGCAAAAGGTTTCTGTCCTAAAGTAATCTTAAGAAGGGAGGAGAAGGAACCTCCCATGCCAATGGGGTTCACATTCCAATAGTCAAGACCCACTATCAATAGGAAATTTTTCAAGTATGAAATTTCCCAATGGTGAAATTTCCAACATTTATAAGTCTAAGAAATTTTGAGGTTTACAGGGTCACACAGCTAGTAAGTATCTGAGGTCAGATTTAAACTGAGGAAGGTGAGTCTTCCTGACTCTAGTCTTGGTGTTACCTCCACTGTGCCACCTAGCTGCCCAAAACATTGACTAAGAGCCTGTTACATTGCTGGGCTCTGTGCTAAGCACTGGATTTTGGTTCATGTGTTATTTGATTTTGTTAAACTGCCTTCATTAAAAATTTCTTTTGGTTAAATGAGATGGCTAACTAGATGTGGGAAAAAGAAGAAATATGTTCAGAAATACGGGCAAAATGGAAATAGAAGATATCAATGACAGTTTTTGTTTTTTTTTAAGAAGAAGAAACATTAATCTCGAAAGGCAAATATACTGCAGGACTGGAGAAGTTCAAATGTCTTGATTTTCAAAAAGGGAAGAGAAGGAAATCTGTAAACTAAAGACTGATGGATTTGACCTTCATTTCTGGCAAAATTCTAGAATATATAATTAAATGGAGTGGATATCTAGAAAAAGAAGAACTAGCATGACTTCATCAAGAGCAGGCCACTCCAGACTAAACTCATTTCCATTTTTTCCCAGTAGCTTGGAAGATATACTGTAAGTATAGTTTATCTAGATTTTATTAAAGCATTTGATAAAAGTCTTTCATGATATTCTTATGGAATAGAGTGAAATATGAACTAGAAAATAGTATAACTGGTTGCTAATGAGATTAGACTCTCAGTTGACTCATCTGTAAAATGACCACATAGGTTTGTACAATGGGTACAATGCAGGGCCTAAAATAAAGTTAGGAAGACTCCTCTTCCTCAGTTCAAATCTGACTCTAGACACTTACTAGCTATGTGACCTTGGGTAAGTCACTAAACTTAAATACCTCAGTTTCCTCATTTGTAAAATGAGCTGAAAAAGGAAATGAAAAACAATGTTAGTATCTTAGCCACAAAAATCCCCAATGGGGTCATGAAGAGTTGAATATGACTGAAAATGACTGAACAGCAACAAATACAAGTGACAAAACCCATACAATAGGCACCAATAGTTTGACATCAACTTAATTATTTCTAGTGGAATACCACTTCTTTGGCCCTGTGCTGATTGACATTTTTATCAATGACTTGAACAAAAAAAATACATGGCATGGTTATGGAATCTGTAGGAAACATAAAGTGAGGAGGGATAGCTGACCCATGAGGTAACTTAGGCCAAATCCACAAGACCCTGGGCTAGGTTATAGGCACAATAAAATAAGGTAAATTTTAATAAGAATAAAGGCAAAGTCATGCACTTGGGTTTAAAAACTCAACATCACAAGTATAAAATGAGAGAGCAATAGCTTAGAATCCCAGGCTCATTAAATATTTACCAATCAACTTTCTGGACAAGGAGAACATATGCTGGACACATTTTTAAGTTTAATCTGCACTATTAACATTTTCTTTCCTTTCTTGTCTAGACAATCAATAGAACAATATATTTTTTTAAAAAGTTAAAGAATAATAAATGCAGCCCTGATTTGTAGCACCTGCAGATTTCTGAGGTATAAACACTCACCCTGAAAACTTAACAATCGGTGGTTCCCAGAACTCTCTGCGAGAGGCTTTTTCAGTTATCTGGTTGAGAAATTGCCACTTGCTGAATACAGCTGTCATATTTGTTTATATACAGAGCATAATAGTGAACTAGAGTGAGACAGACAGCAACCTTAAGCACCGACTAGCCCAGAACTCTTGTCATACAGATGCACCTTGAGCCTCATTTCTGTATTTTTTCTATCTATTTTATTACCTCTAATACTCTCAGAACAGAAGGGAAGACAATGATCTTCCAGCAACTCTGCAAAATCATCTTTGATTCTTTATTCTCTGTTCTGCTACTATTGGTAAATGAGTTTTGATTTGCAAAGTAACCCATGAGTAGAAGGCTGTAGCTGCTGAATTCTGTTCCCATATCTTATGGGATTGTACCATCAAAGCTAGAAGAAACCTTAGAAATAAGGTGATCTAGCCCCTTCTGGAAGCTGGGAAAACTGAGATCCAGAGATGAAGTACCTTCCTTCAAGGAACTTAATTTTTCAGGTCTTTACATCTCAATTTCTAAAACAGCAGCTTTTTAATCATCATAGATTTAGAGCTTGAAGGCACATTAGAGACCATCTATTATAACCTCCTCCTTATTTCTGAAGAGGAAATCAGCACCCACAGAGGCTAATTTACTACACATGGTCATACAGGTAACAAATAACACAGCTAGAATTTGCATCTGGATCCTCTGATTCCAATCTAGCATTTTTTCCCCAATGAACCACACACTCTCTCATGAGTTGCTAATCATACAAATTGCCCATCTCAGAGTTTGACACATACAGTCTTCACTAGAATTTATTTTAAAATCCTGGCAGCTACATGGTTCAGTGGATACAGGTCCAGGTCCCAAATCAAAGCTGGCAGAATCAAGGATTAGTCAAACCGACTCTCCTGGACAGGGTAAAGGTGCTTGGCACCTCCTGGCTCCAGACTTACCAACAAAAATCTCTGAGTCAGCTCAGAAAGGACCCACCTGAGATTAGCCATGAGATTGGGGAAGAGGTTCCCAGGCTAGATGGTCTGTTGGCCTTTGCTCCATTACAGGGCTTTCCCCACCAATCCACTTCTAAAGTTGTGGTGCACCAAGAGAAGCTGGGATTTGATAAGCAAGCTAGGCAGCTGGTCAATGATAAACCTGGTGAGCTGGTTGAGTCAGCTGGGTGAAACGTGCTTTAATTTCACTGGTTCTGCATCAACCCCCTGGAGGAATTTTTAAAGAGGAAGGTTTAAACTAATAGCCAAGAAAGAAAAATCCAAGTTCACCTTCATTCAACCTGCTGCTAACCAAAAGCAGACTTCTTTTCATCACCTTCACCTTGCTCAAAGTGTTCCAAGACAAATAACTAAGATGGGAGATTTAGAACTAGAAGAAACACTCCAAAGTCCGTCTAGTCCAGGCTCCTCAGTTAACAGATGAGGAGACTGAGGTCCAGAGGGATAAAGTTATATTTCCAAGGTTATGCAAGAAGTAAGCCTCAGAGATCGGATTTGAACCCACATCTTCTGACTCTAGAGACAGAATACCTTTTGCTGCACCAAATTGTCTCTCCAACTTAAAACCTACGATATTATTTCTTACAATTTTTATTTTAAATAGTATTTTATTTCTTCCTATTACATAAAAAATTAATTTTTAACATTCATTTTTAAAAAAGTTTTAAATTCCAAACTCCCTTCTTCTGACCATCCCTTCCTCCCTGCCTTCCTTTCTCCTTGAGGTAAACAGTCTGTTATAGATTTTATATGAGCATTGCCTTTTAAAGATTTAATTTAATTTCCATTTAGAACAGAGACTCAATCTGGGGTCCACGATTTTGTCTATTTTAGAATTACTTGATAACTCTATTTTAATATAATTGATTCAAATCCAGTCTCAGATACTAGCTATGTGATCTTGTGGCAAGTCACTTAACCCCATTTGCCTCAGTTTCCCTCTCTGTAAAATGAGCTGGAGAAGGACATGGCAAACCTCTCTTATTATCTTTGCCAAGAATACCCCAAATGGGGTCATGAAGAGTCAGACTCGACTGAAACAATAGGACAAATTTAGAAGGCAATCTGAGAAGATTCCACTGGATTGCCCAAGAGGTCCATAATGTGAATAAAGCTGAAAAGCCCTGCCACATACACACACTTGAGAGTTTGTAGGATATGCCATTCCATCCAAGATAAGTCTACAAAAGTTATTGATTCTTAAAGCACATTTTAAATGCATACAGAAAAGAATGGGAGGAAGTTTAGAAGGAAATGCAGGAAAGCAAGACAGCTTTGAAAGTAACATGTGGAATTTATTATATCCTTTTTCAAGCAAGCCATAAAAGGAGAGTCATGATTTCCCATGTAATTCTCTTTTTTTCTGTACTATTTTGTATGTGGAAATGCTATTTTTTGGTGTTTTCTAAATTCAGAATAAAGAAATCAGATTTTTTTTTTGTTAAATAAAGGGAACGAAAAGCCACTAATCATAAAAACAACCTAACACCAGATGAAATGGAAGGTGAATGAATCCTGTTCCCTCCACTCCCTGCCCTCCCCAAAACACACTAGAATGAGTGCCTTCTTATTCAAAGACACTTTCTTTTTTCAAATCTTGTAAATAAAGAATTTTAGAAGATATTAGGAGAGAACAATCCTCGGCAGTTTGAGTTTTTAATACTTTACAAACACAGAATCTAGTATCAAAAAATGAATACATCACTATAGAAATACAAAAAAAAAAAAAAAAACCTTTACAAACAGTCCAATTTTAACATCCTTTACAACTTGATGTCTCTCCTTCCTCATCTCTTCTTTGTTCTCCCCAGTATAGTTTGACTTGAATCCCCATCACCCTCCACAGGGTCACATTTCAGGTCACTCGAGCATCCAATCTGATGATCTTTGCTCTTGTAGTTTTTGACACTGTTCAGTTCACCCTCTTAGGGAATATTCATTCTGTCCTTACTCAAATTCATTGAAAGCACCCCCTTGTGGCTTTGCCCCTTACCTCTCTAACTGCTCCTTCTGGGTCCCTTTCCTTGGTTCCTTGGACTTTTCCCAACCTTTCAACGTGGATCTACCTCCCAGGGTGCCTAATAGAGTGCACTGTGCACTGTAGGGAATGTGTTTGATAGATGTTTGTTGAACTGAATTGATTAAAAATTTGAGCTAGGTCTTATCTAATCTTTACAGCTTCCTGAGTACTTACCTACAAGCCACAGAAGGAAGCTGAATGAAGTGGAATTCATTTTCTACAAGGTTCAACTTCTAATGACTTATGACAGAAAATGACCTGGGTACTCCTCTTCACCAGCTCCTTTTTTGGGGGGTAATGGGGGGGGGTAGCAGAGGTTTATGTAAACCTATAAACATTTCTTTACCTTCTTTCTGGGGAAAAAAAAGTTTAAGGTCATGAATACCCTGTTGCGATTGAGAATCATACAGCCATCCTTACATGTTTCTGGGGTCTGGGGGAGTTTCTGGAACAATTAACTCCAACCCTAGACATTAAAAAATTCCTTGGGTCCCTCTACTGTTTTTGTACTCCAGTCTCCTTTTTCTCCATATTCTTCCTGGTACCTCTTCAAATACCAGCAGTTTGGACAGGGAACCTTTGGGACTGACCCAGAAGAGAACATACTCCTTGCCGGGCTCTCTGTCCTTTCCCCCTGTAATCCCAGTGATCCCAATAATCCTGTATGTTGAGGTTTGGAGAGATCTTGGGGACAAAGATGACGGTGTCCCGGTTAACCTCCTGTCTTCATGGGCTATCTGCAAGCTGGGTTGAGTCCCATTTCACTTGTTAGTTAATCAAGACCTTTGTGGTGCTTCAAGAAACATTTCCCACTTCCTACACACACACCCTTCCCGCTAGTGTTTTCCCTTTGTTGATTATTTACAATTTAACCTGTATGGAATTCCTTCATCATAACTACTAATATGCTGACTCATCCATTAGATTATTGGTTCCTTGAAGACAAGAACTGTCTTTTGCCCTCCTCTATAGCTTCAGTGCTTAGCACAGTGCCTGACACAGAGCTGGCACTTAATAAGTGTTGATTGACTGACTGGTCTCCTGGAAAAAGGGCCACATACTTCCACCCATCCTAGAAGAATATTCTCTCACTTAAGGGAGCTTGGGATATGGCAGGCTTGTCTTGGGCTCCATGTAAAGGAGCTTATTGGAAGATCCAAAGAACTTTGTTCTAAGGTTGTCTGACAAATATGTAAATCTTATATTGTGAACCCAGAGACTGTAAGCTGTCTGAGGGCAGGGACTATCTCATTTTTGTCTTTGTGTCCCCAGTGCTTGGCATAGTATTTGTGCACAATAGACTCTAATAAATACCCATGTGAAGTTATTTATGGCTTGTGCACATATTGCCAAACATATATTTATAGTCCTTCATACAAATGTAATTCAATAGACTGCATATACATATACATATATATATATAACTCAGTGCAACTTTAGGTTATTTAAGCTTAAAACTATATTCCCTACTTATGTAGGTATAACCAAAACACAGGAAAGATCTATGAGTAAGCCTAGGGAATGCTTAATTGGGGAAATTCCTCTATCAGATGAGATAATAATAATAATTAATAATATGCACAAAAATATAGAATTTACATGGTTGGGTGGGGTTATTTTTTGGTCCACACCTATAACTTCATCAGTATTAGGAACTCCCTAGTGAGGAAACTCCCCCTACCCAGGTACCATGGATAATTATATGTAGGTACATGTACAATATGATAAGGACTGGACTCCTGCTTTCATTCATATGGGGAACTACCAGGTGAGAAAACTCCCTCCACTACGGCAGGTCAATGCCTTCTCTACAATTCATCGTCTTAGAAACGATCATGGACATGGAGAAATTACTAGACTTACCAAAGATCAGAGAGCCATGTTATATCAGAGAGAGAACTTGAACCCAGTTTTCCTGGTTCCAAGACCTCTCTATACACTGCACCATGCTTCCCTTTGCTGTTCCTCACACACAACACCCCAGCTCCCAACTCTGGGCATTTTCACTGTCTGTCTGTCCTCCACACCAGAAATAAATATCCTTCTTCCTCATCTCTACCTTTTGGCTTCCTTGGCTCCTCTTAAGTCTCAGCTGAAGTCCTGGCTTCTGCAAGAATTCTTTCTCAATCCTTAATCTTAGTACCTTTCCTCTAAGTTTACCCCTACTTTATGTGTGCACGTGTGTATACACATATGCATACATGCACATAAATATATATATACATTAATATAGACATGTGTATATAAATGAATATGCATATATCTTATTTATAAATAATTGTCAGCATATTCTCTCCACCAATGGTATGAATTTTTTTGCTTTTCTTTTTTTTTAATTTTAGTTTTTAAATATTTTTCCATGGTTACATGATTCATGTTCTTTCCCTCCCCTCTTCCCTCCCTCCTCCCAGAGCTGACAAGCTATTCCACTGGGTCATACATGTATCATTGTTCAAAATCTATTTCCATATTATTCATTTTTGCAATAGAGTGATCTTTTGAAACCAAAACCCCAGATCCTATTCCCATATAAACAAGTGATAAGTCATATAGTTTGCTTCTGTGTTTCTACCTCTGGATAGCATTCTTTCTTGTAAGCCCCTCAGAATTGTCCTGGAAATGTCACTGCATTGCTATTACTTTTTGCTTTTCTTTGGATGCCCAATTTTAAGCACAGTGCCTGGCACATAACGTGTACTTAATGAATACCAATGGATAGATTATATATAAGTATATAATATATATATATATATATATATAATGTATGGTTGCACATATAATGTATTTATACATATAATACTATTGACTGATTATATATAAATATATTCAATATGTTACGTGTATATGCGTTGGATGAATGTACAAACCCAACACAGCTATATATATATGGATATAGTTGTATATTGTTTGAGCCTAGACTTGTGATTTCTGTGATTTGGAGAACTCTTGGATGAGGAAATTCCTTCTGTCCATGCAGACCAGCATCTTCTTAGCAACTTGTAGTCTTAGAGAGTTGTCTGGAGCCCCATAAGGCTTCCTGTTGTCATATAATTAGTGTGTATAAGAGGAGGGCTCTGAAACCAGCTCTTCACAGACTCCCAGGATGCCTCTCCAGTTTGGAAGAGATTCTATATAGACATTGATCCACTAGCTCCATTGCCTGCATTCCTGACCTTTAATGGGCTGTTCCCCACTCCCATAATCAGAGGTGGTCTGGAGCCAGCTCAAATGACTTCATGAAAGCCAATTGTTAGACTTTTAATATAAGCATTCACTCATCAGAAATGGAAAATGCCAGGGGCAGCTGGGTGACTCAGTGGATTGAGAGCCAGGCCTAGAGATGGGAGGTCCTAGGTTCAAATCTGGCCTCAGACACTTCCCAGCTGTGTGACCCTGGGCAAGTCACTTGACCCCTATTGCCTAGCCCTTACCACTCTTCTGCCTTGGAGCCAATACAAAGTATTGACTCCAAGATGGAAGGTAAGGGTTTAAAAAAAAAAAGAAAGAAATGGAAAATGCCATCAATCAGGACTTGATTGATTGTTTCCTTGACTTGAGAAAGGGATGGAGAAAGTACTCACAATGCAGATTGAATAGAAAAGTGGGTGGTGTGTACCTTTTTTTCTGGAGAGCTAGTTGCTAAATATTTACCAGCATCCCACTGCTGGTAAAAGCATTCTGCTTTCCCTCCTAACCTCTCTTTCTTAGAACCCCTGGCTTTAAAAACAAACAAACAAATAAACAAACAAACAAACAAACTTCAAGATTAATCATCTGTAGAAAGTCCTACTTTCACTCTAAATGATCATCCTAGTATAAACATCAACAACATGGAAATGGGTTCTGATCAAGGACACATGTAATACCCAGTGGAATTGCACATCAGCTATAGGAAGGGTGGAGACAGGGGAGGGAAATAATGTGATTATTGTAACTAAGGAATAATGTTCTAAATTGACTAATTAAAATTTTAAAAAAGAAGAAAGTTCTACTTTCTAAAAGTACCTCCCAACTGCTCTATATGTATCTTGTTCGTACTGATTTATGTATGTTGTTGCCCCCCTTTTTGAGTATGAAGTCAGCAGCGTGGTACAGAAAGTGTGCTAAGAACCCCTGGCTTAGAAGATGCCTAGAAGGTCCTTTCCATCTTGGGATATTCTGGCATTCTAAGAATGTAAGTCAATGCTCTCACTCCCATGACCAGCAGATGGCACAAGACCTACAGTAGGACAATTGGCTGTGAAGTTTCATTTTCCTCTTTGGCCAGTCTAGCCCCAGGATCCTGTGATACCATTCTAATACGCTGGACCCACTGTCCGGGATCCGATGGATGGGTGGTTCATCCATGGAATTCTCACAGTGGTCTAAGATCAGAGCTGGCCTTGGGACACCTTGACACTGACCACGGTGCTCCCTCAGCTCCTGCATGACACAGAAATAGCTAATAGAAACACACCATCATATATGATATGTGCAGAGTTCTTAAGATCAAATCTAAAGTGCTTTGAAAACATTAACATGTTACATCAATGTTAGCTATTATTTCTGATAACTGTCTAAAAGAAGGCAGATAAATTATTATTTTTTATTTTTAAAAACTCTTACCTTCCATCTTAGAATCAATACTGTGTATTGGTTCCAAGGCAGAAGAGTGGTAAGGGCTAGGCAATGGGGTTAAGTGACTTGCCCAGGGTCATACCACTAGGAAGTATCTGAGGCTACTTTTGAACCCAGGACTTCCCATCTCCAGGTCTGACTCTATCCATTGAGCCACCTAGCAGTTCCCCCTCCCTTTTCATGAATGACATCTGAGGAAGCTTCTCAGATATCCTTTTCAGGTCTAAATGATGATCCCATCATCCAAAGAGCCCCTCCCTGTTCTCCCCTCCAGACTGGCTATTTCCCTTTTGTCCTCATCCCTCTGAGTTATGAGATTAAGAGTAGAAATCCCGTTTGGAGACACCTATAACTAGGTGATAAAGTAGAGTCTTCCCAAGGGAAAATAAGGATATGATTATTCCTCCTTCTTATGTGCTGTGCTAGGGAGTTTGATGTGCTAAATAAAACTGGCAGGTGTAATTGAAAAAGGTCTGCCATTAAGCATTACCAAGGAGAAATGCGGAATCAATAATCTCAGTCCTGCAGGGCTTTTTCAAAAATGCAAGGACTTTTAGAACCAAGGTCAGTTCTTGTTAGATAGAAAGAACACCACACCACCAGGTCTACCCAGTGTTCTGGAAATGGTTTATCCAACCACAGAGGCTTCCTAAAGAACAAAGTATGCCCTCTAAATCCAGCCCTTAAGGGAAAGGAGACTATCTCAGTAAATCAGCCAGATCTGGGGAACTTTTGAGGGAAATGATTAAAATAAAAATGACTACCATGAAAAGAGAGGGTTAAAAAATTGAAGAAAACTCAACTCGTTTCAAATAGTTTTCTAAAAAAAAAAAAAGACACTATTTCCTGTAGGAAGTGAAATAATTTCAGCAGTCTTTCCAATCATAATTTTGGGGAAGGTGGTCTAATTTTCTTTTTAACCAAATGACTGAAAATGAATGAAATAATTTAGAAAAGCTGTCAGAATAGGTAAAGACATTTTCCTAAAATGAAAGGCTTCTATATAGCCTTGTTTTGACTTAAATCACTTCAGTCCAACAAATCTATCAAGTGGTCTTTGCTTGGCCCTGGTGATACAAAGCCAAAAGAGGAACCATTCCTTGCCCTCAGGGAGCTTAAAAAGATTGAAAAGTAAATCTGGGCAGCCAAGAAATGCAGTGGAGAGAACTGGGTATGGAAACTTGGAAGATTCTTCTTCCTGAATTTAAATCTGGCCTCAGACACTTCCTAGCTCCCTGTCTCTGGACAAGCCACTCCTCTTTGCCTCTGTTTCTTCATCTGTAAAATGAGCTAGAGAAGGAAATGGCAAATACAGTATCTTTGCCAAGATAACTCTAAATGGGATTGCAAAGAATCAGATATGACTGGGGGAAAAAGGTGAATCTAAAGTAATTTGAGGAAGGGGATACCACAAATACTTGGGTAATGAGGAAAGGGAAGAGGTGAGGAGGAGGTGTGTCCCAAGCTTAAGACTATGGAAGGATCCTAGAGCTAGGAAACCTGGCTATTGAATATCCTATAGCCATAGATTATTATTCAGGGTAGGCATGTACATCTAAAACAATTAAAATGGAATCAGATATGTTGGGTTGGGTGGAACCTGATAGGATCATAGGCTTAACACCGAAAGGGATTTTAGTGATCATCTACTACAGACCCTCCTTTTAGTATTTTAAGGTTTACAAAGAGCTTTACAAATATCTCATATCTATACATATATAGCATATGTTATGGACAATATATACTATATTATATGTAATGTCTCCATATACATATACACGCATTATCTACATACGTGTGCGTAGAGAATGAACAAGTGAGGAAACTAAGGCTCTGACGTCTCCAATGTCGCACAGGCAACAGAGTTTGAATTCTCCCTCTCAGGTCGTGGAGCTACAAATCCCGAGGGATTGCCACTGCTTTTCCTTTAAAGAATTTAATGACCACGTTCGGCTTTTTGGTTCCCCTCAGCCATGAGTAGGGAAATGAATATTGGGCCTGAGCTAAGGGGCTTTCCAGGGCTGGGAGAACCGTGCACATGTAATTCCTGCATCTCATTCCTGCCATTTCCCCTGGGGTTAGCTGATCTGCCCAAGAAATTTGTCATCTCGCCACCAAGAATGGAACAAAAGAGCCCAGAAAAGGATGACTTTCTCAAGGTCTAGCATGCCACCTGGTGGCCATCTAGGAGAAATCTTTGTCCCCAGTCCAAGTCCTTTTTCTGGAAAACGGCGAAACAAAAGAATCCACTATTCCGTTTTAGAGGCTTCGGAGGAAGAAGCTAGGGAGGAGTGCTATGGTTGTGGTTCCTGTAGCTGTTGTTGAGGCAACCAGGTAGGGAGAGTCCTGGACTTGGAGCACCAGACTGAGTTCAAATCCTGCTTCAGACAAACTTATTAGCTAGGTGACTGTGGGCACGTCCTCAGATATCTTTTAGCCTCAAATGCCTCACCTGTAAAAATAAATAAATTAATTAATTAATTAATAGTAGCATCTATCTCAGCGGGATTTTGTGAGGATAAAACGGGGCAGTTTCTGTGAAGCTCTTTACAAACCCCAAAGTCCAGCCAAATGTGGCCGTGGCTGATAATGGTTTTCACAGCCCTAATGGCAAAAACAGACAAAGCCTTGTTCCATCTTGCCAACACTCCTCCATTCTTTCTCCAGCTTTAGAACAACATTTCAGCCCCTCTGCACAGGGGGTAAAGTCCCCATCACATCCTTTCACAGTCTGAGAAGAGGAAAAGTTTTGACTTGCTCCGCCCCCAACCCCTTTATTACTCTGGAGATTCTAGAAGAAGTCGACACGTGGTCAAACCAAAAGAGAAAACACCCAAAGAAATCCAGCTTCTCCCTCAGCTTTGCTTTGTCTCCAGTTTAAGTGTTCATCTGTCCATCTGCATGCCTTCTCTCCTTCGTTGTAAATATGCTCTTAACGAGGTGAATTGAGCTTTAATGGGGAGAGGTACCTTTTCTCAGATTTTGTTTCACTCCATCTAGCTTTTCAGTGAGATCTTTCTAAAGATCTCTGACTCTGAAACCCTTAAGAGCTAAAGGGCACGGTAAATTTGACAGCCTCCAAGAGTAGCATCTTTCCCTTTAACAGGTAGGGCCAGTTCTGAGTAATTTGTCTTAAAAGACCCTCATTCCTCTTTGTTTCACCCCTTTGCTATACTCTGCTATCTCGCTGGGCTGGCGGTTAGGAAAATGGTGAAGTAGTCAGTTTGGCCTCCTACTCTTCTTATCTTCTGTTGGAAAGTCCCTGTCAGTCCCAAACAAACTATGTGTAGTTTTAATCCTACTAGGGTTTTGCTCTCAATTGTCATTAACTCTTGTTGCTGAGTGTTCATCATATGATTATAGATACAAAGGTGGACAGGATGCCAGAGTTCATTTAGTCATTTCCCACCCCCCAATCCCATTTTACAGATGAAGAAATTGAGTCCTGAAGAAGTTGAATAAATTACTCTAGGTCATGCAGGAAATAATTGGCAAAGACTGAACTGAACCAAGTTCCTCTCACTTCCCATATATGGTTTCTTCCACGGAAAGAGTTGAGAAGTCCCCCATCCATTTTTGCATAAGTGGGTCCTCTTGAAATCTCAAAGGAAGGAAACAAATTTTCTGACACTACAATGAATGAAAACTAGAAAAATCTCCAGATTGTTCTTTTAGTCACCCTGAAGGCAAACCCATTTTAAACCTGGTTAATGGTTTTCTACGTTTGGACCTGTGTCTGCATAGGTGTTAAAGAATTCTTGGTGTGGAAAAATCACTCCATAAATACTGTTGGGCAACTAACTGGAATTTATAGTCTTAGATGCCAGGATCAGAGAAGTGATTTGGAGAAAGTTGGTCACATATATGTCAGAGGTAGGACTTGGTCAGACATCTTTATGGTTCTAAGCCTGGCTTCTACATTGAGTCAGTAAAGTTACCATTGAAAGAGAAGTGAATAAGATGGAAAAGTTCCATCTTATTCAATGTCGTTCAAATTAATTCTATTAAAAATATTTATTGCTGTGTATCTACTTTTGTAAAACTGACAAAAGAGAAAGAAAGAGAAAAAGAAGATACGGAAGGAAAGGAAAGAAGAAAGAGAAAAAATGAAGCAGGGGAAGGAAGGAAGGGAAGGAGAGGAGAAGAGAGGAGAGAAGAGAAAAGGAGAGAAGAAGAGAGGAGAGGACAGGAGAGGAAAGGAGAGGAAGGAAAGAAATACAGCTTCTGCCTCAAAAAAAAAAAAAGGTAAAATGACTTGCCTTCACTCAGTAAATTCATGGCAGGAGCACACCTAGACCATAAGTGTCTGGTAGAGAGCCTCCAGATGCTATCTTTGCCTTCTGCATCTTAAAAATACCAATCATTCTCCTTTCTAATAGAGAGAAGTCAAGCTTAAATTCCCAGGAAGCTCAATCAGGACTTTTTCTTACATGGAACCTTGTTTAGACTTGTCTGTGTTAAAATAAACAATTTGTTACTTCACAGAAATTGGGACCTTCATATTACCTGAAATATGAAACACAAGAACAGCTCAGAGGGACTCATCAAATTAATCATGAAATATTTTCTAAGGGAGGGTCAGGAGAAGGTTAAGGAATCACCCAGGGAAATGACACTTTCCCAGAATTAACTTGGAAGGATTTTTTTCCACTTGGGTACCATTTACATCAAAGGTAGAGCTGAGGACCACCCATTTTTATTTCCCAGCACTATATTCCTCTTAAAATCCACCAGACTTGATAGTGTTTTTCTGAGCCCTTTATGTATACTTAATACAAGTTCCTTCACTTCTTTGGACCTCCCTTAGTTTCCTCACCTGTAAAAATGAGACTAAAGAATGTTAGCTCCTTGAGGGCAGGAAATGATTTTCATTTTTGATTCTCTATCCCCAGGGCCTAGCACAGTATCTTACAAAACATAGGTGCTTAATAAATGTTTCTAATTTAATTTCACAAAGCTGAGATCTCCTCAGTTAGTAAACTGGAGAAGCAGCATAGTTCAGCAGAAAGAGTTATAGATTTGGACTCAGAGAACCTGTGTTCAAATCCCTAGCTATGTATGTGACTTTGGGCAAGTTACTTCATGTCTGAGTCTCAGTTTCTTCATCTGTAAAGTAAGGGGCAAGATTAGATGATCATGAAGGTCTCTTCTAACTAGATCTATGATCCTGCTTCTGATTCAGTATAGCATATCCAAACCTGAACTCATCATCTCCCCTCCAGCTCCTCAGGTTCTTCTCATTATAATCCTATTCTAATTATCAAGGCTCAAAATCCCTTCATTCTTCCCTCTTCCTTCCCAATCTTATCTAATCAGTTCTCAAGTCCTACCAATTGCTTTAGTCATTCAGTCATTTTTCAGTCCTGTTTGACTCTTCCTGAAACCATTTGAGATTTTCTTGACAAAGATACTGGAGTGGTTTGCCATTTCCTTCTCAGCTAATTTTACAGATATGGAAACTGAGACAAACAGGGTTAAGTGACTTGCCCAGGGTCACATAGCTAGTGTCTACCAATCATACCTTGATGTTATGTCTCCTATCTGTCCCTAGCTATTCACTTTTGTTGTGACCACATTAGCTTAGTCCTGTCCCAGTCATTTAATAGCTTTCTAACTTTTCTTCCTGCTATCAGACCAAGCCCAACTCTTGTGGCTCACATGGTTTTCCTATTTGGAATATGGGCTGCAAGAGTGAACCCAGAGCTGCTGCACTCGCTCCAGAGCATCCCTTGTCAGGGCACTGCCTCTCCCTCCTCCCTGAATGTGCTTTACCCCAATCTCTGCATTTTCTTCTTACCCTTCCTTGTAGTAGTAATAACATCTGGCTGGAGCCTTAAGGTTGACAGAGTACTTCATACACAAATAGTGTATTTGAGCCTCACAAAGCTCCCAGGAAATAAGTGGTATTGTCATCCTGCCTGTTTTTGTATGAGGAAACCAGGACTGAGGATACTTCAGTGATTTATCCAGGGTCACAGAGCTAGCAAGTGTAGGAGGTGGGATCTGAATTAAGATCCTCCTGACTACAAGTCCAGTGGTTGCAGTATCCTCATACACATTAATAATAATAATAATAGACAACAAACTTAGCATTGATGTTATGATTTACGGTACACAGAGCATTTTATCTATGTTAATTCATTTGATTCTCATGACAATTCTATGAGTTAGATGCTATTATTATCCCTATTTTATAGATTAGGAAACTGAGGCAGCTAACAAGGTTAAGGGACTTGCTTAAGGTCATGTAGCTATATAAATGTCTGATACAGAATTTGAACTCAGGTCTTTCTGACTCCAAGTTCTATGTTCTACCCACTGCACTACCTAGCTGTGCCTCTGTGTATTAAATAGATGATCAATTCCTTGAGGGCCTGAGTTGTGCCATTTTCAATTTTCATATTCTCATACGCATATGTAGCAGTTGTTTACTACATGTTTGCTGAAATGAGCTTACTGACACGGAAGATACATGTTGTTTTGTGTCCACATACAACAACACACCTATTTCATTAGATGGTTCACTTGCTTTATGGGATGCTACCCAATGACAGATCTCTGTCATGCCACCACATATGATGGTGTGTCTTTGTCATATAACTGCACATAGGCATCATGCCATGCCATACAAAATCAATATGTGTTGTGGGTAGCAATCTGTCTCCTGGGGTGGCATGTAATAACACATCTGCATCATGAACTGATATGCATCACCCTATGATGACATACTACATGTCCCATCAGGTGATAAAATATCAATATCATGTGATGCTATGTAACAGTGTGGGCACTGCGCCATGTCACATGGTGACACACATGCATTGTTGCCGGTGTTTGTACCACATGCATGAATGCAACAACACATGTGGCACATGCATGAATTTGTATCATGTGATGCACTCATCACACCAACATGCTTGCATTATGTGATGATGCACAATTACATGTCTTTATCACATTCACATACCTTCTCACACATTGGCATGCCTGAGTCATACAACATCCCTACATGTTGTGATTGTATTCCATATCATACCACAACTGTGATATATGCTCACATGCCTGTATTGTTTGGTGGCATGCATGTATCACATTAATGTGCAACATGCCTGCATCATACACTGACATGCAATGCCCCCCCCCCCCCCCCGTACCATGTGGTGGTGTGCCAAAGTAAAACATCAGCCAAACATACCCATCAGCACACACATATGATGGCACATCTTCATCGTAGGAAGGCCCCGATGATACTCCAGTGTTGACTGACAACATGCCTATATCATATGACAGCACACACCATGTCCGTGCCTCACAACAACAGTCCTACGTTGTGTGATGGCTGCTTGTATCATGCATTGATAAAGAACTACAGCCTGTATCCTGTGATGACATGCCCGCATCATGCAATGGTGTGCATCAACTTGTGCAATGACATATTTGCATCACACAGTAATGCACAACTACACAGCTTGTTGTATGATGACACTTAGTGGCTCACCTGCATCACACAAGGACATAACATCTTCTCTGGCACCCAAGTGACAAGGCAATTAATAAAGGTTGTATTGGGGGTGAGTTTGGTGGCTCAGTGGATTGGGAGATAGACCTGGAAATGGGAAGTCCTGGGTTCAAATCCGACCTCAGGCACCTCCTGCTTGGGTGACCCTGGGCAAGCCACCTAGCCCCCATTACCAAACTCTTACTTCTCTTCTGCCTTGGAACTGATACTTGTATTGATTCTAAGTCAGAGAATAAGGGTTTAAAAAAATTAAATATTGTATTGAACTAAATTGGAAGAAATCCAAAACGTCTACAGAATTTGGTTAAACCCAGAAATGGACACAGTTATCCAAGTCCCTGATACTCCTTCTTCCCCCAAAATAAAATGCCACAGCTATAGGGCAGTACAAGGTTCAATAAGGAAGAAAAGAAAGGAGGTGAATGGCCTATTCTTTGCCCACATGGCATCTCAGGATGTTGTTAGTCTTTGGGATTTAATGTAATTTGGTAAAAAGACAGAAAGCACTAATTCACCACTAATTTCTCGTCTTTAAAATGCAGACTTTGGGTTAGATGATCTCTAAGGTGAATTCTAGCCTCAAATTCAAATTCCATAAGACCAGTGGAACCGATGAGCTCTTCAGAACTGAGAGAGGAGAACAAGTGCTTACTTTTGTGGAAAGAGTGTTTGATGACCACATTTGGAAGACATTATTTCCTGCAATGATGCTGTCCAAATATGGTGCCATAGCATTTGCGTGCTATCTGGGGCATTGTGTATTATAGCCAGGTGTGTGTAGGATGGTATGTGATGGCGTGTCCAGAGCCTACAAAAGAAATTGTTCTAATGGGTCAGTGAAAATGTTAATGAACTCACCTTCTTCCCCTCCTCATACCTCTTCATTGAGCTCCCTACTCTCTTGGTTTCTTGGCATGGAAGTCAATATATTGTGTATTGTCTCGTGTATCGTGTTTGATGGTAAGAATGATGAAGTACATCTCTTTGGACCCATGCCTTGTTAATTACATTATCTATTCCCTCTTGGTTCCCACAGTTATCACCATTATCATTTTCATTAAATTTTCATGGGAATCCATGTGTGTAGATGAACTCTGAGTATGTTTGGCTGGCAGGCAGAGACTTGTCATCTGAGGAGAAGAAGGAGAGGATGGGTGTGTCTGGGGTGAGGACAGAGGTTGGCAAATGTGAGCAGGATGATGATTGTTTTGGTGGGTTTGTGGACCCTGACAACCATACTTTTCCACTGGAGACATGGATTTCCAGCATAAAGCTTTTACAAAGAGATTGCATGGTGGGGCTGAAAGTGAACAGGTCAATTCAGTGGTTTTGTTTAGAAATTTGGTGCCAAAGTTTAAAGATGGGACTATTCCAGGAATGGGTGTGATTCCAAAACATTCCAAGTTTTCCTCCAGAGACCTGGATGAAGGCTGGTAACTAGTGATTTATGATCACTAATTAGCCATTGCTCTGATCTTAAAAAACATCTTCTGAAACACAAGAGTAGGGGAGAGCTATGTTGGAGGGCTGAGGGAGATAGAGACCAAGATAGAGACAGAGGGAGAGAGAATGGGAGACAGAGACAGAGACAGAGACAGAGAGAAACAGAGACAGAGATAGAGAGACAGATGGTTGCAGAAAGGGAAGAAAAAGGAAGGAGAAAGGAGGGGAGGGGTTCATTTGAGGAACAAGCTGTGCTGAGTGACTAAACTAAAGGTGATGTAATGAATAATCTGAAGGCTTCCAACTTCTATAATTCTGTGTGAATAATTCTCATAATGACCCTTTACTCAGCAAGGATGGCATCCAGATAAGCAGATTGCTAGAACCTTCTTGTCAGTTTATGTTAACAGTACATGTATTACAACTGAACATGCATGACGTAACTCAGCCCCACAACGTGACTGACACTTCCCCATTCGGCCCAAATGCCAACAGGGGAAATGATGCAACAGGTACTTGTCCAGATCTAAAGATATCCAGGATTCTTTCATTTCCTCTTTGCTTCAGGGATCCCCAAGCCTCTCCTTTCTTGCTTTATCCTTAGGCTATCCCTAGAATTTTCCAGGCTAGGACCCAATACAGACTAAGTTTGGGGGTATTCTTCTGATCATTCCCAGTACAAGAAGGTTTGGTTGGAAGGTTTCTGGAAGGAGGGATCTTCTCAGATCAGGGGATTTGTCTGAAATGGAAAGTGATTTCAATAAGAATCAGAGAGGAAGGACAATTGTAAACTTCCTCTAAAGCATCTCCAAAAGGTAAATAAAGGTAGAATTGTGGTTTTCCAGAAGAATTCAGAATGAATCATCTGGTGAAAAAGGTTATGATCTTGTGTATATAGAACATAACAGGTGAAATAGTCATCCTGTAAAGTCCTGTTGGTAGTACATTGAAATCATCTCTTACAAATATCTATGTCCACAAAATTATCTTCCTCCTCTTCTTACCTCTAGTTTCCTTTGAGTCTCACCTAGAAACCCACCTTCTATAGGAAACCTTTCCCCATTCCCCTTAATTCTAGTACCTTCTCTCTGTGGATTATTTCCTACCTATATAGTATATAATACTTCCATAAATAGTTGTTTATGTCTTATTTCTCCCACTAGACTGTGAGCTCCTTGACAGCAGAAACTATTGGGAACCAAGTTTAGTTTAACAATTTAGTAGCAGCAAAAGCTGAAGCTTCTCTGATGATCCTTCCAAACCAATCTTTAAAAAGCACCTCAAAATGACAAGAGTCAAAACCCTACAGCAAGATGTAGTGAGGAGGCTCTCCTGCTGAACACAACTTGAAAGGTAGGAAGAGAGAGAGAGAGTTGGTTTTCACAGGATATGTGGGAATCAGAAGTAAAACTGCACCCAGAGGAGTGCTGGTAATCACCCCCACCCTCATCCCCACCTACTGTACCAGGATCTAAACCTAGATATAGGCCAACTTTGGGATCCCAGGACCCTGCCTACACCAACAACAGAGCACCCCACATATCAGCCCCACCCCTTGAAGGACCTGGCTCATGCCCACAGTGAGAAATGGAAGTCCATAGCACCTGACCCTTTCAAGCCTGCACAATTGTGAAACCCTTAGCTCCAGGGCAAAACAGCTCAGAGTGCTGAGTCTTGCAAGCCATCAGCAGAAGAAGCAGAATCAGCAGATTTCAGAACTCCAAATCTATAGGGGGAAAAAAAAGCTGAGAAAATGAGTAAACAGCAAAAGAAATAACTAACCCTAGAAAATTTCTATGGAGACAAAGAGCAAGGCATGGAGTCAATAGCTGAGGGTGAGATCTAATTAATCACATGCAAAACTTCAAAGAAAAATAGAAATTTGTATTAGGCACTGGAAGAACTTAAAAAGAAATAAAAAAAAACAAGTACAGGTGGAAGAAAAATGGGGAAAAAATTAAAGTAATGCTAAAAAAATAACAGCTTATAAAGCAAAATTGGCCAAGTGGAACAAGAGGCATAAAAATTTAATGAAGAAAAAAGTTTCATGAAAAGTAGAATGGACCAAATGGAAAAGGAGGATCAAAAGGTCATGGAAAAAATTCATTCTTTAAAAATTAGAATTGGGCACATAGGAGCTAATGACTTCATGAGTCATCAAGAAATAAAACAAAATCAAAATAATGAAAAAAAATAGAAGAACATGTGAAATATCTCTTTAAAAAACAACAACAAACCTGGAAAATGAATCCAGGAGAGATAATTTAAGAATTACAGGACTACCTGAAAGTCATGATAAAAAAAAATACTAGACATCACATTACAAGAAATTATCAGAAAGTAAAAACTGTCTTTTCCCTTTCTTCGTATTCCTAGGACTCATTGACTATTTAATATAGGATCATAGATTTAGAGCTCAAAGGGACTTGATAAATTAATCCAATCCCTCCTTTATTTTAGAGAAGAAATTAAAGGCTTTCATAGAGGAAATGTAACTTGCCCAGGGTCACACAAGTAATAAATAACATGGACTTTGGCCTACCACTCTGTCGTCTGACACTAAATTTAGGCTTGTTTATACTGCCTCACATTCAGAGCTTTGGCATTAACTTTTCCAAGCAAAAAATATTTAATAGTCCACCTAGACCTGGTTCTAGCTTCTCACTTCAGAGCAGGGACAGTCAATGAGTGTCATTTTATTATTGATGGCTATCTATCCCTCCCTATCAGTTATAGCTCCTTTTCCCTTCTTTCATTCCCTTTCCTCTCTTAGCTTATCATTTTTCCTTCAGCTGTAGTATACAGAACACTGGATTCAGAATCAGGAAGACAAACTCAAATCCTATTCTAGACACTAAGTAGCTATGTGGCCCTGGAAATCTCATTTCATTTTTCCTGTAAAATGGAGATTTGAACCCCAGACTTCAATTCCCAGAAGTCCTTGGTAGTTCCCAGAATGCCCTAAAATCTCACCTGAGATCCTCACCTGGACCGAGAACAAAAGGGGTATTTAAACTGACTGTACCGCCTACTTGCCCTCTCTTTCTACTTCCGCTTCTAAGCACACGTGGCTCTCTACCTAGCAGGCAAGATGTAGAGTAAGTGGTTGTGCCTAGGCATGTGCTTTCTTATTTTGTACTTTCTTTATTTCTTAATTCTAATAATCTTTAATAAACCTCATAAAATATAGTATTTTTAGCAGAGAAACTAATTTTAACTGTTACATTCCCCAGCATGTTTTAGATTGTAAAATGCATCTGCTTCTCAGAATTGTGGGGGGATCCCAGGCTATAAGGTATAAAAATTAAATTAGTTTCTCTACTAAAAAGTATTATTTTTTGTGAGGCTTATTAAAGATTATTAGAATTAAGAAATAAAGAAAATACAAAATAAGAAAGCACGTGCTTAGGGCACAGAGCCCATTCACAGCCACTCACATCTTGCCTGCATGTCCTTAGAAGAGGAAGCAGAGAAACCTGAAGTAGGTGGAGAGTCAGTTTAAATACAAATTGTGTTCTTGGCCCAGGTGAGGACTCAGGTGAGATTTTAGGGAATTCTGGGAACTACCAAGGACTTCTGGGGATTGAAGTCTGGGGTTCAAATCTCCATTTGTATGAATGTTCTCTTACAATAACCAATATGAAAATGTGTTTTGCATCATAATACATGTATAACACAGACCAAATTGCTTAGCCTTTCTAGGAAGGGAGAGGAAATGGAGAAAGGGAGATACTTTGGATCTTATAACTTCAGAAAATATATGTTGAAAATTGTCATTCCATTTATTTAGAACAACAAGATATTAATAAAAATTTAGTCCAGGTACCTATCCAGGAATGCTGGTAGATATTTCTCCTACTATAGAGGCAATTTAGTCTAATCCTGTTCATTTTACAGATGAAGAAACTGAGTTTAGAAAGGCAAAATAATTTACTAAGATCACATAGATAGTAAATAGCACAGAAATGACTTATGAATGTTTGTTGACCTTAGAGTTCAAATAATCCAATTCCCTCATTTTAAAGAGAAAAAAAAGTTGGAGAAATAAAGTGACTTGCCCAAGGTCACAAAGGTTAATAAGTAGTGGAGAAGGAGTTTAAACCTAGGCTCTCTGACTCCAAATTAAATGCTCTTTCCACTGTATCTCACTGCCTAGATATATAATGAAAACTGTAAAAGATTCAAGAGGCACTTTCCAAATAACATATGAGTTATTTGGCATTAAGACCTTTGCAAATTACCAGTTAATTATAAAAAAAAATTAATTGCTGGTAATCTTTGTAGTTTGAAAGATAATTTTATTTTATTTTATCTATTAATCCATGAATCTTTATTTCATACATTTTACTTTTTTTTCCTTTTTTTAAAAAATTAATTTATTTAGTCAATTTAGGACATTATTCCTTGGTTACAAGAATCACATTATTTCCGTCCTTCCCCTCCCACCACCCTCCCTGCAGCCGATGCACAATTCCACTGGGTATTACATATGTCCTTAATCAGAACCTATTTCCATGTTGTTGTTGTTTACACTAGGATGCTCATTTAGAGTCTGCATCCCCAGCCATATCCTTTTGACCCATGTATTCAAGCAGTTGTTTTTCTTCTGTGTTTCTGCTCCCACAGTTCTTCCTCTGGATGTGGATAGTGTTCTTTCTCATAGATTCCTCCAAGTTGTTCAGGATCACTGTATTGCCACTAATGGAGAGGTCCATTACATTCAATTATACCACAGTGTATCAGTCTCTGTGTACAATGTTTTCCTGGTTCTGCTCCTTTCGCTCTGCATCACTTCCTGGAGGTTGTTCCAGTCTCCCTGGAATTCCTCCATTTTATTATTCCTTTTTGCACAATAGTGTTCCATCACCAACATATACCACAATTTGTTCAGCCATTCCCCAATTGAAGGGCATCCCCTCATTTTCCAATTTTTTGCCACCACAAAGAGCGCAGCTGTGAATATTCTTGCTCATCTGACATTAAGAAGCATGGCTGCCTGGATTACAAAGGACTACTCTCAATGCATTCTGTTCTCATCAAATCACCTCTGGCTCTACATTTTAACTTAGCAGTAGAAGAGAAGGAGTATCCACAGGAAAGTGAAGCATACGGCACATTGGTTGAAGGATCTGAGGATAGTTAGTCTGGAGAAAAGGGCACAGTGGATGGAGTGTTAGCCTTGGGATCAGGAAGATTCATTTTTCTGAGTTCAGACTTGGCCTCAGACACTTAATAGCTGTGAGACTCTTAGCAAATAACTTAACCCTGTTTGACTCAGTTTCCTCATCTGTAAAATAAACTTTGCCAAGAAATCCCCAAATGATGTCATGAAGGAGAAGTAGCAGGCTCTTCCTCCCTGGAGGTATTTCAAGTAAAAGCTGAAAGACTTATTGTCTGGATATTGTAGAACAGATCCTCATGTCTCTTAACCCTGAAATTCTTTTAACTGTAATTTACGAATCACCGATCTTATTGAGTAGGAAGTTGTCCTCAGTGTTAGGAAGACCTAAGTTTGAGTGCTACTATCTCTAACATGGACTGCTTGTGTGATCCAAATCAAGTCACTTAATGTCTTAGGACTCTCAAGTAAACTCCAGGATTACAAACTACCAAGCAAATAGAGTTCTGAAAGGGAAGAGGGAGATTCCTTAGAGGGAGTTTCTTACACTAATGAAATCAAAGTTTTGCACCTAAAAAAGAAAACCTAACTGGAGAAATAAAAGAAATGCACACAGAGTTAAATATCAAAAGTGGTAAATTGGGGACAGCTAGGTGGCTCAGTGGATTGAGAGTCAGCTCTAGACATGGCAAATCCTGGGTTCAAATCTAGCCTCAGAGACTTCCTAGCAGTGTGACCCTGAGCAAGTCAGTTAACAAACCCACTCTTCTGCCTTGGAACCACAGTATTGATTCTAAGATAGAAGGCAAGAGGTTTTCTTTTTTTAAAGTGATAAATTATAGGTCAAGATAATAACATAAAACAACAATAAAATCTATTGGGCTATCCATGTTTAATTGCCAAAGATAGCATGCGAGGGCACTTTCAGAGGAAAGAGAAAGAGAGAAGAGTAATGTTAGGTGAGCAGGATTTGGGAAATCTTCCCACAAAGAAGGACAGCTTAAAGATAGGTAGAGAGTGGGTAGCCTTAGAGGGGAGGAGTATATTCTAGAGAAAGAGAAAACCAAAGTCAAAGGCAAACCAATGAGTAGAATGATTTGCAGGGGAAAAGCAGAAAGAAGAGTAAGGTTAAGGAAGGTGATTGAGTAATCGGGAGTGAGACTGGAAAGTCAACAAGTAGCCAGTTGGTAGAACACCTTGGATGCCATCATAAAGAGTCTGGACTTTTTCCTGTGGTCAGTGAAAGACATGAAGGGAGGAATGATATGATCTTTGTAACCCCAGCACCTAGCATAGTGCCTGGCAACTAGTAGTTGTTTATTAGCTGCTTGTTGATTGATTAATGACTAAGCCACTGAGATACTAGGGCCAGTGAGATCAGTTAGGAAGCTACTGCTATCGTCCAACAACAAAATGGTGATAAACCTCTGAACCATAGCATTGAACAGGAAAACATTTAGAAAGAACAATCAATAAGACTTGGTGACTGACTCCACATGGAGGTGAGGAGTAAAAATAATTTTGTTCATTCATTCATTTATTCATACAACAAACACTTTCTGTGTACCCTAATTCAATAAGCTCCATTGGCTGCCTGTTACCTCCAGGATCAAATATGAAATCCTCTGTTTGACTTTTACAACTCTTTATAATCTGGTCCCCATCTTACCTGTTCAGTCTTCCCAACTCATACTTTTCTTCTTTTTTTAGCTAATGTTTTATTTTTTCCTCAATTACATATAAAAACAATTTTTTAACTTTTTTTTTTTTAAATTTGAGCCAAACTCTTCCCCTCTCTCCTTCCCACTCCCTGAGATGGCAAGAAATCTGATATCGATTTTACATGTGTAATAATGTAAAACATTTTTTCATATGTGATTTTGTGGAAGAGAAATCAAACAAAACAAAATGAAGAAAGAAAGTGAAATATTTAGATTTATATTTCGAAATGTTTAGATTTACATTCAGACTCCATGATTTCTTTTTTCTGCTAACCAATGACATTGGCCTCCTTGCTGCTTTTTCCCAACTCTGGGCCTTTTTCTTGACTATCCCCTATGCCTGGGATATTCTCCCTCCTCCTCTATCTCCTACCTTCCCTGCTTTCCTTCAAGTCCCAACTACCATCCTACCTCCTCCAAACCCCCTTTCCTAATCCTCCTTAAAGCTAGTGCCTTCCCCTCTGTTGATTTTCTCCAATCTATCCTCTGTGTGTGTGTATGTGTGTGTGTGTGAGTGTGTGTGTGTGTGTGTGTGTGTATACCTGTCTCATTGGTACATAGTTGTTTTCAGGTGTTCTCTCCATTAGACTACAAGCTCTTTGAGAATTTTTAATTCTTCCCTTTTATTGCATCCCCAGCACTTAGCACAATGCCTGGCACATAGTAAATACTTAATAAATGTTGACCAGATCAAATTACCTGCCAGCCCTGGGAGGAGGGAAGGAGTTAAGTTTGATCATATAACTTAGGAACACTTGGGTTGAAATTGGTCATTACATGTAATTGGTAATAAAAACATATTTTTAAAATAATAAAATCAATAAATGTTTATTGACTGACTGTTGACTATGATATTAAGCATTATCAAGGAAAGCAAGAACAGATTCTCTGCTCCTTGGTGTTTACAATTGTAATAGAGAGAGAGGGACTTAAAAGATGATGGGACCAGATGGCTATTTCCTTGTTCACACAATCTAATAAAGGACAGAAAAATGCAACACAAACCAGGTAGAACTTGAAAAGCACAATGAAAGAAATACAAACCAAGGGTTATGTGAGTTCAGATGGTGTATCAAATATGCCCAGGGTTATCAAGGAAGATATCAGGCCAGGCGGCATTTTTGGATGAGTCTTGAAGGATGAATAGTAGGATTTCAACAGGTTGAGTTGGGTGGAGGTTGGAGTGGAGAAGAAAGTATTGCTGGTAGAAAGTCAGATATGGAAAAATGTAGAGTATGTTTGGACGGAGAACAGGGCATGTCGAAGAGGAATAGTGATGGATGAGCATGTTGGGATCAGACTATGGAGGATCTTCATCATGAACTTCAACTAAGGCTGGAGACTGGAAATCTTTGAAAGTGTGAGTTGGTGTGGGTCCATTTTTTTTTTTTATTAGCTGGGGTTGGGGTTAGAAAGAGAGACACAATCCAAGTTGTACATTAGCAAGAAAACAATAACTGACATATTACACCTCCAGTTTGCAAAATATTTTCCATATATTTCCTTATTTCCCCCCATACCCTCCCCCCTCAAATGATGGGTTGTCCAGAAAGACACTAGGTGGGGTAATAAGAAGTAATAAGAACCCCAATTAGGCTGGTGAGAGGGAAGATGGAAAAGAAAGACTCTACTGAAGAACCAATTTCTAAATAAGAATTGATAGGACTTGGTGACTGTTTGGATCTTGAGGGGTAAGGAAGGCTGTTGCAGTGGACAAGAAGTCCAGGTTAACTCCAAGATAAATTTCTGAACCTGAGTGACTGAGAGACAGAGTGCCCTTGGGGTAGAGTCACCCTGATTCAAGTCCTTCCTCAGGCACCTCACTAGCTGAGGGACCAAGGGCGAATCTTTTAGCCTCTGGACATCCTAGATAACTCAATAAATCCCCAAAGAGTAGTCAACCTGAACTGAGAGAGGGAATTTTTACAGTGGGACTTTTCTACACTGAGGAAATAAAGGATCCAAACTGATAAAATAAATAAATGTCAGTTATTGTCAAGTTCTTTCTTCCCGATTCCTACCTAAATAAAACTAGTGGATCCCAGAACTGTAGGGAAGGCAAAACTTCTTGGGACTTAAAGTCTTGGGATGGCTCTGTTTAAAGTCAAGTTCCCCTAAGCCATTTACAGCACAATCCAGACTTGATTGACATTTCGTGATTTTTCAAAATCTCCAGGAACCCCTCCATCAGCCTAGAATGTTTCTTTTGGACAAAAAAACATGCACCTTCTCTCAACACCTCCCTCCTCCTATGATAAGCCTCCTCCAGCCCATTTCCCTGAGGCTAGACTGCTTCAGGAAATGACTATTTGTCAAGTACCTGGAAGTCCATTAAGCCTACTGGCCCTGACTTGTTCAGGGTGACTTCAGAGCCTTACTGTACCAACTAAGCACAGTGCTTTGTATTTCTATAGGCTTTCCAAGGGAAGATCTCCAAGTTTAAGTCCTTAATCCTCAGCAACCTCCAAAGGAGGCTAGTAGGGAGGGAGATCTGTTAATCTGGGTTTTAAATAAGAAATATACTCAGAATTATAGAATCTTGGGTTTAGCTCTGGGAGAATCCTTAGACATTATCGAATCCAATTGCCCTTTTTTTTTAATAATTGAGGAAACTGAGGCCAAGGGTTGGTAAATCACTTGCTCCATCTCACAGGTAAGGAGGAGATAGAGCTAAAGTGAGACCTAGGTCGTCTGCATTATTTCAAATGTACCATGCTGTGTTTTAAGTCTGGAAATGAATTTGAAATTATGAATTCAATCTCTACTGCTAGCCCATCCTAGGAAGTCATTGTCCATTCTACAGAAATATTCGAAATGTCTTTTTTTTTTTTAATCGCCAGTAAAGAAACAACATGGCAAAGTAGATCAAGCCTAGAATCACAAAGAACGCTGTCTCTGCCACATTCTGGCTGTGGGCAAGTCACCCTTTCTGCGGCCTGAGGAACTCTAAAACTATAAATCAAAGATGACTTATAAATCTACATTGGGGCATGATGTTCCTGCACAGGAATTCCCTCCCCTGATCAAATTAAACACTCCCCCCACTTCCAAAAAAAAAAAAAAAAGAAGTGACGGTAGCCTTAAAACCACATATGCTCTGAAAAATCTCATTTTGCTGCAAGAATTGCATTGCATAGCTCCAAACTGGACTAGGTAGACCATTAAAGGGCTTAAATGACAGGAGACCTGGTCTTTCTCAGGGGTATCTTTTTTCTTAGAGTGGGCATCTCTGTAAAGAGCACCAATAATGTATTGGGGAGAGTATAAAGAAGGGAGAAAATGAATCTCTATTAAAACTCTTCTGGAAATACTATAAAGGGCTAAGAACTCCAGCCTCAGGACAGTGCAGATGGAGAACTGGGTCAGTCTGCAGACTTGCCCATTCCCTAATCCCCAGCAAACACCTTTACCTCCTAATAATGTAGCTCAGCCAAGGGAGCAGAACCCAGTCACGAGGCTTGCCCCCATGCCAACTCCCAGCTCCTTTCGGGGTAGCCTCAGTTAATCTGGAAGGTTGACTACAAGCCAAAGGGAACAGTTATATAATGCTGAAAGTCAAAGCTTGGGAGGAAAACACATAAATGCACACAGACACACACACGCCAGAGACCAGCAAAAGGGAGAAAGACCCAAGATTGGACATGCTTGGGGGCTGCATGTTTTATGCTCTGTAAAGCAATAGAGGTGAATTCATTATTATATTTCCTTTTGTTTGGGGTTGTCCAAAAGATTCTGGCATCAAACTAACTGCAAATTACCTGCTGCAGAATAACAAAGAACAACCTTGGCTCCAAAGATGGGATATGAAAAAACATCTCCTTTGCAGAGATTCAAGGTCCACAAATATTGTCAGGGTTTGGTTTTGTTTTTAATTGATTGATTGATTTTGCATATTTCCCCCCTTTCTTTTTTCCCCTTAAAAAAAAAAGTTATTGAGGCAGCTAGATAACTCAGTGGATAGAAAGCCAGGTCTCGAGATGGAAGGTCCTAGGGTCAAATCTGACCTCAGACACTTCCTAGTGGTGTGACCCTAGGCAAGTCCCTTAACCCCAGTCTTGTAGCCCTTACCAATCTTCTGCTTTGGAACCAATACTTAGTATAGATTCTAAAATGGAAGGTAAAATATTTTTAAAAAGCTATTATAAGGGATGACTCTTTGAGAATAGGTAAGGAGGGGAGACACGAAGGGAAATTTAGGTGATATAAAAACAAAATATATCAATATATATTTTTAAACCAAAGTACCTGTTCGAGCCCAGTGCCATCCAATGCCACCCCCTGTGCTCTTTATCAATGCCAGCTATATATACCTGAAGTTATATCTCTCCCTTTGCACTTTCTTCAGGGCTGGGCCGCCCAAGGCTACATTCACCTCCCAACTAGAGGGACAGGCAGAAATATTAGGTGTCCCAAAAGTCTTAATATGGTTTAAAGCCTAAATAACTTCAGATGTATAAATGCCACAAACTTTAGGACATCGTTTGAAAGTTTAATTATTTACCTTGTACATTAATTTGCTTTTATTTTTAAATTATAAATATATTTTATTTTTCCAATTACATTTAATAATTTTCCACATAAATTTTCTGAAGTTATAAGATCCAAATTGTCTTCCTCCCTCCTCCCTCCCAGAACTGACAAGCAATCCAATCTGGGTTATGCATGTATCATCATGCAAAACATATTCCCTCATTAATCATTTTTATAATAGAATAATCATGTAAGATCAAAACCCCAAACCAAAAACCCAAATAAACTAAAGTGAAAAATAGTATGTTTCCATCTGTATTCTGATTCTAATAGTTCTTTCTCTGGGAGTGGAGAGCATTCTTTGTCACAAGTCCCTCAGAATTGTTCTGGGTCATTGCATTACTGAGAGTAGCCAAGTCTGTCACAGTTGATCATTCATTTGCTTTTATACACTTTAAAAAACATCTGTTAAATTTAATTTTCTGGGGGACACTTTCTCAGGCAGGTGGCTTGATAAAGACAGAGAGCTGGACTCTGTTGCTTGGCCACCTCAGGCTCCATTAAGCTTTTTGTAGTGGGATCAGGTCAAAACTTCCCTGTATTGTATAACCTTTGTCAAATTGCTTGTCTTTTTAGTGAGGGGGGGTTGGGAGAGAGCGTGGGAGGAATTTGGGACTCAAAAATTTTCAATGAAAGTTAAAATTATTTTTATGTGTAATTGAAAAAAAAATTAGTTTTTTTTTTTAATTCCATGTATGCATCAAAATGATTTTCTTGGAAAGATGACTAAGATAACAAAGTAATCTGTTTAGCTGTTGAATAGTGGTAATGCAAGTTTTTGCAAAGTTTGAAAATCAGCTAAAGTAATGGATAGCCTGTGATGGTGATAATGTCCAATTTTAATAAGAAACATGACTATTCTTAAGTATTCAAATATTTCATGTAAAACTTGTTATTGAAATATTTATATTAAAACTTAAATATTCAAATAAAAACAACTATTCAAATATATTTTGTATGTCTGTGGCACTTACACTTCTAAAGTTGTTAAAACTTAAAACCACACTATAACTTTTAAAACACACTGTAGAAAAGATGTCTTGGGTCATGGAGCCTCACTCTTTCTAGGAAGAGTCCATTGCTGAGAAGCCTTGGTTATTCTTTGTGTAGTGAGAAAAGAAGAAAAAGAGAATTAGAATCAATACCCCAGCCTTAAAGAACCTCCCCAGAACCAGAGGAGCCCCCCCCCCAAACACAATCAACAGAGAGTTTAACTGGAAAACAAAGACAAAGAAGGAGCAGACCAAGAACCTCCCACCCCCAGGTCCATCTTCAGAGCTTGAAAGCATTTCCCTAACCTTTCCCTGGCAAATAAGGACTTCCTCTCTAGGGAAAAGAGGAGCAAACATTAAGCCAGGGAGTGCCACAATCTGATAATTTTGAGGAGTGGGTGCCAGAGAGATGAGAGAAAGAAAATGGATTCTCCAACTGATGTATAGAAGAGGATTTACTAGTTCTTCCCCAAATATGATAGAAAAGATCTTGGAGATCATTGTGGGTAAGTGGAAAGAGAATTTGGATGCAGATGACTCTAATCCTGCCTGATACTGCCTGTGTCTCTTTGGGCAAGTCACATCACTGAGCCTCAAGTCAATTATAATTTAATTTTTACAGATCTTTTGATCTAGAAGTTTTCAAGCATTTTGGTCTTAGGAGTTTTTTTAAATTATTTTTTCCAATTACATGTACAATTTTAAAAATTCATTCATAAGAATTTTGAGTTCCAAATTCTGTTCCTCCCTCTTTTTCCTCCTCTCCTCCCTCATTGAGAAGGTCAACAATTTGATATAGGTTATACATATAAAGTCATGCCAAACCCTTTTCCATATTAGTCATATTATAAAAGACAGCGGACCCCCCCAAATATATAGAAAGTGTGCTTTAATCTGAGTTCAGATGCCATCAGTTCTTTCTCTGGAGGTGGATAACATTTTTCATGTAAGTCCTTCAGAATTGTCTTGATCACTGTATTGCTGAGAATAGCTGTCATTCACAGTTGACCATCATACGATATTGCTGTTACTATGCGCATTGTTCTCCTGGTTCTAATCACTTCACTTTGCATGCACCAATCCATGTAAGTTTTTATACCATAGAGGACCCCAAAGAGCTTTTGTTTATGTGAGTTATAGCTATTGATATTTGCCACATTAGAAAAAGAAAAGATAAATTTTTAAATATTAATTAATTTTATGATAAGCTTTGTATGTTAATATAAATAACATTTTGATTTAAAAGACTGAATTTTCCAAATGAAAAAAAATTAGTGAGAAGAGTGACACTGCTTTACATATTCCTGCAAATTTCTTTAATGTCTGGCTTGAAAGGAAATAACTAGATTCTCATATCTGTTTCTGCATTCAATTTGTTGCAATATGTTGTTTCAGTTAAAGTATATCAAGAAAATCTAGCCTCATGCAGATATGTAGATGAAAGAGGGAGGAGTATTTTAATAGGCAAATCACATCTTAGTAATATTCTGGAAATGGTTTTAACCTTGTAGACCTTCTGAAAGACTCTCAGTAACCTTCAAGGGTCTTCAGACCTCACTTCAAGAACCTCTAATTTAGTCCATCTCTGGAAACAGACCTCTATCTCCTTTGGGTAGCAAGGGAGTAGACTAGAGATCTAGACTTCAGTTCAAACTAATCCAATGTAATTCCACAAGCACTTATTAGGCACCTACTATGTTAAATGTTGGGAATATAAGTCAAAAATGAAATAGTTCCTGCCCTCAAAAAGCTTATTTTCTTGGGGAGGGAGAGGAGATAAAACATGATTGATAAACAAATACAAGTCATGCATTAAATAAAAACAAATTAATTTTGAGATCTTGGGGAATTCACAACAACAGAGGGACTCAAGTAAAGAATCTTGTAAGAGGAAGGGTTGAAGAGGAACCTTGAAGAGATCTAGGCATTTAAAAGGCAGAGATGAGAAGAAAGCATTCCAGAAGTAGGACACAGCCTTCACAAAAGCAAAGAGACAGAAAATGGGCTGCCTTGTATGTGGAACAGTAAGTAGACCAGTTTGGCTGGAAGTCTGAGAGTCATGGGAGGAGTGACAAATAAATGGTTAGACACATGTATCTCCAACTTTTACCCACCTGTATTTTGAAAATTCTGCATATAGATGGTTCATATTATCTATCACAATTCAAAATGGATATGATGTGAATATTATCATCAAAAATTAGAAGACAAGTAAGCTATATTCCAGATATTGCTAGGTGGTGAATTCTTAGCAAAACAAGGGATAGAAATTATTACAAAAGATAAAATAGTTTCAAATACATGAAATTATAAAGAATTTATAAATTATGTAATAATTTGTGTATATTATATATGATAAAATAAATTATAAAGAAATAAAGAGTTGTGCTCTTTGACCCAGTGATTTCACTGCTAAGCATAAACCCAAAGGAAGACAATGAGGAAAAGAGGTATCCCACAGATAGCATAATATCGATGGCAGCATTTTTTATAATCTTGAAGAACTAGAAACAATAGTAAATGTTCTTTGGTTGGAAGATAGCTAAACAAGTTATGGTTACATGATGTAATGGAATATTACCAGACTATAAGAGATTATAAATATGATGAAATCAGAGAAGCATGGTAAGACCTAGATAAACTGATGCCAAGTGTAAAAGAATGGGCTAAGCTGAGATGGGTGAAATCCTCTTCCTTGGATGTCTTAAAGCAGAGACTGGACATTCCATTACTGGGAATTCTTTTTATGTATGGTTTGGGCCACATGGCTGCTATGCTTCCTTCCAATTCTCCAATTCCATTATTCTTTGAAGTAAACAAAACCAAGAACATAATATGCACAATAGAGAACAATATCAAAATAACTGGAACTGAATGCTATAGAATTATAATGGCTAATTAAAGTTGGCCCAGAGTAAAGATATGAGAAGATACCCACCCTAGGTAGCTCAGTGGATTGAAAATCATGCCCAGAAACAGAACATCCAGGGTTAAAATATGACCTCAGACACTACTACATAGCTGTGTGACCCTGAGCAAGTCACTTGCTCCCCATTGCCTAGCTTTTACTGCTCTTCTGTCTTAGAATCAATATATAGTACTGAGTCTAAGACAGACAGTAAGGACTTTAAAAAAAAAGGAATAAAAGAAGTCAGGGAGTAATGAATACTTTTCACTGAGAATACAAGTTGGCAAAAAAGAGAGTAGTTTACAGCAGGCAATAAGTACTGGCCATTAGAGATATGGCACTCAGCAGACAGATAAAAAGCTTTTATTGATATTTATCATCTTTGCTGTAACATCTGTATCTCATTCCCAAACGATGGGTTTACCTCCAAAGCCCAGTCCTGGGCTCTCTCCTTTTTTCTGCCTATACTCTCTTATGATGACCATGACTTCGATGATCACTGCTATGTAGAGGACTCCTTACTCTATATTCTGCTCTACACCCTCTTTCTTGACTCCTCCAAACAGAACTCGTTGCCAGCTCTCTTCCCTCAAATCCATTTGCTTCTTCCAAATCTCCCTATTTCTGTTGAAGTCATCACCATCCTTCCAGTGCCCAGGTTAACAACTTCAGAGATGGAAAAGATAGAACCCAAAGAATGTGAAGAAATTAGAAGACCTTGGTGCTCTCATCAACTCTACCCTGCCCCTTACAGAGGCACAGAGCATCTCCTCTCACCAGTGAGGAGACAGTCTCATTCCAATGGGCTTTGGGACTTGGGTGAAAAACTGATATATGCTCATAAGGGCTTCCTTTGTAGAATTTAATATCCTTAAAGGCAAGAGATGTTTGTTTGTTTCCTCTTTGTGTCCCTAGATATATTACTGTATCTGGTTCTTAGTGGTTACTTCATAAATGCTTGCTAATTGATTAATTGATGGAAGAGGTATGTATTATCTCCTCAGGGAGGCTGCGAGCATCTTCTGGGATGGAGTGGTCTGTTAGCCAATTCAAATCAACAAGAATTTATTAAGAGTAAAATACCAAAACAAACCTTTATTTCCCCCTGCTTTAAATTGAATCAGCTTCCTAGTTTTTGTTTGTTTCTTTTTTAAACACTACCCTAAGTGTGTATAAAGTGATCAAATTCTAGTTTGCCTTGTCCAAAGGCTATTAAAATGCTCAACTGGTTGAGAGTTTAAAAAAATAATTTATTAAGGGCCAGGGCACTGTCTTTGTATCTTCTCATTCTCCCACCTCCCTCCTCTCACTGTTGGTATTCAATAAATGTTGATGACACTAATGAGAGGCCCATCCCAGATGTTCTTTAGACATTTAGGAAAATAGATGTGAAGCCCAAGAAAAGAAAAAATATCCTGAAATATATGCAGAGGAAATAGTTAATGATAGAAAAGTGACTTCAGTGCAAAGAGAAATAGCCAAAGAAGCGTCTTCATGTGAGTGCATGAGCTTGCATGTGCATGTGCATGTACGTGTGTGCGTGCATGCATGTGTGTGTGTGTGTGTGTTTGTAGGATTCTTTTCTATCCCGATTAGCCACAGATGTTAGAACTAGAAAGGAATGTAGGGATGTATTTAGTTACATCTTTCAGTTAAAGAAACTGAGGCCCAGGGAAATGTAATGATTGCCTAAGGTTAAACATTAAGTCAGTAGTGGATTTCAAGAACCCAGTCAATATTTACCTTACATCCTTTTAAGTCATTTGGGTGGTTTTTTTAAAAAGCTAAATAAATACATTTTCCTACCACCTCCCATTTTAGTGATAAATATAATCCTTGCCTAACAACCCCCACAGAAAGGCTCCATTATAATTAAAGAATCTTTCTTTTTCTCTTAATCACCCTTCCTTGAGGATTATTTGTAAATCTGGGGAAGCTAAGGTTTGGGAAGAAAACAAGAAAAGTGTCTGAGAAAATACAGCAAACAAGAAAGAGATCAGTTACTTACTGAACTGAAATTATTCTTAAGGGATGTGTGTGTGTGTGTGTGTGTGTGTGTGTGTGTGTCTTCTTTTGCATGGAGGATGCTACATGGGACTGACTTTATACACAGATGGAAGAATCCATGAGTGCCTATCAATAATAATCCATGTTGTACCTCCTCCACTTTGACCAACAAAAAATATGTCTCTACCAACACTTCACGTTTTACTATTAGTTAATTTTTAAATGATTCTGTGTGACCTTAGACAAGTCCCTTAGCTTTTCTGTGTCTCATTTGATTCTTCATATGTAAAACAAGGGGGCTGGACCAGATGACCTGAGAGGTATTTTTAATCTCTAAATCTATGCTCCTATGATTCTTTGTCCTCTGTTCTGGGCATTTTCTCTTGGGTTCTCCCATGCCTGGAATACTCTCTCTCCTCTGCTCTGACTATTGACTTTCTTTAAGTCTGTTAAGTCCCAACTAAAATTCCACCTTCTACAGGAATCCTTCCAGAACCTTCCTTCTCTTAATTCTTTCTCATTTATCCTGTACACTGTTTGCCATGTGGATATCTGTTTGCATGCTACCTCTGTCATTACACTGTAAGCTCCTTGAGGACAGGGACGGTCTTTTGACTCCTTCTGTATGCCCAGTGATTGGGACAGTGCTGTGTGGAGGTGCTTACTAATTGTTTTTTTCATTGGAAAGTCAGAATCAGAACCCAGAGGATATACTACTTAGAAGCTGGATGGGTGTGTGACTGCTTTAAGAGTTACAAAGTGCTTTCCTCAATGCAACCCTTTGCCATAAGTGGTAGAAATATTATCATCATCCTCTTAAAGCGTAACAATTTAAGAGGCAGTGAGATATAAAGGATAGAGATAGAGCTGAATTTAGAGTCAGAAAGACCTTCCTAGTTCAGGCACCAGTTCAGACACATACTGGCAATGTGACCCTGGGCAATACTCTCCATTTTTTAATGCCTCTGTCTACTCTCTAAGACTATAAATTGCAGGGAAAGGGCTGATTGATCTATATTGGTAGAGGACAGTTCCCCAGCCAATCACTGCTCTGGAGCTAATCCATAACAATTCACAGTTATGTAAGGCTTTAAAGTTGGCAAAGTACTTTTATATGCATTATCTTCTTCAATCACCACACACAAGGAAGGTGTTTTTATCCCTATTTTACCGATAAGGAAACTGAGGCTAAGGGAGGCGAAATCTTCTGACAATGAATAGTCACGAAGCCAGTGAAGAGCTAATGTTGGAACTATAGTAAGGAAATTAGGAAATATATTGATTAAGTATTGATAAGATAAGAACTTTAGAAAAGGAGTCTCTGAGGCTGCAGGCAAGGCAGAGTGCCGTGTGAGATCAGAACTTGGAAGTAGAGAAACAGGAAAATTGCTGACAGTTGGTCAGAGCTTCTGGGAGTTACTCTATCTCTCTCTGACTTCTGGTGAAGACAGACAACTCAGACCTTGCTCTTTGCTGTATATAGGGGAGAGAGAATGCTAAACCCGCTGAAGAGGTTTTCCTGCCTTCCTTACAGTGAGAAATCATTGTGAAGAAGAATCTGTAATATCTGCTTTGTTGGAGAATGGTTTTGAGAGAAGATCAAAAATCTGTTTACTGTCTCACCAACCAGCCTCTGCCATCTTGGACTGACAGATTCTATGTTTACTTGGAGACATCTATGCCAATATCAAGTTATTTTAATAAGGATTGTAGTTGGGTTTTAGTCAGATAGCATTTTGGGTTTTTTAGTAAGTGCTATGCAGTTTCAGAGTAACTGGCATGAGGCAAATGTAAGAAAGTGGGTGGATATAGTTCCCTTTTAGTGTTAAGGCTTTCCTTGTTACTAATCCTTATACTTATATCTGTTAAATATGAATAGTTTTTTTTTAAATATATAGTCTCCAAGTAAATTACAAACTGGCCTGGTGAAGGGAAGTCACTCCTGGCTTTCCTTTTGAGAGGAGAGATGAAAGATACTTTTGTGAATATCAACAAAGTATTTTTACCACAGCATCCTCCTCAACAACATCAATAATAATCTCCATTATTTCATTTGGCGAGCCAGGTAGGAGTCGAACCTACAATATTCTGATTTCAGAACTCAAGTCTTGAGAACCGTACTCTTCAGGATATCCAATACAAACCCTCTGTGTCTCAGTTATTACTATTGTTATTTTTACTATGTGACTATTGGCAAATTAATTGACCTCCTTAGACCTTCAGTTTCTTCCAAATGGTGATAGTAATATTTGTATTGCCTCATAAGTTAGTTGCTAGTCAGTATCTATTGATTATTGTTAAGTGCCTGCTATATGCCAAGCATTGGACTAAGAGCTGGGAATAAAAAAAGGCAAATGATAGTTCCTGCCTTCAAGAAGTTCTCAGTCTAATGGGAGAAACAACAAGCAAACAGTTATGTACAAATAAACCATATACAGGATCAAATGGAAGGAATGTATTTTGCAAAAATCTACAAGTCATATGTAAAGTGAGCTGTTATTCATATCATCAGAATATGCAAAATGAGGTTACAATATTGCATAAGGTCATGAGTTTTAGAGCTGTCAGGGACATCAGATATCATCTAGTTGAACCCTCTCATTTTATAGGTGAAGAAATTGAGGCTCACCTATTTGTTGTAGTGAAATAGGGGAAGGAAAGCAAGAATCTGTGGATGGGGAATGAGGAAACAGATTGTGGTATGTAGGTGTAATAGAATATTATTTCACCACAAGAAATAATGGATGTATGAGAATAATTCAGAGAAATTTGGGATGATTTGTCTGAACTGACACACTAAGCAACCAGAACAAAGACAATAATTTAAACTGATCACAATAACACAGAAAAAAACACATGGAAAGACTTTAGAGCTCTAATGTATTTGGTAACCAATTTGATTTCAGAGAATTGATGATGAACATGTTTCAACAACTCTCTGAAGTGATGAATAATAGGTATGGAACAAGGAATGCATTTTCAGACATCAATTGATCAATGAACATTGATTAACTGCCTGCTACATGCTAGGCAATAATGCTAAGCACCAGGGATTCAAAAAGATGCAAAAGACAGTCCTTGCCCTGTAGGAGCTTCCAACCTTTGTTTTAATTGTCTGCTTATCTTTTAGAAGGGAGGCATCTACTGGAGTGGGGAGAGGCATTGAAAATTAGAGCTGATATAGAAAAAGAACTTCAATAAAATATTTTAAAATAAAAAGAAGGAAGAGTTAGAGAAATGAAATAATTTATGCCCTCTACCTCACAGTGCTGTTTAAAAAAAATAAGGAATATTCTGATTTTTGGTCCAGTGTGGACTAACTAGTCCCTGAGGTCCCTTCCAACCCTGTGGCTTTGTGACCTCTAAAGCAAGGTGTAAACTTTAAGGTGTAACTGTGAGCTATCAATATTATCAATGATATTCAAATGCAAAATAGTCTTGGTAAGAGTCAAAAGTTAAATTCCTTAATAGCAGATACCAATATCCTAGGTCCTTTTTACCAAACTGAATCGCATAATCTCCCCCATTACATTCCCTCAGGTGTATAATGAGAGCTTTGGTAAGCAGAACCAGGAGAACAATTTAAACAATATCAGCACTATTGGAAAGATAACCAACTTTGAAGGAGTTAAGAATTCTGACCAACCACAATTCCAAAGGACCCTTGATAAAGCAGGTTGTCCACCTCCTGACCAACAGACAGATGATCAACTCAGAGTGTAGACTGAGACCTATTTTTTTGGGCATGGCCAAGAGGAGAATTTGCTTTACTGCAGATTTATAACAAGGATTACTTTCTTTCTAAATGGAATGTGGGAAGAGAAAGAGAAGGAAGATTTCTATGAATCAAAAAAATTTCATTATAAAAAGGATTTTGATCAATTCAAAGACCAATCATGATTCAGGAGACTCAATGAGAAAACACAATACTTACTTTCTAGCAGAGAAGTGTTAGACTGACAATGAAGAATTAAAATGTTTATTTTTGGTCAAGGACAATACAAGAATGTCTTATTTCACTGTGCACATTAGTTACATGAGAAAGGAGAAAGAAAACCAGCATTTATTTATTTTTTTTAATTTTATTTTATTTGATCATTTCCAAGCATTATTCCTTAAAGACATAGATCTTTTTCTTTTCCTCCCCTCACCCCCCATAGCCGACGCGTAAATCCACTGGGCATTACATGGAAAACCAGCATTTATTTTTTTTTAATTTTATTTTATTTGATCATTTCCAAGCATTTTTCATTAAAGACATAGATCATTTTCTTTTCCTCCCCCCTACCCCCCATAGCCAACGCGTAAATCCACTGGGCATTACATGGAAAACCAGCATTTATTTTTTTTAAATTTTATTTTATTTGATCATTTCCAAGCATTATTCATTAAAGACATAGATCTTTTTCTTTTCTTCCCCCCCACCCCCCATAGCCGACGCGTAAATCCACTGGGCATCACATGGAAAACCAGCATTTATTAAGCACCTACTATGTGCCAAGCACTGTGCTAAGCACCTAGGTATCAGGGAGAGAAAGTTGATTTTGAAGGAAACAGCTGTGTTTTGTTCACTGAGGCCCAGGAGTAGGTTAGCTGCTCCACCTGCACTGCCCTACGGCAACAAAAGTGGACTTCCCTGAAAAGCAGATCTACACAACACTGAGCAATAACCACAATTTTTACAGACCATGTCCTAGACCATGCAACAATAAAGACTCCGTAGAATGCCTGGACATATTCACTATTCTTATACACATATATTCAGATACCTGCAAAACTTATCCCACTCCAACTTAGCCAAAATTTCTGTCAAAAGCTTAGTCCTTGGGTGAAATGCCTTTCCATATCCCCTGAGCCTGGGCATCTGCAGAGACTTGCCTGCCTCGTGTTCTTTTTTCTGCTCTTCCACTCCCCATTGGTCTCTGGGGTCGGACTAGCAGCCCTGTTTAGGTGTGAAATGGTCAGAGCTCATATCCCCTTCCCTGAGTCTTCATCTGATACTGCAGCTTCTGCCAACTGTCCGCCCACTTCCAGGGTGGGGGCAAGCTAGAAGCTAATGATCAAATAGAGTGACTCTTAAAAGAAAGAAAGACTGATAGAGTGTAAACACAGGGGGTGTGAGTATAAGGTAATGAGCCTGGTTTCGCAAACCACAGAGGAAAATCTTCCCTCTTATGTTATAGACACACCTCATCCATACACCCACCTAAGATTCATCTTCAGACACATATTATTCCAGTTATCTGAAAGGGACAGCCAATGTCCGTTCCCACAGTCCACCGCATCTTGCTTTATATGCTAACCGCGTGCCCTAAACCCTCAAGATTGAGTATTTGTAAATGGAATGATTTCTCAAATTGTTGGGGGCGGAGACAGTGGTAAGGGACAAGGAAAAGCTTTATATCGCAAGAAGAAGTTATCTCAACATAAACTAAAAAATGGCTCTTCTCTTCGTTCTCTCTGTCTGTCTGCCTGACTCCTAAATACCATGCACTGTGCTCAATGCTAAGAATATAAAAACAAAAAATGGAATTCTGTACTCTCAGAAATTCTGCATGGTGATGGGGTAAGGGTGGGAGTAAGGGAGGGGTTAGGGGCAAAAGGGAGAGACACAATCTATGAACCAAAAAGGAAACACAAAAGATATACATTGTGAACAGATTAAGGCTGAAAATAGAGGAAGGTAAGGATAAATGGGGGGAAATAAGATGGAAGAAAATGCAGTTAGTAATCATAACTCTGAATGTGAACAGGATGAGCACACCTCTGAAATGGAAGATGATAGCAGATTGGATTAAAAATCTGAATCTCACTATATGTTTTCTATAAGAAACATATTTAAAGCAGGGAGACAGGGGGTGGCTGGGTGGTTCAGTAGATTGAGAGCCAGGCCCAGAGACAGGAGGTCCTGGGTTCAAATCTGGCATCAGACACTTCCCACCTGTGTGATCCTGGGCAAGTCAATTAACCCCCATTGCCTAGCCCTTACTGCTCTTCTGCCTTAGAACCAATACATAGTATTCTAAAATGGAAGGTAAGAGTTTTTAAAAAATAAATAAATAAATCAGGGAAACACACTCAGAGTAAAGATAAACGGCTAGGGCAGAATCTACTATGATTCAGCTAAAGTTTAAAAAAAAGGGTAGCAATTATCTCAGATAAAGCAAAAGTGAAAATTGGTCTAATTAAAAGAGATAAGGAAGGAAATTATATCTTGATAAAAAGGTGCCATAGTCAATGAAGTAATTATCAATATTAACCAAATATGCACTAAATGACATAGCATCTAAATTCCTAAAGGAGGAATTATATGGGTTGTAAGAGGAAATAGACATTAAAACTATATTAGGGAGCAGCTAGGTGGCTCAGTGAATAGAGATCCAGGTCTGGAGATGGGTGGTCCTGGGTTCAAATTTGACCTCAGATACTTTCTGGCTATGTGACCCTGGGAAAGTCACTTAACCCCAATTACTTAACCCTTATTGCTCTTCTGCCTTGGAACCAATACTTAGTACTCATTCTAAAACAGAAGATAAATGTTAAAAAAAAACTACATTAGGAGGGGCATTAATCTTCCTCTCTCAGAATTATATAAAGCAAGCCCCCAAAAAAGAGAGAAAAAAGTAAATGAGGTGAATAAAATTTTAGAAAAATTAAAATGTAATAGACCTCTAGAGAAAACTGAATGGGAATTCAAAGGAATATGCTTTTTTCTCAGCAGCATAGAAACAATCAACAATTTCATTAAAGAGAATAACAAGGAAAGAACATGCCAAAATATTTGGGATATAGTCAAACTAGTTCTTTGAGAAAAATTTATATCTCCAAATGATTATATCAATAAAATTGAGAAAGAACAAATCAGTGCATTGGGCATACAACTAAAAAAAAAATACCAGGAAGGCAAGAATGCAGAAAAATTATCAGCCTAATTAACCATATCAGTAACAAATACAGAAATGCAGAAAAGGCCTTTTGACAAAGTATTATAACACCCATTCCTATTAAACGATGTATATACCACTAATGATATTTCAAAAAGATCCTTAAAAATGGAAAAGGACCTGCTTGTACAAAAATATTTATTTATAGCTGCTCTTATTGTGGTGGCAAAGAATTGGAAACTAAAGGGATTTCCATAAATTGGGAAATGGCTGAACAAATCAAATTGTGATATATGATGGTGATGGAATGCTATCATGTTGTAAGGAATGATGAACAAGATGATTTCAGAAAGAGATGGAAAAACCTACAGGAACTGATGCAGAGTGAAATAAGAAGAACCAGGAAAACACCGTACAAACTAACAACAATCTTGTAGAATGATCAAATGTGATAGACTTTGCTATTATCAGCAATACAATAATGGGGGACTCATAAAAAAGAATGTTATTTACCTCCAGAGAAAGAAGTGTTGGAGTCAGGATGTAGATGAAAGCACATGATTTTTCACTTGTTTGGGCATACGTTTTATGACTTTGGTTTTATAAGATGATTCACTTACAACAATAAACAATATGGAAGTATGTTTTGCATGACAATATATTATAACCCAGACTGAATTGTTTGCCATCTCTGGGAGGGGGGAGGGAAGGACAGAGGGAGACAATTTGGGTCATATAACTTCAGAAAACGTGTATGGAAATTTATTACATGTAATTGGTAAAAACAAAAAGATGAACAAAGTAAATTTGAAGTCATTGGGGTTGGGGAGCAAGGAGACAGAGGATAAGATCCCCCCAAATTGCTGAGAGTATCAGAAAAGCCATGTAGAAAATAATTCTTGAATTGAGTCTTGAAAGAACCCAGGGATTCTAATAGGTAGAGATAGAGACAAACAGCGTTTCATGCTTGGGGGACAACCAGGACAAAGATGCAGAAAGTGGGAAGGGAAGGAAGCATAGAGCTGGTCTTTTGTGCCCATTGTCAAGGTTGTTTAAAGTTCACCTCCATATGGATTTGGTAGCTTAAAAGACCTAGGCTAATCAGCATCACCCAGCTCTGGCATAGCACTTTATAATGTGCTTACCTGAAAACAGTCCTGTGAGAGAAATAGTGTAATAATTATCACCAGGACAACTAGGTGGAGAAGCCAGGTCTGACGATGGGAGGTCCTGGATTCAAATGTGACCTCAGCTATTGCCTAGCCCTTTCTTCTCTTCTACCCTGGAACTGATACTTAGTGTTGATTCTAAGACAGGAGGTAAGGACTTTTAAAAAAATAATAATTGTTATTGTCCCTATTTTACAACTGAGGACAATGAGGCTCCACTCGAGTAAGTTATTCATTCAAGATCAAGTGACTAGGAAATGTTAGGGGGTAAGGCTTGAACTCAGATCTTTTGACTCCAAGCCAAGTGCCCAGTCCACTATCACATACTGTGTATGGGATATGATAAGCGTAAGTCTAGCCATTGCTTCATGACTCCAACTAGACACATTCCCTAACTGAAATTCTTCTCTGCAAAAGGAGAAAAATCAAAACAAAACAGTGACTTTTTTTTTAGATGGAAGCAATAAAGTATTGTAAACCTCAGATTGCAGTTAGAAGTCATTGCCACCCACCAAGTTCCCAGCCATGCCCTTTCCCTGGGGCGATCTTTTACTTGTTAGACCCAAACCCTTTCGTGTTAAGAGCTGAAGATGTTCAAAACAAATAAAAGTTTTATCCACCAATGTAACTAGGACATGGTGACTGGGTCTTTTCCCCAGGGCAACAAATTTAGAGGGAGCTGATACACTGGAACTACTCTGGCAACTTAGAAGCAACATCATTTGGCACCTCCTTACCAAAAACAATTAATTAAAGTAGGATGCTACCAAACAGCAGGCTGGGGTGCTCCGAGCCCAGCATGGGATTGCGCGAGACATAACCCTGGCTCCATTCACCATAAGATTTGATATGAAGCTATGAACAGTCAGGGAAATAACTGCTGCATGACTATAGATTGAATGACTACTGACCTCCCAGACGGATGCCTAAATTGTCCAAAGCTTCTAAACAGGGGGACTGTGATAAATTATATTGCAATTTCTCTCTAAATATAATATAAATATACATGCATATGTCTGATTCTTATTATATTTACAGTACCTATAAATATATATCACGCACAGTATATAGACATTTGTCTGACTCTCTTGTATATATTCGACATACACATATGGATATACATTTATGTCTATCTAGAGAGATCTATTCTACTGTATATATAATATACACATATGTGTATGTCTCTCCATAAAATATATACAAAAGAATCATAAACACAAGTCTATTGAATGGGGTTCATAATTTCACTGGCATAGGAAAATCCCGGGGGGGGGGGACCCTCTGCCAAAGCAGACAGGCATATGTTTGGAAATGTTTAATCATCTCCAGGAGGGGGAAGGGCTAAGAGGGAGTAGGGGATGAAGGATGGAGGAGAATTTAGAACTCAAATTTTTTAAAAGAATCTTCAAAATTATTTTTACATCTTATTAGGGGAAAATAAAATATTATTTTCAAAAACTAAGCTTTTAATCTGAGTTAGCAACTCCCAGATGGGGCTCAGCTTCTCTCAACAGCCACAGCAACTGGGGGGGGGGCAGACAAATACATACCACCATCCCGTGGTGATAGATTGAGTTTTTGAAGTATTGGGAAGAAGCCCTAGGAAGAAACTGGTCTTTTCGATCCTTTCCTTCCTTTACGCTAAGAGAAATATTGAATATCATAGAACTAGGACTTGAAGCCTCGGTGGCCACATACTCCAATTCCTTTATTTTGCAGATGAGGAACTTAAGTCCCAGGTAAGTTAATTAGGTGATGACTTTTTCAAAGAGCAGCTAGGTGGTGCAGTGGCTTTAGTGCTGCACTTGGAATCAGAAAGAATCATCTACTTGAGTTCAAATCTTACTCAAACACTTACTTGCTGTGTGACCCTGAGCAAGTCACTCACCCCTGTGGCCTCAATTTCCTCATCTGTGAAATGAGCTGAAGAAGGAAGTGACAAACCACTCTATTATCTCTTCCAAGAAAACTCCAAATGAGAGTCAGACACAACTAAACAACAACTGAGCAACATTTTTCCAAAGTCGCACAGGTAGGTAGTGTCAGCATCCAATCCCAGTCCTCTGACTTTATACACAATGATCTTTCCACTGTACTACATTATCCATCCTCTGTGGCTAAGAATGTGAATGAAGACTCAAAAGTCCACAGTTAACTAAAGGGCCTCCTGAATGATTGAAAATGAGCTGGAAGCTTAAGGTAGAGACCCATGTATGTGAGTATCAAATCAGCAGGTTGTAAGGTAAGACTCTGGGAATTCATAAAGATACCAGACTTTTTGAGGATGATGTGGAGGAGTGACTAAAGTGTTCTACTTGAAGTCAGGAAGACCTAAGTACCAATTACACCTTCAACACTTCGTATCTGGGTAAACTTCGGAAAGTTCATTAGCCTCTTCAGGCTTCAGTTTTCTTATTTGTAAAATAGGAATACTAATTCAATAGGGTTGCCATGGGGCTCAAATTAAATTAAAATGTTAAGTACATTACCAACCTTAAAATTTAAGACAATTCTCCTCCTCCTCCTCCTCCTTTTCCTTCTGCTCCTCCTCCTTCTCCTCCTCCTCCTCCTCTTCCTTCTTCTTTTCTTCTTCCTCCTCCTCCTCCTCCTCTACCAAAAGTACCACTACTACTAACACCACCACCACTGCCAACAGTATTGCTGCTGCTACTACCACTACTATTACATACAGAGCTCTGAACTCAAGGAACCAAGTAGTTTCTGGGACCAAGAAAGGCAAAAGATTCTGTGTTGGGAGTTTAGACATCAGAGAAATTTGGAAATTAGCAAAGAAGGAAAGCCAAGAATAAGTTTCCCTGGATCAATTCCAAAGAAGAACTAAATTCCTTGGGAAGCTGGGAAGGATCCCCAAGCCTAAGAGAGAAGGTCAGGTCTTTCACAAACCCCAATTGTATCCTTTTCCTAACAGACTTCCTGCTTGTCAGGAAGCAGACAGCCACATGGTCTGGCCATCCTGTGCTCTTTAAGAGCAAGATTTAGGGCAATCTGTCTTTACAATGAGTGCTCTATTGAGCTGGAAGAACTAGAAAGAAAAAAAGTGGTGAAGATAAATTATCTGTGGGTGAAAAATGCTTGTGTACTCATCATATTCAGTAAGTTGCCAGATCACTTTAATCTCTATTATATCTCCCACTGGCTGACATTTAGAATGTATGAAAGGGGATAAGAAGAAATATCTAGAAAGGTTAGCTAGAGTATAGAGGGTCTAAACTACCAGGCTGAGGAGTTTAAATTTTATTTCAGAGGTAAAAGAGAGCTTTGGAATATTTTGGGCTGGGGGGAGCACGTCTGTGCTTTAGGGAGCTAATGTTGGCAGTTATGCAAAGGATGGCCTGGAGAGGGAGAGTTTAAAGGCAGGGAGAAGTATTAGGAAACTACTGGCAAAATAAAGGCAAAGGGCTATGGGGGCCTGATCTAAAGGGAATGAGAAAGAAGAGAAGGAATGTGAGGTATATTGTAGAGATACCTTGAGGATATAGCATGGCCAAGTGAAGACATCTTAAGGATGGAAGAAACCTGGGAACGTATAGGCAGTTGGAAAGGAGATAGTAAAGAAGGTGAGAGCAAAGGAGGGAATAATTAAAGGGCAGAGGAGAGAATGAAAAGGTAGGTTTAAATAGAAGGGTTGGTCTTGGATTTCCTCTTTGCCAGAAATTGGAGCAAAGTGGGAAAGAAGGGGGAATTCTGTAGAAGGGTTTTGGAGTGTGGAATAGAGAATAAGAGGGAGCTCAAGATGATGTCATCAGTAAAGTAAAAGATCAAGTTTTTGAGGAGAAATCAGGTTTAGAAGGACTATTATTGGGAGTCTGGTAGAGAGACAGAAGAATTATGAGGCTGATGTACAGCAATGAGGATCCAATTGAGGTCAGGTAACATATTTCTAGTGCATTCGGTCAGCATCCCTATTTATAATCTGAATCACAAGAGTAGAACTGGAAAAGGTAGTTAGTAAAGACAATCTGTGTATGGGATGTGGCAAATGTGAATAGTGATGGGACGAAGTGGTAAGGGATTCCAGGGTAGAGAATGGTGTATAGCTGAACTGTTTTACCATAGGTCAAAACTGTGAAAAGAGCAATAGAAATAATGCACTATAACATTATAACAAGGAACTTAGGGTCTTTGAAGCATGGGTAAAAAAAACCTACATCTTTATTTTCACTAACTTCTAACTGAAATTTATCTTGTTCTCAGATTGATAACAAAAACTAACCCCCCAAAAAGCCCCATGATTTTAAGAAGGAGTCCATAGACTTCACCAATTGCCAAAGGGGTCTATGATATTCACAAAAAAAAAATGTTAAGAACCTCTGGGGGACATCTAGATATCTCAGTGGATTGAGAGCCAGGCCTAGAGACGGGAGGTCCTAGGTTCAAATCTGGTCTCAGACACTTCCCAGCTGTGTGACCCTGGGCAAGTCACTTAACCCCAACTGCCTAGCCCTTACCACTCTTCTACCTTGGAACCAAGACCAACAGTCTTGATTCTAAGATGGAAGGTAAGGGTTAAAAAAAAAAAAGAACTTCTAGATAAGAAGTACACCATGATGAGGGGGTGGGGTCCGATGTGTAGTGGGAATTTTAGAAGGAGTTTTAGAAGAGGTATGAAACTTCCATCATATAAAAGAATTTCAAATCATGGAGCTAGCGAAGTTGTGGGTGATGGTGATAGCTCCAGTATGACCATCCATTCCTGTGGGTAGCTAAGGTAGATTGAAGATGTAGACCATGGGAACTGGGGAAGAAGAAGGACTGGAAAGCCAGATGGTTCCCAGGGATAGTCACATAAAAAATGATATTCTTGAGCATGAGGGAAGGGGTTATGGTGAAGAAAAAGAAGATTGTAATTCAGGTACTAAAGTGCTTAAGGATGAAAGGACTCAAGTAACTGATCGCTGTAAAATGTGGTATGTTCCATCAGGAGTGGAGAGTTAAAGATTTAAACAGGTAGTCACAGAACTTGAGTATAAGAAAATCTGACTATCTCAATGCCATCTTTTACCTTGCACAGTCACTGAACCTGCCAGCAAAAGCATCTAGTTGGGCTAGTTCTTCTGCAGGACCCTCAGGATAGAAAGATTGTTTATCTTGGCATTTCCTACAGTGTTTAGCATAGATCACTCCACCATCAATGCTTAAGAAAAGTTTCTCAAATTCAATAAAATTTTCAATAAAATAAAATAAATTCCCCCCCCCCAAAGAAAAGTTTCTCAGACACGATTTAAGTGTAAAAACTCAATAGAGAGAATCTTAGTCTAGAGAAAGGTTTGCAGAAAGAGATCTCAGCAGACCAGTGACTTCACCTTCCATGGCCCAAACTGGCCCCAGTTGGGACCTTTCACTCACTTGGAGTGAAGTGAATGAATGACTCTAAATCACTTGGAGGCTAATAGTCTAGCCTTTGGTGCTTCCTTTGGGTCTCCCTTTAGCTTGGGACCTGCCTTCCTTGAATTTGTCTATTAAAGCCCTCTATCCACAGATATATGCCAACTAATTTTTTTTTTCTTTTTATTAATTTGTTGGATGGTTGGTTACATTAAAACTCCCAGGTATCTCACCCCCTCACTCCCTTTCTTGTACCAAAGAAGTCATCACTTGAACAAAAAAAAAAGTACATATAAATTATGTCTTTCATTTTTTTAATTTATTAGCTCTTTCTCTGGAGGAGGACATTCACAAGTTATTCCTCAAATATTAATTCTGTAGCTTTCTATTGTATTCTCTCAGTTCTACTTGTTTCACTCTCCTTTATTCCATGTAGGTCTTTCCAAGGTTATTTAAAATTAACCTGCTCATCATTTCTTAGCGTACACATGTGCCAACTAATTAATTGGTTGTTGAGAGTTCACTGTAAACTTCAAGTGCTTCCAGAAAATTAAAGCAAAACTTTGCTATTCTTGTCTCCCCAGAGTTTTTAGAATCTCCCTGGTCTTGCTTTGAAAGCAATTTGAATAATGCCATCTTGAAGGAAGAGTGTCAAAAGGGCTTCTGGGTTATTTGTTAGTTACAACATTCTTCATTTTTCCCTTCCAAACCCTCTTTGTAACCAAGGATTGCGCCCAGCTAGGAGCATTTGGCTGGGCTTTAAACACTTCAACAAGGAGCAGTTTGGGCTCAAACAGAAACCCTGTCCCTATTGTCTCTCCTCTCTACCCCTCATATTGTTTATATTCATTCTGTCCTTGACACTTCCAAACACATACAGGGGTGTAAAAATAGACTCGAACTCTGGACTTCAATCCCCACAAGCCCTTGCTCCACTTCCCCAAAATGCTTTGTAATCTCACAGAATTCTGAGGTGGGCTGAGATCGAGAAGGGATTTAAGCTGATTGCAAAGGCTTTTGTCTCTCTTTTGGACTTCCGTTTTGGAGCAGACGTGGCTCTTTCCATAATGTAGGTGAGGTCTTGTCTAGGCCTCTCTGGCCTAGGCACATGTTTCTTATCCTGTATTTTCTCTAATCCTTAATCTTTAATAAACCTCATAAAAATATAATAATACTCCTTGCAGAGAGAAACTAATTTCTACCTGCCTCAGATGCCTCAGTCTCCCCTAAATTTTAATCTTCACAGGGGCCATCCACAGCCTAACTAAAAGAGCTGAAATAAGGAATTATTAATTCTGCATTATGAAGACAGTAACTAAAATTTAGCCCTTACTTAGATCAAATCAGATTCATTATACCAAAGGACTCATTTACTCAGTGTACCCTTTGTCTGAAAGAGGACTCTAACCATTTTCCTGGAAAAAATTCAGGGGGAGGAGCAGAGAGGCAGTACAGGGAATGTTCTTAAAACCTAACTAGTTGCAGCAATGCAATGACCCAGGACAATTCTGAGGGACTTATGAGACAGAACACTATCTACATCCAGAGAAAGAACTGTGGGAGTAGAAACACAGAAGAAAAACAACTGCTTGATCACATGGTTTGATGGGGATATGATTGAGGATGTAGACTTTAAATGATCACCCTTTTGCAAATATTAATAATATGGAAATGTCTTGATCAACGATACATGTATATAACCCAATAGAATTGCTCATCGGCTCTGGGAGGGGAGAGGGAGGAAGGGAGGAAAAGAACATGAATTATGTAACCATGGAAAAATATTCTTAATTAATTAATTTAATTTTAAACCCTAACTAATTGGTGCCAGGAAATGTGACCCATCTCAAAGAGAACTTGATCTTCCGTCCAATTGGGCATCCAGGACAGAAGGCCTGTCCTGGGAGAAAAGAAAAACATGCCTTCTCCTCAAGACCCTCACCCTAGAGGCAAAGTCCCATTCTCCTAGGACAAGATATCACTTTGCCCTTTGATATTCCATCGTTGTGTTTCAACCTTTTTATTTCCAGCCCTAGCCCATATGAGAAATGCTTCCATTTAAGAACTTTGTATACAGCATACTGGAAATATTTCAGAATGAGCAGAGGTAAATTGGCCAAGAGCAATGGAAGAGAGGGAGAGGCATGAGGGTCCTGCAGAAGAGCTATTCTAATTAGATGCTTTTGCTGGTAGGTTCAATAACTGTGCAAGGTAAATGATGGCATTGAGATACAGATGGATCTTCTGATAGGAAATCTTTAACTCTCCACTCCTTTTTTTTTTCCTTTGGTTGTTGCTTGTTTGTTTGTTTTCTACATTTTTGAAATTTTTATTTAATTAGTAAATTTAGAACATTTTTCCTTGGTTACAAGAATCATATTCTTTCCCTCCCCTTTTCCCACCCCTTCCCATAGCCAAAACACAGTTCCATTGGGTATTACATGTGTCCTTGATCAAAACCTATTTCCATGTTTTTGATGTTTGCATTAGGATGATCATTTAGAGTCTCCATCCTCAACCATATCCCCCTCAATCCATGTAATCAAGCAGTTGTTTTATTTCTGTGTTTCTACTCCCACAGTTTTTTCTCTGGATGTGGATAGTGTTCTTTCTCATAAGTCCCTCTGAATTGTCCTGAATCACTGCATTGCCACTAATGGAGAAGTCCATTACGTTCGATTATACCACAATGTATCAGTCTCTGTGTATAATGTTCTCCTGGTTCTGCTCCTCTCACTCTGCATCACTTCCTGGAGGTTGTTCCAGTCTCCATGGAATTCCTCCACTTTATTAGTATTCCATCACCAACATATACCACAATGTGTTCAGCCATTCCCCAATTGAAGGGCATCCCCTCGTTTTCCAGTTTTTGGCCACCACAAAAAGCGCAGCTATGATTATTCTTGTACAAGTCTTTTTCCTTATTATCTCTTTGAGGTAGAAACCCAGCAGTGCTATGGCCGGATCAAAGGGCAGACAGTCTTTTAGTGCCCTTTGGGCATTAACTCTCCACTCCTAATGGGGCAAATCACATTTTACAACTGAAACTGATTGTCCTGAAGACGTTTAAGGTTGACTTCACTATCCAGAACAGTGATGTTCTCATCACCTTCACCTAGAAGACAAGGCAGGATCTGCCTTCAGGTACTCAGATTCCATCTGCTGTCCTTTCAAGGCTGAAGGAGATCCTGGCAGCCCAAATCACATTCATCACTTTGAACTAAGAGATAGCAGATAGGTATTTTGGCTTGTTAGAACTGTGATGATGTAGCTCTTACTTTTTTTCCCCAAATGGGATGAAAGTTAAGCCTAGTAAGAGTCCATTGTGTTGGGTTTCATGTTCAGAAGAACAAATCACATTAACTGTAGGTGGATAAGGTAACATTATGTGCAAAGGTTTTAGAATGGGGTACAGGGGTATGCTGAAGTCAGACGCTTGCAAGAGCTGATTGTTAATTTTTCAATGGGAACATTTACACCTCAGAAATTAGCAGATGATTTGGCTGATTGTCTAGACTTAAGAAAGCAATAAAGAAAATGTTAATAATGCAGGTTAAATGTTAAAGTGTGTCCTGTGTACATTTTTAACCAGAGAGTTGATTGTTAAACATTTACCAGCACTCCATTGAATGGGGAGAAAGAATTGTTGATAACTTCTAACTTAAAATTTTGTATTTCCTTCCATTATTTAAAAACATTTTTCTGAGGCAGGGTCTATAGGCTTTACCAGACTGCCAAAGGGGTCCATAACACAAGACAGTTAAGACCTCCTGTTGTAAAAGAAGAAATTTCCTTCCTTCCCTCTGCATAATTGAAAGTTCTGCTAATTTAATTCAAGATGGTTTAGAGACAATTATCCAAGCCTGGAGCAGGTAGGCAGCAGATAGAGCAGAGCTATGGAGTCAGAAAGTCTCATCATCCTGAATTCAAATCTGGCTTCACATACTTACCAACTGGGTGACCCTGGGCAAAGCATTTGACCATGTTTAACTGAGTTTCCTCATCTGTAAAATAAATTAGAGAAGGAAATGGCAAACAACTTTACTATCTTTGTTAAAAAAAAACAACAAAAAAACCCTCAAGAGATCATAAAAGAGGGTCGACGGGGATATGATTGGGGATATAGGCTCTAAACCATCATCCTAGTGCAAATGTCAATAATATAGAAATAGGGGGGCAGCTGTGTAGCTCAGTGGATTGAGAGCCAGGCCTAGAGACGGGAGGTCCTAGGTTCAAATCTGGTCTCAGACACTTCCCAGCTGGGTGACCCTGGGCAAGTCACTTGACCCCCATTGCCTAGCCCTTACCACTCTTCTGCCTTGGAGCCAATACACAGTATTGACTCCAAGACGGAAGGTAAGGGTTTTATAAAAAATATATATAGAGAGAGAAATAGGTCTTGACCAATGACATATGTAAAACCCAGTGGAATTGCTTGTTGGCTATGGGAGGGGGGGTGAGAAAAGGGGGGAAAGAATATGAATCTTGTAACTATGGAACATTTTTCTTAATAAATCAATAAAATAAATTAAAAGGAGAGAGAGAGAGAGAGAGAGAGAGAGAAGAGAGAGAGAGAGAGAGAGAGAGAGAGAGATCATGAAGAGACAGATACGACTGTAAACAACTGAACAACAACAATCCAAGACTACTTGGGGAAGAATAATTCTGAATTTGTACTCCATGGTCATTTCATCTAACAACTCTATATTTGAGAGAATGCCTATTCTATTTGCTGAGAACTCAGTTTGAGATGGGTTAATTACTCATGCAGTAAACAGTTCTTACCTTTTCTTTTCACTAGACACAAATACTTTTCAAAAAATCCCCTAAATTTCAGAAGGGAGTGGGGAAGCTAATTATTTTTCAATTAACAAAGAGCAAGAAGGCCCATTATGAATTTTTTTCCTTAGGCATTCAAGAGTGATACGGTTTGGGGTCTACCAACTCTGTGGCTATGACTGGTGAAGCATCACCTAGAAACCTACAAGCTTTTAAAAATATTTAACATAGATGACAGCACCTTCAGCATCAGGAGGAGCTGGGTTCAATTCTACCTCAAAATAGTTATAGGACCCTGGACAAGGCATTTAACTTCTTTGAAAAATGATGGAGTTGGAGTTGATGACTTGTAAATTCCCTTACTACTCTAAAGCCTATGAAATTTTTTGGGGAAGGGGATGGATGGAGAACAAGAAATTAATAGAGCTGAAGTGTGAGACTGAAGAGCCTCAATAAATACTCAAGGTCTATGCAGTTGTGACCCTGGGCATTATGAATTACAAATCCAAAATCAACTGACTATAATGGAAAACTTAAGTCCCTGACTATACTCAGTACAACGATTGAAAAAGCTTCATTTGGCATCTCCCTGAGTTCAAATTTGGTGTCAGATGATTCCTAGCTGGTATAATCTACTTCAGACTATTTACTGCCTGGGGTGGGGAGAAGAGAGGGAAGGAGAAAATCTAAACCCTAGAATGTCAGAAAACAATTGTCAAAAATTGTTTCTACACATAATTGAAAATAAATAATAAAATTATACAAATATATGACTAGTATGAAAAAAATGTTTTACATGGCTTTGTATGTTAAATCTATATTCCATTGCCTACTTTCTGAGGGAGTTGGGAGGGAAGGAAGGAGAGAATTTGGAACTCAAAATTTTGTAAAGAGGGAATGTTGACATTTTTTATATGTAATTATGGAAAAATGAAAGATTATTTAAAGAATATATAGGGAGCAGCTAGGTGGCTCAGTGAATAGAGAGCCAGGCCTAGACAGGAGATCCTGGGTTCAACTTTGGCCTCAGATACTTCCTAGCTGTGTGACCCTGGGCAAGTCACTTGACCCCAGTCATGTAGCCCTTACCACTCTTCTGCCTTAGAACTAATCCATAGTATTTATTCTCAAATGGAAGGTAAGGGTTTTTAAAAAATAATAATAATAAAGAATATATTTTAATTTTAAATTTAATTTAAATATTAAAATTTAAATTAAATTACATTTAAAATTTTTAAAAATTAGTGAAGGGGCAAAATTTGCAAAGGGGCAAAAAACTTTAACTGCTATGGGGAATGCTGGATAAAAGCCACCAGTTTTGCCTCTCTCTAGCTAAAGTTGCTAAGTGCCTTCTTGAGAATTATGGAAGTTTTAAGAAAATTTGCATAGTCTAGGCACTGGCTTCCAAGAAATGGTGGGAACTGAAAGGATTTCATTTGCCCTAATTGACCTAGGAGTGAAGACTGGGGCACTTTTAGTTTGGAGGCAGGAGGGGTGAATTAAATAGAAAAACTCTTCACAAACAACCAAGTGTCAGTCAGGGTTGGTAGACCTGACTAACAAAAGAGACGAAAATATGTTATTGAGTCCTCAGTCATTTTGGTGCTAGACAGTCTCACAAAAGGGTAATAACATCCCTGCCAGAGGAAAAATATGTCATAGAAGATAACAGGTTAAACAAGAGCCACGGCAGCTAATGGACTCCAGAGTGAAAGTGGAATGGAACAATATTAAGGCAAGCTGGTTGCCAGGAGATAGTGATTTGAATGCACTTCTAACAGTGATGTGACCCTTTCTAAAGCAGGAGCCTTAGCTGCCCAGGAAGTGTTGTCTCTCCCACTAGCAAAGAAGTCAGTGGGAGATTGTATGCTTGCATGGAAAGGGACTGGCTAATGATTTCTCTACTTGATTTCCCCTTGTTATTTACTTGGTTATTCTGGTCTAATTTAACGATTTCTGACTTATGTTTCCTGCTTCATCTGCTGGTAGAAAAGAAATATTGGATTTGGGGGCTTCAGTTATGTTTGAATAATTGTCATTACCCCCTGCACACCATACAATTTGGGGTATGTGGTAGCTCTGAGTTGTACCTGATTCTCCTTCCCACCCCATGCTGACTCTTTTGGCTCCAAAAAATTTTGGGTGAGTATAATTCTGTTTTTTTGTTTTGTTTTGTTTTTTGCAAGATGGAGAACCTCCATCAAAGAGTTTTTATCAGTCAACTGGGCAGCAGTTCAGCACTATATATAATGTCCCAAGTCTGTCGTGTCCATATTCCCCTAGTCCGAAAATGACACTGGCCACTAGTATCCTCCTGGGTTTCCCAGTTGAATTGCCTTCTGTTATAAGAACTCTATCTACTAGGGGCTGACTGGGTCATTCAGACAGCTAAGCCACAGACCTCCATCCATTGCTAGCTGAAGGGCCTGAGCCAGAAATAAACCCAAGGTCAATAGTTTTTGTATCATGAGCTCAGATGGATGGCTTTACTACTGTGTCTAGCAATAACTTCCATCTCTACCACTTTAGCCCCAACCCTTCACCCCATGAAGATGTCTTTTTTTTTTACTTTTAATGTAATTTTTATTTTTAATTAAAAAATATTTTTCCATGATTCCATGATTCATGATCTCTCCCTTTCCTCTTCCTTCCCCCATCTTGGAGCTGACAAGCAATTCCACTGGGTTATACATGTATTATCACTCAGAACTTATTTCCATAGTATTTCTTTTTGAAATAGAGTAAGAAGATAAGTCTTTGACATAAGCCCTGGAATGGCATTGTTTATGCTTGTCTGAAGGATCAGTCTCAGGACCCTTAGTGGGGAATTGTTCTGTCAGCAGGGAATGGTCTACTTATCCCTTTTATTAGACATCTCCAGGCAAATCTCTCCTCCAGGACAAGGTAGACAAGAGTTCTCAAGTCAAGAGGCACCTTTGTTCCAATAACATGGTCAGAGGATGACTGACATGCCTCTCTCTACCTGGCAGAGGTGGAGGGTGATGATAGGTATGGAATAAGGCATTCCTTGTCTTACACCCATGGCTAGTGTGTTGATCTAGTGGTATTGCTTTGGTACTAGGAAGAATTCTATTGAAGATGGGTGGTAGGAGAGTCACTGGGAAGGGAGAGCAATATAAAAAACAGAGTATCAATAAAATACTACTTTGATAACAAAGATAGCAAAAATAGCATTCAACTCCCCCCACCCCCATTTGGGTTTCATTTATTACTTCATTGTTAATATGTGAATCAAATAAGTCCTATTCCAGTCTCATCATGCTTCAGAGACAACCATGGGGTCCCAAAGACTCTTCCAGTATGGAAAGGTTTCAACACAGTTCCTAGTGACTTCCTGAGCCTGTGGACTGGCCACTAAGTGATGAACTATTTGGCCATAACAACTCAACAATATAAAAAAAGATAATAGTAATGTATTTACATATGGTTTTACAGTTAACAAAACATTTTACATAATCATAGCTCATGTTTCTAGGGTACCTGAAGGAAAAGGAAAAGAATCAAAGTAGATGGAATCTTGTCCTGCAAATATGCCCTGCAGGCACAATGTGACACTCAACACATAAGTTAGGAAGGAAGGACATATGAGAGAACGTCACCTTAACTGAGCACAAGAGGCAATTGTTGTGAGAGGGGAGGTCACTCTGTCTGGAGGGTCTGGGAGGCTGACTCAGGAATTCCAGGGGGTGGACAGGGAAGCTTTCTGGTCAAGATGATTACACAACCACAAACATACATTAGTCTGTAGGAATCATAGGTCTGTTGTCTTCTTTCTGTCTTCTCCTTTTCCTGCCAAGAGATAGAGATGATTCAGAGACCAAGACACACAAGCAACTGAATACTGATTCTGAGAGCAGAAAATGTTGAGTTATGTTAGACAAAGAAAGGCCAGAGCAGAGGGGAGCAAGATGACTTTTCCCAAAATGAATCATGGATTGGGGTCAGCTCAAATACCTTAAGACACAGAGCACTGGACATTTTTGTTTGTCTTATGGAATAGGGGACCTTCTCTTCTATTTATAGTCCTAGAGGGTTGCCTAGGGAGAAGTTGGGACTTTCCCAGGGTCATCCCGTATGTCTCAGAAGCAGGCAATAAAGCTAGGTCTTCCTTGCTCTAAGGCTAGTTCTCTATCTCCTATGTTTTCATGGATAAGGGGGCACTTGGGAATCTGTGAAGGTGGGTTCCCAGTATTCACTAAGACACATGACCAGATATTGAGGATACACTGGCATAGAATTTGAGATAAAGAAATTGACTTGAAAAAGCATGCTCAAACAGGTTTTCTGCTTCCACTAAGGCCATCATTTACCTTTCCAGAGCATTTACCAATTGTTCTCTACTACTTGTCCCTTAGCTCTAAGAGCACTGGATTTAAAGGCAGATGATGAGTTTAAATCCCAATTCTGCCATTTACTGCCTCTGTGACCTTGATAAAGGCACTACCTCCTATGCCTCAGTTTCCTTATCTGTAGAACAGGAAGAGGGTTAGACTATATGATTTCAAAGGTCTCTTATAACTCAAAATATATCCTCTTCAGAATGATAGCTGAAAGAACTGGACTAGAAACATTACTATTCCCAGGATTCTTGGGTTCTGAGTCCTGGGCTATCATCATCAAGATTAGAAGGGAGATACTCATCAAGGTAGTAGTGGTGCTTGACTTGCTTAGCATATACTACCTCCTGTTTTTCCCCGCTTCAGCTAAGCTAACTTGCCTGTCCTGTGAGTAGCAGTTGGTAGAGATGATTGTCTTCTTTCCCACATAATAATATGATGAAGATAGCAATAGGACAATAGAGCCTTTTACCAGCCAACTCTTCAAGGAAGCAGGAAATTCTGCTCTGTTCAATCAATTCTGGCAAAGCCAAAACTCTTTGCACAACCAAACATATGTAAAACCTGTCTTTCCCCCTCTGTTTTTTCCCTCTCAAACAAGATAGAAAAATAGAGGACAACACAGCAACTCTGAGAAGTTCTCTTTTCTCAGGCTTTATATGACACTGGAGCATAATAAGCCCAAACAACTCCTCATACAGTAGAAGGATTCAGCTATCCTCCAATGAACTTCTAGCAGCTGCAGAGCCTATGAGACTTCAGTTATGTCTCAATATATCCTGGATTCAGTTTTTCCACTTCTCCTTTTCCATTCTTCTGATGGGTTAGGAACTGGGCCTAAAAATGGGAGGTCCTAGGTTCAAATTTGACCTCAGATACTTCCTGGCTGTGTGACCCTGGGTAAGACATTTAACCCCCATGACCTAGTCTTTTCTACTCTTATGCCTTGGAACAAATATACAGTATAGATTCTAAGACAAGGTAAGGGTTTTTTAAAAAGCCTTTTTTGGGGGGACATTAATACATTGCTGGGGGAGTTGTGAATTGATCCAACCATTCTGGAAGGCAATTTGGAACTATGCCCAAAGGGCACTAAAAGACAGTCTGCCCTTTGACCCAGCCATAGCACTGCTGGGTTTGTACCCCAAAGAGATAATAAGGAAAAAGACTTGTACAAGAATATTCATAGCTGCGCTCTTTGTGGTGGCAAAAAATTAGAAAATGAGGGGATGCCCTTCAATTGGGGAATGGCTGAGCAAATTGTGGTATATGTTGGTGATGGAATACTATTATGCTGAAAGGAATAATAAACTGGAGGAATTCCATGGAGTCTGGAACAACCTCCAGGAATTGATGCAGAGCAAAAGGAGCAGAACCAGGAAAACATACACAGAGACTGATACATTGTGGTACAATCGAACGTAATGGACTTCTCCATTAGTGGCAATGCAATGAGCCTAAACAGTTTGGAGGAATCTACAAGAAAAACCACTATCTACATTCAGAGGAAAAACTGTGGGAGTAGAAACACAGAAGAAAAACAACTGCTTGATTACATGGATTGAGGGGGATATGGCTGGGGATGTAGACTCTAAATGAACATCCTAGTGCAAACACCAACAACATGAAAATGGGATTTGAACAAGAACACATGTAAAACCCAGTGGAATTGTGTGTCAGCTACAGGAGGGGGTAGGGGGAGGAAAGGGAAAGAATGATTCTTGTAACCAAGGAATAATGTTCTAAACTGACTCATTAAATAAATTTTTCAAAAAGAAAGAGACTATGCTGGATACTAGTTGTACAAAAGACAAAAATTAAAAAATCGCTTTCCTTAAGGGGCTTACCCTCTATTCAAAGGCTACAACATGCACATAACCAAGTACAAAGAAAATAATTTTAAAAATAGTTTTATTTTTTTGACTATATAATAACAATTTTGAACATTCATTTTCTAAAATTTTGAGATTCAAATCAGTAAACTAATTTCAAGTGTGAAAAGGACCCATAACTTGGGTGATTAGAACAGACTTTTTGTAGGTGACACCCGAGTTTTGAAGGCAGCTTAGAATTCTAATATGCTGAGGATAGACAAGAGAACATCCTAGTTATGGAGGACCATTGAGGACCATAGAAAGGCATTGCTATGAGCAAGAGAATATTATATAACAGGAATGACCAGTGGACCAGTTTGATCTCAAGAGAGGGTATATGAAGGGAAGTCATATGAAATAATAAGATTAAAAAGATGGCAACCAAATGGTAGAGAGCTTCGAAAAGAGGGAACCACTGAAGATTTAAATGAATTCTAGAATGAATTCTTGTTCAGGTATGGGTGCTAGGCAATGGGGTTTAAATGACTTTTTCAGGGTCACACAGCTAAGAAGTATCTAATGTTAAATTTGAAACCAGGACCTTTCATCTCCAGACCTGGCTCTCTATCCATTCAGTCACTTATGGTAAGGGTTTTCTGGATACTATGTTGTATGGAGCAGCTATATGGCTCGGTAGTCCTGGGTTCAAATTTGACCTTAGATACTTCCTAGCTATATGACCCTGGGCAAATCACTTAACCCCAATTGCCTAGTCTTTACTTTAACTTCTGTCTTATAATCTAATTATGTAATTCTAGTGAATTGACTCTTTTGCTATGGAAAGAAACTATGTCAAGCACAATGATAATATGGAAGATGCGTGGAGTAAGAAGATATATTATTCAGTGACATCATAACTGACTTCAGATCCACTCAGGCTGCCTTCCCAGTGTGTTACCCTAAAAGGGAAAGGTTTCTTGGAATACCTACTTAGGGCAGAGGTGCTTTTTCCTAGGCCCCCAAGGTCTGTTTTTTCAGTTCTGTTCCATTCAAAGAAAAGCTCATTTTACCTCAAGGTATCAAAGTTGAGGTCTGTCTTCCTCTGCTTCAATTCTGAATTAATCTTTAAATATTTCCAATGGCTACATTTCCCAGATACAGTTTTTGAGTAGATTTTCCTAAGCCAAAGAAGAAAGATTTTTTAGGGCCAAGAGGTCTTGAGCAATATACCACTTAGAGAAAAAAAAGAATCACCCATCCAACCCCTAAGCTGGAAGAGTAATAAGGTTAAAGCTATATCATAGGGATGGCAAAAGATTTTGAACTTACCACCACCTAAATTTCCTTACCTCCCCTATTATAGTGAATTATCCAGACAAAAAAAGGTACAATGAATTGCTTGTTCAAGAGACCTCAAGTATGTGTGCCATTTCAGCCATTGTTTTGAAGTCTTGTGAATCTTTTACATTTTCTGCATCTTCAGCATAGTTGACCTATAAACACATGCATTTGTTACCTTGAAAACTTGTATGGGATCTGCTTCCCACATTTATGGAAACCCAGGCACTATATTTGGATATTTCACCAAAATAAATTCCTGGTCAGAATGTAACAAACTAAAAGAAGAAATCCACTTCTTGGATCATTTCTCAGGATCTGATCTGACATGTATAAGTCCAGTCTTGAGGGATCCCAAGTCTCAGGTTACACTTAGAAAAGCACTTCTCCTTCATTCCGCTCCATTGGGACACAATTGTTCTTGGGTAATGGAATCACTGAATATCAGATTGAGAAGGGACTTCAGAAACCATCTGGCCCACTAACTTACACTTACTATGTGTCAAACAACATTTCTTTGTTGTATAGTCTTGGCAAGACCCACCAAAGAATGGCTTTAGCAGCCTTAGGCTGCCTCATAGACTGCTATGAGTAAACACAGACATCCGTAATCACACTAAGGTGCTTTGGCAGGCTTGTCTTTTACACACAACCCTATTTTTCTACTGCCCACAGAGAGGGAGAGCTTCTATTGGCAGGATTAGATAAAAAATCCTCTCCATCAAATCTTTCAATGAGCTAGGTGATTGAGACACTTGAAAGAGGCATTCCAGTAGAATTCAGCAATGTCTTGGGTGCTATTAACTAAAAGTCTTTGATCCCCTGTTGTATAGTTAGCAAGATTCTGGTAGGCTTGCCAGAAAAATTATTCTTGGTAACAATATAATTAATTACAAAAAACATCAAGTCAGATCCTCAGGACCTCCTGCCTCACTAACACAAATACATACAGTCACACACATAGTAAAACATATTCTTCTGTCCAGTATTTTATCTGCTTAGAGTTACATGTTTTTCTTAAATCATTTTTAAAAGGTTTGTTAATGTCTTTTGTCCTTTTACACCAATCTATGAATAAGCAATTATTAAGTACTAGGTGGGCCAGCTCATTCCTCAATTTATTCCCTCCCCCACTGAAACCACCAATTTAACAAAGAAAAAGAAGGTAAGCAAAATTAGTTGACACACTGTTTGACAGTGTATGCAATGTTCCACAGCTGGAGTTCTTCATTCTATGATATAGTGAAGCGCACTTAGGCAGCTAAGTAAAGGGGTAAAGAGAACACTGGACCTGGAGTCAGAAAGATTTAATATCTATGAGCTGTGTGACCCTGGGCAAGTCACTTCACCTCTGTTCTCCTCAAGTTTTCTCAACTGTGACATGGGAATAATGATAGCACCTACCTCTCAGTGTTGTTGTAAGAATGAAAAAAAAATTTTTTTTTAACTCTTATCTTCTGTTTTGGAATTGATACTAAATATTGGCTCCAAGGCAGAAGAGTGGAAAGGTTAGGTAATTGGGGTTAAGTGGCTTGCCCAGGGTCACACAGATAGGAAGTGACTGAGATCAAATTTGAACCCAGGACCTTCTGGCTCTTAGTCCACTGAATCACCTAGCTTCCCCCCAAGAATCACATGGTTTTAAGTCACTTAGCCAGTAGTTGGCACTTGTAGGTATGATTCCTTCCTTCTTTTCTTCCTCTTATCTAGTCTAACTTGAAGCTGAGCAAACGCCTCTCTACAATATTTCTGGTCAAGGGGTCAATAGATGTTTTTGCTTAAAGACTTCTAAGAAGGAACCCATTCCGTCTTGAGGAAACCAATTCCACATTTGGACAGTTTTTTGGAAGGATTTCCTTACATAGAGTCTATAGTCTTGGAAGCTTTTCACCTATGACTTCTGTTCTTGGCCAAGAGTGAGACCAAGTAGGACAAGCTTAATCCCTCTCCCACATGATGTCTCTTCAAATACCTGGAGACAGTTATCATAACCCCCTTTGAAGCTTTTCTTCTTGATGCTAGACATCCTTCAATGCCATCATGTGGCGTGATCTTTAGGTTTTTTGTGATCGTGACACACTCCCCTACTTATTGATGCCTTTCCTAAAAATCTGGTGTCCAGAACAGGGATGCAGGACTCCTTGGCAGGAGCTTTCTAAATTTCATTCACATTTCTTTGTTCATATGCCCAAAGGGCAATAAAACTGTGCATGCCTTTTGATCTAGTGATGCCACTACTGGGTCTGTTTCCTGAAGAGATAATTTAAAAAAGACCCACTTGTGCAAAAATATTTATAACAGCTCTTTTTGAGGTGGCAAAGAATTGGAAACTGAGGGGATGTCCATCAATTGAGGAATGGCTGAACAAAGTGTGGTAGATGATGCTGAGGGAACACTATTGGGCTATAAGGAACAATGAACAGGATGATTTCAGAAAGAGCTGGAAAACCTAAATGAACTGATGCAGAGTAAAATAAACAGAACCAGTAAAATATTGTACACTGTAACTGCAATATTGTGGGATGATCAATTGCGAAAGACTTAGCTACACAGTGATCCAGGACAACTCTGAGAGACTTATGATGGGAAAGAACTGTTGGAGTCAGTTTCATATCAAAGCATACCGTCTTTCACATTAGTTTATCCACGGTTTTATTTTGATGTTTTGGTTTGATATGAGTGTTGCTCTTATAACAATGACCAACATGGAAGTGTGTTTTCTTTGACAATACGTGTATAGCCCAGATCAAATTTCTTGCCATCTCTGAGTGGGGGGAGGAGGGGAGGGAGGGAGGAAGGGAGACAATTTGGATCTTATAATTTTGGAAAATATATGCTGAAAATTATTACTGCATGTAGTTGGAAAAAATATCTTTTAACATAAAAAAACCCTCACATTTCTTTGTTCAGTCATTCAGACATATCTGACTCTTGTGGACCCCATTTGGTGTTTTCCTGGCAAAGATACTAAAATGGTTGCCATTTCTTTCTCCAGCTTATTTTACAACTGAGAAACTGAAACCAACAGAATTAAGTGACTTGCCCAAGGACACACAGCTAGGAAGTGCCTGACCAGATTTGAACTGAAGAGTGTTCCTGACTCAGTCTGGCATTCTATCCATTGTGTTCCCTACCTACATAATCCTAGTCCAGTTTATGTGAGGAAAAAAGAGGAAAAGCCAAACTACTCCTAAACTCCAACTCTTTAAAAATAATTTCTTTTATTTTTTTCATTTTCAGTTCCAAATTCTCTTGATCCCTCTAACCCCTCCTCCACTCACTGAGAAGGCAAGCAATATGACATCAATTATACATGTGAAGCCATGAAAAGCATATTCCTATATTTGCCGTGTCACAAAAAAGCAAGAAAAATACAGAAAATGGGAAAATTATACTTCAATTTGTACTCAAGGCTTCATCAATTCTCTCTGCTACAAGAATACAAAGCAATTTATGGAGGGAGAGCCCTGGCAGCTAGGTGAATCAGGAAAAGTTCTATGTAGAAAGCTGCCTACAGTGTCTGAAAATAAATGGACCAAGGCTCAGTCATTGTCATTATGAATTACAGGACCAATTATGATCCCAGAGATCAAATAATTATCTGACTTTAAACAAAGGGGATAAGATGGCCTAAACTTTTTTAAAGTGGTCCTAAGAGGATAATTTTTGTTGGTTAAACAGATTTTTCATAGTGAGGGCCTTTGGGAGGATTGTAAACCAAGGAGTAACAAGATGCGAGAACAATGACTCATAGAGACAATATTTCACAATCCATCTCTACAATAAAAAAAAAGAAAAAACTAATCCATCCCCCATCCCCAACCCCAAGGTTATCAGCATGGAACTATTTGTAAAAAGGGATGTCTGTTGGTTTCTCTCCTTCTATAGAGAGGAAGGCTTCCATTGCCCTCTCAGTGCAGGATCCAACCCAACAGAGGGAAGTGGGCAGTGCAATTACTACTCTGGACCCCATATCTCTTGTCATCAGGGCCTGAGTCACAGTCCTGAATGGGCCTGCCTCCTGCCACAACTCTGATGGGACCTGAGATTGCCTGGGCTGATTACCTCGCCTTCTCTGAGTTCTATAAAGGCTTCTTTGTAGAAGAGATCTCCTGCCCAAATTGTAGCCTAGCCACTCCCTTTGCTTCTCCCACTCTCTTTTTCCTGCTCTGTCTCTCTCTCTCTTAGTCTCCTACACAGGCAAGCCATGCTATCATGCCACATCTATGTCTCATTTTCTAAACTTGTGTGCCATTTCTCCAATCTCTTAGGAGGTTGTCTTTGAGACTAATAGAAAAGAGCTGATGGTTGGTTTATTGTAATCCCTAAATGGCTCAGCTCTAGGCTTAATTACTGATAAAGACTGATGCACTAACCCCAATCAACAGATCATTGGCAGCTTCTTCACATACCTGTGGTGCAATGTAGAGGCTTAGGATTAAAATTACCCAGAAAGCTTCTATGCCAAGGAGCAATTCCTCCACATTTAAGGGACCAAAATCTTCACATTAACCTTTCATTATTTCAGTGGTCAGCATATTCAGATCTTCCAACCAGTTTTTTAAACTATTGGGGATTTTATTATTTGGTTTTCAAAGAATTCCAACAATGGAGATTTTGAAAAATAAATTATTCCTCATGGAGTAGGAACACAAGAGCTATAACTAGGATGGGGTGATTAGGGCTTTGTCCAAAACACCAACATTTAGAGGGGGCTAATATCACTTGCTAGCCTCTAGCAACATAGACACAACTGACATTTTTTGGTTTGTTTTTTGTTTTTAACCAAACCTCTAACTTCATCAAGAGAGTTTCTGGTGAGGAGCTTTCTGTACCAATATTTTAGCACTTTTTCTACAATTTATAGACTTAGAGAACTAACAAGTACATTTAAAGTGAATTGTCTGTGGTCAGTTGGCCAATATGATACTTGAGCTAAGGTCTCTCTGACTCTTATCCTCTCTGTTGCCTCTTAGCTCCTAAAAAGCAAGAATTATTGGTCAAAATGGGAAGCTTATTAAAAGAATGCTTGCCTTTTGATCCAGCAATACCACTACTAGGTTTGTACACCAAAGAGATAAAAAAAATGGGGATGGACCTGTCTGTACAAAAATATTTATAGCTGAGGTTTTTGTGGTGGGAAAGACTTGGAAAATATGGGGTTGTCCATGGCTGAACAAATTGTTGTATATGGTGGTGATGGGATACTATTGTGCTATAAGGGATGATGAACTATTTGATTTCTATAAGAACTAAAAAGACCCACATGAACTGATGCAGAGTGAAATAAGTAGAACCAAGAGAACACTGTACACAGTAACTGAAACATTGTTGGGATGATCAAATGTAATTGACTTTGCTACTAAAAGCAATGCACTGACTGCTCCAGGACAATTCTGAGGGACTTATGAGAAAGAACACTATCCACAGCCAGAGAAAGAACTGTGGGAGCAGAAATGACGTAGAAAACATATGATTTATCACATGTTTATTATTATATGATTTGGGGGTTTGGTTTTAAAAGATTACTTTTATTACAAAAATGAATGATATGGAAATAGGTTTTGAGTGATAATACATGTACAACCTAGTGGAATTGCTTGTCAGCTTGGGGGGGTGGGAAGTGGGGAGGGAAGGGAGACAACATGAATCATAAAACTATGGGAGGAGAGGAATAATTTTTTTTAATGGGAAGCTAACCAGGCAGACACACTTCATATTTTTCCTGGCTTTACTATACCTCTCCACAATTGAATTTGTCTTAAAATATTGATGTGGAGATGCTTTATACCTCATTTTGCTGTCTGTCACTGGTACCAAAATTGTTAGTTATAGATCTTGAAAACATTATTCTTCCTAGGCATCAATGGTCTGGTATGTATCTTCAGTAGCTGCATTTAGATTAACAGAAGAACTGGCCTTCTTTCCTAGCAAGGTAATGAAAACATTCTCTCTCCTCTAGTCTATTTGCATTGTGACACTTCTCAGCTGTTTATTTTTGGCAAAGGGGGAGTACTTCCACTGATTAACTGCTCAGTCTCACATCCCTACTTCATCAAGTCTATTTTCAGATTAAGGTACGATTTTTGGTGTTAACATACAGAAATATTCAGTGTGTTATAGAATTGTTGATTTTTCTGCTCAAGAAAAAAAAATGATTTCATCAATACTCAGGATCCATTGCCCTCCAATGTTTCAATACACTAGTGAGATAGTTTTTAAAAAGGAGGAGGAGGAGGAGGAGGAAGGAAGAAGGAAGAAGGGGAGGAAGGAGAGTAAGGGGAAGAAGAGGGGGAGGAAGGGGGGAGGAAGGGGGAAGGAAGGGGGAAGGAGGAGAAGGAGAAGGAGAAGGAGAAGGAGAAGGAGAAGGAGAAGGAGAAGGAGAAGGAGAAGGAGAAGAAGGAGAAGGAGGAGAAGGAACAGGAGGAGGAAGAGGAGGAGCAGGAGCAGGAGCAGGAGCAGGAGCAGGAGCAGGAGGAGCAGGAGAGCAAGGTGGCTAAATGAATTGAGAATCAGGCCTAGAAACAGGAGGTCCTGGGCTCAAATTTGACCTCAGACTCTTCCTAGCTGTGTGACCCTGGGAAAGTCACTTAACCCCAATTACTTAACCCTTACTGCTCTTCTATCTTGGAACCAATACACAGTGGTGATTCTAAGATGGAAGGTAAATGATGTGAGGGACTTATGACAAAGAATGCTCTCCGCCTCCAGAGAAAGAAATGTTGGAGTCAGAATGCAGATGAAAGTATCTGATTTTTCAATTGTTTATTTCAATTACAGTGATCCCTCACTTATCCTGGGAGTTACATCCCAGAGACACCTGTGATAGGTTAAAATCTGCAAAGTAGCAGCGTTATATTTATTTTATTGTTTATATATATTTTAAGGCTTTATAAACCCTTCCCACTCTCCTATAAACCTTTTCCACAGCCTTCTTTAACCTTTCCCACACTCTTATAAACATTGAGCCAATCAGCACCCAGAATATAGACCACAGTGCTGTGGTTGGTTATCTTTCAGTCCATCAGCCAATAGTGTGCCATGATAAGTATAACTCTGTGATACAGTATTAGATAAAAAAAAAATTCTTATATAGTGGAGCCACTGTGATATAGTGAGGAATAACTGTATGTATGTTCAATGATTTATGTTTTGGGGTTTGGATTTTCTAAGATTGCAAAAATGAATAATATAGAAACATGTTTTGCCTAATACATGTATAACTCAGATTGAACCACCTGCCAGCACCAGGAGGGGGAAAGGAAGGAGGGAGGGAGGTAAATTTGATCATGTAACTTGGGAAAACTTGTGTGGAAAATTGTTATTACATGTAATTGGTAATTATATATTTTTTCTTTTATATTTAAAGAAAAGAAGAAAAGAAAAGAAAATGGAAGCTAAGGGTTTCATTCAACTCAGCCAGTAGGTCTTAAGTCCAAAGAGAATCATTTTCCTGGTTCACTGTCATCACCCTTTGGCTTCTTCTTTCCTCTAATCTATTTTGAGATCCAGAGGGGTGGCATTTTACTTCCACCTGGAAGAGCTCATATAAATTCTTTGTTATTCATTAAATTTGAAAGGAGTCACCTTATAGGGTTATGAGATGAGAGAGTAGATCCAGAATGAGCACAATAGAAGGAGAATCTGAAGTGGAAGAGGGAGAGACTTAAAAATCATTAAATAAAATGAATGAAAATATACTTAAAGAAGACAGATAGAAAAGCATAAAGAGATGGACCAAGAAAAGATATGATACAGGGAAGGTTGAAGAAAGAGTAGATTCAAGAGAAAAGATAGTGTTCTATTTTGGAGACTGGGGTGGAGGTCCAGATGCTAATGGTTAGCAGGCAAATAGTGATGTGACACTGAAAGAAGGAGTAGAACTAGGGCTGGAAGTAGAAATGTGAAAGTCATCCATATAAAAATTATACCTAATAATCTATAATAGATAATCATCCATAGATGATAACAATGACATATCAAGGAAGACAAGAGTCCATGGTTTTGGGATGCCCACTCTAAAAGATCATCATTTATTCCTTTTTTGAAAATTAAAAAAAGTGTACATGTCAATACAATTTTTAATAATCATTTTCTGTCATTTTGATACCCATGGTCTCTCCCTTCCTCTCACTCCTGCCCAAGACAGCAGGGAATAGGATATAGATTGTACATGTATTATCATACAATCTGTATTTCCGTGTTCATCACATTGTGGAAGAAGACACATATTGATTACACTAGAGAAAAATTCCGGGAGGAAATAAAGTGAAGAGCAGTATGCTTTGATCTGTACTGGGGTTCTGTCATTTTCTTCTATGGTGGTGGATAGGCTTTTTCATCATGAGTCCCTTGGAGTTACCCTGGATCCTTGCATTGCTGATGATATTAATTCATTCAGAGCTTTATTTATGAGATCATTCATTCCTACCACCCCAAAATTATGGTCTGCTTTTCAGTCAGTCTGCAGATTCTCCCCCTCCCTGCCTCACCTGGTCCATATTTCAGTGGGATAAACTTCCAGAGTAATCATTGTTTTTTAACCCTTACCTTACACCTTAGAATCAGTACTGTGTACTGGTCCCAAGGCAGAAGAACAATAAGGGTTAGGCAATGGGGGTTAAGTGACTTGCCCAGGGTCACACAGCTAGGAAGTGTCTGAGGCTAGGGCCCTCAGTCTCTAGGCCTGACTATCAAACCATTGAGCCACCCAGCTGCCTCCAAGACTAACCATTTCTAAAGCTCAGAATATTGTCTGAAATAAGGGTCCAGGACTGAGTAATTATAATTATTCATTACTGAGACCAAATATCAAATACTGAAAGAATCATCCCTCTTAAACACCCTCTAGAGAAGTCTGGAGAGTAGGGACAAGCTGTCCATATTCATTTTCCGAGCCAGACACTCTACTGGTTGTTTGTATTCAGCTCTTTTTCTTTATTACAGAGAAAGTTCAATTCTAGAATGGGAAGTTGAGGGGTGGGGTGGCAGAAATCAATGGAAAAGCCATCCATAAAACATTATTTCAGCAGAATATAAGCAACTGAAAGGTAGGAATGATTTGTATTCCTGGCACTTTGTCAATTGTCTGACACATAGCAGAAAATTAATAATTTTTGTTGCTTTGAGCTAATTAAAAAAAATTAATCAACTGGAGGCAGTTAGATGGCTCAGTAGACTGAGAGTCAAGCATAGAGAAAGGAGGTCCTGGGTTCAAATTTAATATAAGACACTTCCTAGCTGTGTGTCCCTGAGCATGTCAGGTAATCCCCATTTCCTAGCCCTAAATATTCATCTGCCTTGAAACCAATACTTAATATTGATTCTAAGATAAAAGGTATATTGCTGTTTTTAGTGAATTAACTGGGCCATTAGCTGGGGATTGGAAATATTTTTATTATGCAGAGATCTGTGCTGTGAGTCTATTTGTGGTAATGGGCTTGGGTTTATACTCCTGCCTATCTCTTAAAAAAAAAATCTATGAAAATCCAAAAAGAAGTATATTCAATGCTAGAGCCCATTGCCATATATTTCATTTAATTATCATTTCAATAAACATTTAAGTACCTATGGTGTGCTAAGCAATGAAAAGCCAAAGCCTGTCCATTCCCAATGAATAGCCCAGTCAGTCTACAAGTCACCTACAAAAGTTTGTTGACTAAAAGAATCAGCATCTTTGGCTGGGGTTGGGTTGGGGTGGTGCAATCTGAACATAAATACCCAACAGGTATTTTTTCAGCCTCATCTTTCCCTCCAGGGTGTCCCACGTGTCTGAAAAATAAGCCTGTGATCATAAGGGGAAGTGGGGGTGGAGAGCTGCTTCCTAATATGAATTCTACCCAAATGTCCTCAGGGTCAGTGTGTTTAAAAAACAAAACATAGCAGAGGAGAATAAATATAGTTAGAAAAGTAACACATTTTCCATTACTGAGTATTTCCATGGGATCTAGCAATAATAGGTCACTTCTATATGGTGCTTTATGGTCTCCAAATGACTTTCCTTAAAATAATTCTGTAGGGTAAACAAAGCAGCTATTATTATCTTTATTGCTGATGAAGAAACTGAGGCTCAGGGGCAATGATTTGGCCAAAGTGACACAGATAAGGAGAGTTTAAGAATAGGGCTCTTGCATTAGTTTAACAGCAGACAAACTGGACTATGGTTGACCAAAGACACAGAGAGAAGGAAAGGGAGATTCTCCTGCCCCAAATGGGAATTTGAAAGGATCCCAAAAGATCTGAATAATACTATGATAGCTCCCTGATAGCAGAGAAAGAGAAAAGATCAAATTAATCAGGACCTAAATGAAGAATAAACAGCTAAGTGGCAGGATGTCTGGAGTCAGGAAAATGAGTTCAAATCTGGGCTCAGATACTTACTAGCTGTGTGACCTTGGGCAAGTTATTTTATCTTGTTTGCCTCAGTTTCCTCATATGTAAAATAAGGCTGAGAAGCAAATGGCATACTACTTCAGTATCTTTGCCAAGAAAATCCCAAATGAAGGTTACAAAGAATCAGACATGAGGGAAACTGAGCAACAATGGAAGACACCAAATGAGTTCTACCTCAGAGAATGGCTGCTCAGTAAAAGAAGGAAGAAAATAAGAAGATTGGGAAAGAATGATCATTTTGGTAGATGAGAGGAGAGGAAGGGAGGGAAAGAGATAGACAGAGAGACAGGAGAGACAGAGACAGAGAGAGAGAAGGGAGACAGAGAAAAGAGAAAGGCAGAGAGAAATTAAAGTTCTAACCAACCCTTCATTTTACAGTGGAGGAAACTGAGACCCACAGAGATTAAATAACTTACTCACAGTCGTGCTAATAGTGAGTAGGAGTACTGAGTTTGACCTCAGGTTCTCTGACTCACAAAACCAGTCCTCTTTCCACTGATCTACACTGCCCCACAACTATCCCATAAGGTAGAGCATTACATGGTCTAGGCCTGACTATTGGTAGTTTAGGTTTGATATTGTACCAAAATGAGAGATTCATAGGCTATCCATCATTTAAGAAATGGAGATCTCCTTAGCTGCAAAAGGAACATCTCCTTAGCTACTAGAGAAGAATATTTTTTTTGAAGACTCATTGAGACCTTCTTCATCATCTACCAGCTAAACATCTGAGTGACTCTCCAGCCCCTCCTGATTGTTTTCTACTCAAGAGCCAAGGAAGTTACATTAACAATCCAAGCCAATCAAATCTCAGGAAATGGATTATTCCTCTCCTAGGGGAGAATAAAAGTTAGCTATTGCTCCAATCTCCTCAGACATTTCCACGATTATCCCCATTTTACAGATATAGAAACTGAAATCCTAAGAAGTTAGGGGGCTTGGCAAGGGTCACATAACTGATAAGTATAAGAGGGGATTTGAACCCAGGTTTTCCTGACCCTAAGCCAAGCACTCTTTCCTTTACACCTTCCTACTGCCCCTCTACCTTGAAAAAGTATTTCATGCTCTTCTCATAAGAGACAAGCAAGCACATGCTATGCTAAAAACAGTGGCAACATTTTCACTTGCTCCCTGAGAAAAGAATTTCATAATATTTCACTTTGAAATGGTTCTAAATTGGGAAATGTGATTCTCCTCCCCCCTCCCCCAAAGATACTGTGGATATCAAATGCTATAAAATTCAGTCTCTTGAAGCCCTGGGAAACAGTGATAGTTACAGAATATTATTTGGAAGGGACCTCAGAGATCTAATCTAACCCATCCCTATTCGAAAATCCCCTCTGCGGCCATGCCCTGGCGTTGGTATTTCTTCTCTCCTGAAGAGCCTCCTCTGTTAGCAGATCCTACCAACCCCCAAGACAGCCCATTTCCTTTGTGGGTAGTTCTAACTACCCACAAAAGAAAGATTTCCTTACATTACAATTAAATAGCCTTCCAAAGAACTTGCACCCACTGGGGCCAAGAAGGACAAATCTAATCCCTGTTCTACAAGAGTCAGCAGCCAGTACTGGTAAGAGCTATCACATTCCCCCTACGTCTTCCCTTCTTCAGACTAAACATCTATCTCCGTTTCATCGAATGAACCTTCTTATGGCATGTACTCAATTTTGTCAATGAGTCCTTGTACTCCTAGATAAGTGACTTTTCTAAAGAGCTGAAGCTTTCTTCCTTGAGCGGTCAAACTTTTAAGTTTCATCATTTTAATTAAAAATCTTGCTGACAGATGATATACCCTTCACTGCCTTCTCCAACAGAGTAGGCTGAGCACAGTTGAGTCTTTTCTTGATGACTCAGGGTCATTATCATGAACCTCAGTTATTAAACTCTACTCTAGAGGCCCTCGGGACCTTCTCAGGTTATAGGGATAGTGGACTTTAAACTGACTAGCCTCTGTCTCTGGGCATGGTGAGTTCCTCTCTGGATTTTTAAAAATTGGTCCCTCTGTCCCTGGGACAAACTCCCATCAACCCCTGCTTTTGTTTGGGCTTCTGGATACCTAGGGACACAACTGTCGACCTGGAAGACCAGGGTAGAAACTTTTAATCTTCTCATCTCCCAACTTCATCACCAGAACTCCTCCTGTTCACTAAAACCCTCCCTGGAATCATTCCCAATGTTTAACATACTCCATTTAGTTTCCCCATCCTAAAGACTTCAAAGCCTCTGGCAGCCAAAGAACAAGCCCTCTTCTCTAACTCCTATTGACTGCTCCCTCATTCCTATCCCTTCTAATGTCTCATTCCATATTTGCCCAGCCCTCCTACAGTGCCCTTTTATAATTAACTAATTTTCTTCCATTTCAGATTTCTTCCTCACAGTTCTTTTTATCTTCTGACAGTCACTGAAACCTGGCTCCCCTGATGACACTGCATCTTTAGTCATTCTTTCCAGCATGGGATCTTGATGGGGGAGTCAATATACTCCTTACCCACCATGGTCCACTGGGAGGCTCTTCTACTACTACTACTACTACTACTATTATCATTCAGAAACCTCTTCTCATTGGAGACTCACTTATCCAAATTTATCACGCAATCAAGATCTTAATAGCCAGAGCTTGATGGTAGGTAGCCATCTACCAACCTTCAAGATGTTCTTCCTGCTTCCTGATTAAGTTTGGTGCCTGACTTTCAATCTTCCTTCCCACCAGAACTCCTGGCCTCATACTAGGAGAATTCAACATAAATGTTGATATTCACTCATATACATTAATTTCTCAGTTTTTTAAGACTCCTTAACACCCATAATCTACTTCTCCATTCTTTCTCCATTTTCTTCATAGGATATTAATACACCTGACCTTGTCATTACTAAAATATTCTACATCAGTGTTCAAGAACTTTGAAATTCTATTATCTGATCATAACCTTTTATCATTCCATCCTTGCTTAAGCCTTTTTACTCCTAAATTTATTCTTCTTTCATATCATGGCCTCCAAAATACCTCCAACCTCATCCCTACCCCACTCCCAGTATTCTCCAAGACCCTTACTCTTATTCTGGCTACATTCTCCTCCACCACCATTCCCAATCTTAACCTCTAGATAAACCAATTCAATACTATCTGCTATACAATCCTTGTCAGACTACCACTACTTTCCAGAGGCCAACCCTGAATGACTGCCATTATATATGTCTCTTTTCTTTTTACCTTTATGCTATCAAGGAGACTTGAGTAAAAACAAGAAACCATATTGATTGGATCCGTTACAAATGTATATTACCTAATATCAACTGGGCCCTCACTGAAGCAAGGCAATCATTATATTTCTCCCTAATTGATTCTCTCTCACTATAGCAACTGTCCTAAACCTTTTCTACTCTAGTTTATCATACCATCCCTTTCTTTAACTTTCTAGCTGAGGACCTTGCCTCTTACTTCATTAAAAAAAAAAAAGGCAAAGTCAATCATTTCCTCTTCTCCCCTTCTTGTTATTAGTCCTTTCACTCTATTTTCATCAATTTCAAACTCATTTACTATGGCTATACCCCAAGGCTTTGTCCTAGACCCTCTTCTCCCCCTCCCCCCATTTTCTCTTACTTGGTGATCGCATTAGTTCCCCTGAGTTCAATTATCTTCTTTATGAAGATGACTCTCAGCTCTATACAGACAACCCTGAAATCTCTCCTGGGTTTTTTTTTTTTTTATCAGAAACTATTGTCCACTTTAAACTAGATGCCCTGTAGGTATCTCAATGCCAGCATGTCCAAAACAGAGCTCATTATCTTCTCCCCACACTCACTCTTCTGAACTTTTCCACTAGTGTGAAGAGTTCCCCCATCCTTCCAGTTAGGTGGGTTCACAATCTTGGCATCCTCCTCTACTCCTCCCTCTCAGTTACCTCCCATATCCAATCACTAACCAGATCTTGTCATTTCTTTTTTCATAACATTTCTCACATACATTCCCTTCTTTCTTTTCCCATGACTACCACCCTAGTTCAGTCCTCTTGCCTGAACTATTAAAGAACCCTCCTAATTGGCCTCCACACCTCTGGTCTCTCCCCACTCTAATCCATCTTCCACAGCTGCCAGAGTGATTTTCCTAAAACACATGTCTGTTCATGTTACATACACTATTCTAACCCAATTCAGTCCAGTGGCTCCCTTCTATATCTAGGATCCTTTCATTGGTATTTAAAGTTCTTTAAAAGTTTGCCTCAACCTACCTTTGTAGCTTTATTACACATGACTCCTCTTATCCACTATGCCGTTCAGATCTATGGGACTATTTGCTGTCACAGGATGGTCCTCTTCCCATCTCTCTGACTTTGTGCTGGCTGTTTCCTATGCCTGGAATGCTCTTCATTCTCCCCTCTGCCTCCTAGAATCCCCAACTTCCTTCAAAGTTCTACACCAGAACCTTATCCTACAAGAAGCATTTCTCAGTTGCTTCAGCTACTAGCATCTTCCCCCTGAGACTGTATTGGTTTTTCTCCCCATGGGAACAAGCAAGCACAGTCTGGCAAAGCAAATTCTTTCATTGGCTATACCCCACAAACCATGTCTTATTCTGCGCCCTGAGTCAGTCACCTACATGCCAGGAGATGGGGAACTTGCCTCTTCATGAGTTAGATGGTGCATTTACTCTGAGTTTACAGCGGATATCTACTTTGTATATATCTTGTGTGCATGCATGTACACACACGTGTATATGTTATATACATGTGTGTTGATGGAAGTATGATTATCTAAATATATGTTTGTGTGTGCGCGTGCATGTCCATATACATACCTTTGTATTGCATGCATATACACGCATGTATGTTGTGCATGTGTTGATGAATATATATACACACAGATAGATATATAGGCATGTTATCACACCATTGGAATGCAAGCATCTGGAAGACAGGGACTTTGGGCCTTTTTCTTTATATCTACAACACAGCATCCTGCCTGGCACAAAGTAAGCAATTTTAAAAGCTTATAGATCGCCTGATTAACTCTTTTGCTGCCACTTTGGAAGCTATTGCCTCTGCTGCCAATGTGCCCATCTCTTGTGGTTCTCTGTATTGCTTTAAGGTTTCTGAGGAGCTCTCCTGGGACTTACTCTTTGAGGGAGGTGGAAGAGGTATCATTCTCTTACTTGTATAGGTGAGGAAGGGGGCGGCTAGGTGATTCATTGGAGAGGGCACTGGGTCTGGAGTCTGAGTTCAAAACTGGCCCCAGATACTATCTGTGTGACCCTGGGCAAGCCACTGACCTCTGCCTCAGTTTCCTCATCTGTAAAATGAGCTGAAGAAGGAAATGGCAAACCTCTCCAGCTTGGCTTATCAAGAAAACCCCACGTGGGGTCATGAAGGCTCTGGCACAAGAAGTATCTGAAAAACCAATAATTGAGGCAAATGAAAGTTTGGAAGTAAATAACTTCTTCATGGTGACCCAAGGTAATGAGTGTCAGACCCTCCCTTTACACAGCACCACATAGCCTGTCTCCCCTCCTCACTCTTCCCCTGGTCCTCCCCAGTCACCATCTCACAGGGGGAAACAAGACTCAGAAAAGTTGTGCCTTCTCCCCAAGGTCACACGAGGAGGTGAGACCCAGGGTTTCTGACCCCAAATCCAGTGCTCTGTCCACCAGTCTAAAGAGAGGCACCCAGAAGTCCCCAGGTACACGCTGTGGGCTTCACCTCATTCCTATCTGAGCAAATGCCCTGTGAGAATGGGAGAAGGAAGATGAGAAAATAAACAGGGACCAGGGGACTGGGGTGAAGAGGAGAAGTGGGATGAGAGACAAAGAGAAGAGATGCCTGGAGGGAGGCTGCCTGGTAAACCAGCTTGGGTGCCACCTTTCAAGCATTCCCAGAGCTGTCTGGCAGCCATTAATGAGGATTTTGTGCCCCTGAGGAAATTCCTCTCCCACAGGGATGCTCCAGCACCAGCAGTTACCACAGGCCCTCCTGGCACTCTCCTGGCAGTGAAGTTCCAGGAAAACAAACAAGAAAACAACCCGAGGCCCAGGTGCTGCTGCTGCTGCTAGAATGGAAAAGATTCAGATGAAAAGCAAGCACACTTATCCCACCCTGGTAAATTTGGCCTGACCCAGCAAGATGGCAGGCCTGATGAGGGACAAAACTGGGAAGAACAAGAGAAGCCACCTCCAGCTTCCTTCTACCCCTAATCCCTCCTCCAACCCAGTGCACACTGACACAAACTTTTAGCATCTATCCACCTCCACACATAGTGTCCCCCCATCCTTGTGAACACACGTATGTCCCAAGGGCCCAGTGGCCAGAGTGGCCCAATGACCTGCAGCCACATAACCTCAGTACATCAGGGATCTATGTTTTCATTAACGTGGATGCTTCCTCTATCACTGCAGGTGGTGATCCGTTCACACCTTAGGGAACAATCTTATTGAGCTGCCTTGCCCAAACTCACCTGGTGGCCAACCTTCTTGTGATAAGCCTCGCACAATTTATTAAGGCTCGTCTTTGGATGGCAGATGACAGGCACATTGCAGGCAGGGTCCATACCCAAAGCTTTTCCTCCTCAGTAGGACACTGCTCTACTAACAGAGCCTTTGAGAGTCCAGGGTCTCCTTCACACCACAAGGAGGCATCAGAGACAGCCTTTCACAGAAGAAGAATAATGATGATATTAATCATTCATATTTATGGAACATGTTATGGTTTTAAGGGCTCTTTTCTCACAATGATTCTGTGAAGGAGAGATCATCCCCAATTTACTAATGAGACTGAGCTTCAGAGAAACTAAGGAAACATTCCGTGACCCCTCTGATAAAGGGCCATCAAGGAATTTCAAAGTAAATCATTACATTGAAGGTGACCACACTCAAATCATGCCAATGAGCTAGAAGCCCAGGGTGCCAATATTCTGAAAGCATTGTTGTTTTGTTGTTGAGTTGTTTCAATCATGTCTGACTCTTTGAGACCCCATTTGGGGTTTTCTTGACAAAAATACTAGAGTGGTTTGTCATTTTCTTCTCCAGCTCATTTTTTAGATGAGAAAACTGAGAAAAACAGAGTTAAGTGACTTGCCCAGGGTCACATAGCTAGTAAGTGTCTCAGGCCACATTTGAACCCTGGAAAATGAGTCTCTATCCATTGTGCCACCTGGTTGTGCATAGCAGCATAGATCTACACTACTCCTTTTCTCAAGAAGTTTCAGTAATTTCCTGTTACTTCTTGGAAAAAATACAAACTTCTCTCTTTGGTATTTAAGTCTTTCCTAATCTGGTTGCTGCCAAGCCTTCTAAGCTACATTCACATTACTCCCCGTCATGGTCTTTATGCTCTAATCAAACTGGTCTGCCTGCTTTCCTTGTACCCAGCACTCCACCCCCACCATGCCTATAAAGTCTCCCCCACCTCTGACTTCTGGAAGCCCTTCAAGGTTCTCCCCCAGGTACCACCTCCTAGAAGAGGTCTTCCATCACTCTTCCACTTATTAGTACCAATCATTTTATTGAATTTATTTAAGTTTTTTCCCCCCTTTCCATCTTGGTTTCAAGGCTAGGCAATCAGGGTTAAGTGACTTGCCCTGGGTCACACAGCTAGGAAGTGTCTGAGGACAAATTTGAACCCAGGTCCTCCTAACTCCTGGCAGTACTTAATATGCATGTATAAGTTGTCACCCCAATAGAATGTACACTCTTTGAGGCAGGATCAGTTTAATTTTGGTTTTGTTGTCAAATTCAATCTAGTCTTTTGTTCTTCACACACTGCTTTTGGCATCAGGGACAGTTGTAAACAATCAGCTGCATCCTGGTAGCTACATATATTGAGAGAGTTCGAGGTCTCATCTCTTCAGAGATTGGGGTATTCACCCCAAGACTCGAAAGCTAGCTACAGGGTCCCAAGGGGAAAGAAACAGAAGGAAACAAGGAAGAACAAAACAAAAACCCACATCCTTTCTTCATTTCTTTTCAGGAAAATAGGCAGAAAATCTGGCCTTAGAGTCAGAGAAGCTTGAATTTCAAATCCTTCATCTGAAACAAATTGGCTGTGTGACGCTGGACAAGTCACTGTACTTTTTAGGGACCAGGTACTTCTCTAGATTGGTAAAGGGAATTTCCACCCACACTGGCATTCATTTTTGTGCTAATGAAATCACAGGGCAGGACTCAAAAGAATGCATGTACCTTCCCTGCGCGCCCCAGCCCCGGCAGGCTTTGGTAAGCTTCAAGGAGTATGGTTTTCCAAGAGATAATTACACCTTTAAGAAAACTACAGGGGCATATCTGAATTCACAATGCCCAGGGAATGTTTATTTGGGGATAGCTAGCCACACCCAGTGTTTAATTAGCTAACATGCCTTGTGCTTCTGGTGTCCAGGAGGCGCGAGCATCACTCCACACAAGGCAAACATCTCCCCAACTCCAAACGTGGGGAATAATAGGCCTGGGACCAGGAGAGCGCCCAGAAAGCAAGGCCTGCTGATGCACTCTGTCCAGCTGCTGCTGTTGATTCAGTTGGGAAAACAAGGTGCTCTTTGATGGAGGCAGGTGGTGGAGTTGCAACATAGGCTGACGAGAGGCTTCTCTGGAGATGAGGGTTGACTTCCTTTCCAAGAGTGGTCGGCTGGTCAAGTGATACCCAATTGGGTGTTTCAATGGGAGCCTACTGCTGACCTTTCCCCTAGTCCACCCAGGAAAGCCAGAGACAGGAAAAAAAATGGATCAGGGCTGTGAGAAAATAGTCCCCTCTGGTGCTATCACTGGAACACTGAAAAGTAATTGGAGAGGAAGATGAGAAAATGAAACAATATGGCGCCTTCAGAGAAGGGGGGGGGGGGAGGTCCTGGTGTGGAATGGTAACTTTCTTTCTTCCTCAGTCACAACAGCACTCACAGGTACTGACAGTGAGGTGAGTGGGTAGATTGCTCTTTGAATGAGGAGTCAAGAAGCCCTCAGTTCGACTTCTGTCTCAATTGTGTGACTGGGCAAATCACCCCATCTCTCTGATGCATAATTGCTTCATCTCTAACAGGCACAAGCGCTACCTATCTCCGGGACTATTAGGAGGGTCAAGTGAAATATTAAGTGTAAAATGTTTAGTTCATTCCAAAGCCAACTCCTGGTTCCTCTTCAAATGCCTGGTATAGAGATGACTTTGGAATCCTGAAGGTTATACCAGGAAAACACAATTTAATTCAATTGGAGTCAAATATTTTATTAAACACTTATGGACCCGATATAAAACATTGGCAGGTCCTAACGAGTTGAAAAGGCTCCCCATTCGAGCCAGTCCTGGATTGGGTGTCTCTTCTTCCAGAGCAAGGTGAAGTTGCACATGCCATCAGACATGGATGAGACTTAGGAAATTGTTGAACCCAACCCCCTCATTTTACAGAAGGGAAACCCAATTCTGTAGGAAGGGAAATGACTTGCTCAAGGTCACAGAGTAAATAAGTGATAGAAATGTTACTTGAACTGAGATTCTCTGACTCCCAATCCAAAGTTTATAGAATCATAGATTCTAGAAGGAACTTTTAAGTCCATCAAGGCCAACCTCTCCCTGATTTTGCAGATGAAAAAAATGAGGACCATAGAGGTTATGTGACTTACCCAGGGACTCACAACAATTAAAGTCTGAGGTGGGATTTGAACTTGTATCTTCATGACTACACCAGTGGTGTCAAAATCAACTACAATAGAAATGTACACACTAAAAGTACATGAAGACTCCTGCTGGCCACACATAGTTTTAGCAAAACCTCACAGAGAACATAATCTATATTCTAGCGTATTTGTATTTATTTAATTAAATATTACCCACTTACATTTCTCTTATTTTTTTAAAAAACCCTTACCTTCATATCTTAGAATCAATACCATGTATGGGTTCCAATGCAGAAGAGTGGTAAGGGCTACGCAATGGGGGTTAAGTGACTTGGCCAGGGTCACACAGCTAGGAAGTGTCTGAGACCAGATTTAAACCCAAGATCTCTCATCTCCAGGCCTGGCTCTCTGCTCACTGAGCCACTCAGATGCCCCCAAATTACATTTTAATTGGATTCAGGCTGAACCCAGGAAGAAGGGCCATGTGTCTGATACTTCTACATTCCATGCCATGTTACTCCCCTCCCCTCCATCCTCTTCTTCCACCCCCAGAAAGAGGTTCATTCGCAAAAAGGCTGGCTACATAAAGCCACAAGCCATTTCCTAAGGTACAGCTGTACCCCCATCTGCAGTGGTGGTAGAAGTCAATCAATAAACATTTAGTAAGTCCCTACTCTGTGCCAGGCAGGATACAATGAAAAAGTCATTTTTGGAAACAGTCTCTGCCTTCGAGAAACATTTATTCTTTAAAGCGTAAGTAAGTAGCAGGATTGTATTTGTATTCAGTTCTCTGTATTCCAAGGCACTAGTATTAATATGACACCAATTCACATAAGTCTGAAGAAATGAATGACTGTGGTCCCACATTCTTCCTATGCTGAGCATGGGCACCGGCCAAGTGGAAGTGGGCGTAGTGTGAAGCCCTAAATGGGAGAAGAAAAAAAAATGTGGTTTGGCAAGAAGTGGAGATAGAAGGTCAGAGCAATGCCTGCTGAGTCCAGGGCTCACAGCACCACGGAGAAGTACTTGGAGTCAAACTAAGAGTCTGGAGTTTCCAATATGCCATACAGCTTTAGCTATAACTAGGGTGAGGCAATCAGGACTTTTCCCCAGGGTGTCCTTTTTGGAGGGTAATAATAGCAGTTGCAGTATTTCACCACTGTAGAGACAAGGGTGCTTATCACTACTGTGACAAAAATAATTCAAATATGGAGCGGCAAGATGGCTGGGGTGAATTCCTCTGCTCTGCTCTGTCTTGCTACTTCCCACCCAACCCTAGGATCCCTCCACAGGGCCATGTCCCACACCAACCCTCAGCTTGAGGGTGTGTTTCATGTGGCTTTTCCTGGGTGTGTTTTGTGGTGATTGCCCCAGGAGCAAAAATTCCTTGTGATGGTAGAAGCTATACATTTCCCTAAGACCTGCACCCTAAAATTGCCTTGGTCCAAAGCCCTGCTAGAAAAGAGGACTTCCACTTGGACACCTTGGTGGTTCAAGGCCACATGGCGCCATCATCTACCCTGACTCGTGTGACCACATTACTTTCCCCAGAGAAGACTGTTTTTTTCCACCTATCATCATTATGTCATCACCAGTGAATGTTTACGGAACACTCACTGGGGGCCTGGCACAGAGATTGGCTACTTTGCAGAACTCTGCAAAACAGAGAAGATAGAGTCGCTGCTAATTAAGAGCTTCTAATCTGGAAGGAAAAGACACAGATAAATCATAGCCTACAAAATAAATAATAAACTATCACACACACATACACACACACATACAGAGGGTTTCCCAAAAGTCAGTGCTACACTAAAACTGTTAAGATACCCTATTATCTGTCTTTGGAGAAACTAGGACTGGTCATCCTGCCCCTCTGTTCCCTTTTTCTCTTTCCTTTTCTCTATTTCTCCATCTACCTACTTCAAGGCTCCAAGGAGCTCTGATTTAATTGGTGGCAGGGTTAGATGTTCCTGAGAACCTTAGATTTAGAGGTGAAAGGGGCTTTAAAGGCCCGCCTTCCCCCCCCCCCCCAATTTTGCAGATGAGTTAACTGAGGCACAAAGAGTTTAAGAAGCTTGCATAGGTTCCTGCCATTAGTAAATATCTGAGTTGGAATGGGAAACTAAGTCCTCTTCACTCTAAGTCCAGTTCCCTATTCACTATGCCATGCCAATGTATAACCCAAGTCCTCTAATAACCTAGAAAACAGTCCCTGAGAGTTTCTGTGGCCAAATTTTCATCACCCTGCAGCCAACATGGTGATGAGCCTGTCCAAATTTAAGTAGGTTGGTCCCCTGATGACAGACAGTCCTTCGTCAGGCCCGTACTTGAAGCCTCTCCAGCTTGGTAGAACCTGCCAGAGCTTGCACTTAACTGGTGTAGCCTTAGAAGCACCCAGGGTCACACCACCAGCTCCCACCACTACTACCCCACAGTGAGAATGAATGACTTGAGTATTGAATATAATGCATTCAGCTCTCAAAAAGCCAAATCATAATGGAAGAACAGAGTGGCCTAGATACCACAAAAAAGCTCATTGGTTATACTATAATTATTCTGAAAAGCGTTGCTGAATATTGGTCCTCCTGTTAAGAAAAATACATTTGTCTTAATTATGTTTTGTTGGGTCTCCAAAATTCCCTGAGTGCACAAAAACAGACCATAGATGAAAGCGGCAGCACAGAGGGTTCTGAGTGGCAAAGCCAGCATTTGAACTCAACATCCAGAATGCTTTCCATTACACCAGATTGGCTCCTATGATGTGCCTGGAATTCTCTCCTTCTTCCTCTCTTCTCTCTGGCTTCTCTAGTTTCCTTCCAATCATTTCAGGCTAATATTTGGCATAGATGAGCTACAAAGTATATAGACATATATGTATACATACATGTGTATATATTTCATTTTGTTCTGAACTTGACAAATACCAAATGAAATGAGTATTTACACACGTACACACACACACACTGTAGAACAGAAGGAGGGGATTGTACAAAAAACTGAGAATCTATTATGAAGAACCGCCTTTTCAAGTACATACATTCAGCCTATAACTTTCAACACAGTAATAATAGCACCTACAATGTGTCCCGTTTGTCTGTCATTCCTTCTGGCTGTTCTTCTGTTTGCTCTTTTTTTTTAATCACAAAATCAACAGTCTACACACAGATCCCATAAATGTCCACTCATTCGACATGGTTGGGAACAAAGTGTTCTGGTGAAATGAATATTCTGATCACTTGAGAGCTCTCACATACTCACCATATAAGGAGTAGCTACATTCAAAGACTTGAGAACCAAACAATAATAATAATAATAATACAGCTAAACTCTCCTTGGCTGATTCAGAAGGCATCCCAGGATCTTGCACCACCAAAGGGCAATCATTTTGAACACCAATTACCATAAAGTCATTGAATCCCAGGGTTAGAAGAGATCTCTTTATTCTCTTCTGGTCCTTCTTAGATGTGAGAGTGAATGCCCTCTAACTTTGATCAGCTGTCATTTAAAGACCAGCAATGATGGGGAGCTCACTGCCTCCCAAAGAAAGCCCATTCCATTGTTGTGTGGTTAGAATGCTAAGAAACCTTTTTACCTCATGACTTAAAATAAAAGTCATTCCTCTGGGGCTCTGTTTTCCTCCCCCATAAGATGAAGGAGTTGGACAAGATAGCCCCTTAGGTCTAGTCCAGTTCAAAATTTATTATCTGTATTGCCTACTCAGTGTTTTCTTCTCTAGGCTAAAGATCCCAGCTTTCTTTAGCTGATCTTCAGATGCCCGGTCTCCCGTACACCCCCTCTAGAAAGGGGAGCAATATCTTTTCTCAAATGTGACATTCCAAAGCAGACAAAGTACATATTGGCTATTACTACAAACTTGGGAGGCACAGACAATGGAGCTAAATCTCAGCCGAGAAACCATAGGTTGATAGAACCATGAATGTGGGGTAGAAGGGATTTCAGAGGTCCTCATTCCACACCTATTTTATAAGATAAGATTCAAGGACTTGGTATAAGTATACACCAAGATAGAAGAAGTAAAGCCAGCATTTGAACTCAACATCCAGGATGCTTTCCATTACACCAGATTGGCTCCTATGATGTGCCTGGAATTCTCTCCTTCTTCCTCTCTTCTCTCTGGCTTCTCTAGTTTCCTTCCAATCATTTCAGGCAAAATCTCGCCATCTATAAGAAGCCTTTGCCAACCCACTGACTGTTAGTGCCTTTCCTGTGATATCACCTCCAAGTTATCCTTTAGAGTTTCTTTCTGTCCTCCTTCCATTAAACCATAAACTCCTTGAGGGCAGGGACTGCTTTTGTCTCTTCGTATCCCAGTGCATGGCATAATGCCTCCCTCGTTTTGCGGTTGAGCAGTTTCAGGAGTGTCCAATTCTTCATGACCCCATTTTGGGGTTTTCGTGGCAAAGAGGAGAAAGTGGTTTGCCATTTCTTTCTCTGGCTCATTTTAAACAGATGAGGAACTGAGGTAAACAAGGTTAAACAACTTGCCCAGGGCCACCTAGCTAGGAAGTAACTGTGACTGGATTTGAACTCAGAATTTCCTGACTTTAGACCCAACACTATTTATTGAACCACTTACTTCATCCAGAGTAAATGCTTAATAAATGCTTATTGAAACTGCTTTTAAAAGAAAACAAACAAAACCCCCTTGATATAAGTTTGTTTGCTCATCACTTAGTGTCTTTCTCATAAAAGCATAGGAACCATTGGCTCTTCCAGTTGTGTGGATACCGGAAAAGGGGTGGTGGGGTGGGAGAAGGTGATTATCATCCCCAAAAACTGGCTGTACCCATTTGGATGCTGAAGAGCACTCAGTTCACTGATTCACCAGCAGCAGCGTTGAGTGCACTACTGAGTCAGAGAAGTTAAGATCTGAGATTTCTCTCTCCTCCATTCATTCTCCCTCCCTAGCCAAAGACTCACCCATTGGGGAGAGCAAGGGACAAGCTCTCACAGGCCAGCTGCTAGTGAGCCTTGCCTCTTAATTCTCTTCTTCTGAGGCCACAAAAACTTCCTCTGCCCAAGCAGAAATCTAGCCCTGTGTTTGTTCACCAAGAATACTTTGTGCCACACCAAGGCTAACTGAGCTTGTTATACCAGCTGAGGCTATTTCTTTAACTGGGGCAACAGGAATATTCTGAGAGGGCCAGTTGGCAGTCTTAGGTTCTTTGGATTCTAGAGGAAGCAAATTTTTGCAGTGGTTTAAGTGTGTTCGACTCAGAGTCAGGAAAACCTGAACTTGAACACTGCCTTAGGCAGTATGGTGTGTCCCTGGATCCTCTCTCAGCCTCAGTTACTTCATCTGTAAAATGGAGATAATAATCATGACTACCTCAATAGGGTTGTTGTGGGGATTAAATGAGGTAATATATATATATGGCACTTTTTAAATCTTCAAGTGCCATGTTAATGCTGGCTCTCGTCATCATCATTGTTATTATTTATTGTACTTCTAGATTTCCTAGAGGCAACATAAAGTAAAATAGAGTGGTAGATGTAGAGTTAGGAGGACTCAGGTTCAAATCTGACTCTTCCTGGCTGTATTGTCAAGGCCTAGTTATTTAAACTTCTGAGCCTCAGTTTCCTCATTTATAAAATGGAGGTAACAGTACCTAGCATACAAGGTTTTTGTAAGACCTGAATGAGATAATAGATGGAGAACAGCATATGAGCTTTCTGGTGCTAGAGGTGTCTTTGTTATTATTTTCTCCTTTTCTTGGATTAAACTTCTCATCTGTAAAAACCAGAATAGCAACAGCCCCTCCTGAACGAAGTCTATTGTGGGGATCAAATGAAATAATATCTGTATGTCATGTAGCTAGAGAGAGATTATGTGTAACATGCTTTGTAATAATCCTTAAGGCCCTATAAAAGTGTCCCCAATAGCAGCTACATGGGAGAGTGCCTATAGCCTGTTGAATTTGGAAACAGGAAGACGAGCTCCAGCCTTGCCGCAGACACTTACTGGCAGTATGGTCTGGGCAAAATTAACCTCTCTCTGCCTCAGTTTCCTGAAAAGAGGAAAAATAATAGCATCTCCCTCAACGGGTCATAGCAAGGGCTCAAAGGAGATAAAATATGAAAAATGCTTTGTGACCCATAAAGCACTGAGCAAAGCTTTCTCATTGCTGTTATTATTCAAAATCCAGTTGCTTTCCAGTCCCTCCCCAGCAGGCCTTGCCAACCAGTGTAGGCATCTAAAGGACTACTCATAACTCTGGCCCCCAGGGAAGACCTACAAAGGAAAACAGCCAACAGACCCTACAGGGGATTTGTACAGACTTGTCTGCAGCCTTCAAAGGGTTAAACATGCAGCCACTCGGTGGGAACCTGGAGGAGCGTCCAAGGTCAGGAAATGAGTGTGTGTGGCATCAGCCCAAGGCGGCTGCAGAGACGTTGACCTCGGGAAAATCAGCAAACTTCTGAAGATGAATGCAGGGAGATTAATTAATGGCCAACGTAGGAAGTGGAGCATGACATCTCATTATCTTTAGATAGTGACTCAACTCAGAAAGTGTTTATTGAATGCCCAATTCAACCGATGAGACAGTTTGGGAGTGCCTACTGTGTGCCAACTCACTGTGATAGGTGTTGGGGACACAAAAGCAAAAATGAACTCTTTTTTTAAAAAATGTATTATTTATTTTTTAAAGATAATTTCATCTTCTGGATTCTTTCTCTATCTGTCCCTCACCCATTGTGAAGGCAAGAAATATGCTATCAATTATACATGTGAAATCTTATAAAACATATTTCCATCAAAATCACTTTTGCTCTCAAGGATCTTACCACATGATTATTTTTTTTTAAACCCTTATCTTCCAATTTAGAATCAATGCTGTATACTGGTCCCAAGGCAGAAGAGTGGTAAGGGCTAGGTAATGGGCATTAAGTGACTTACCCAGGGTCATATAGCTAGGATGTATCCACCTAACTGCCCCATTACACATGATCTTAATCAACTAATTCTCACTTTATGAAGTGCTTTTGGTGCTATGAGAGATGCAACCTGCAGATGAGACAATCTCTGCCCTCAAGTAATTTCTGTTCTAGTCAGGGTGTTCAACACCAGTAGAGATAGTTATAATCAACAGGTAGCCAGCAGCTCCTCAGAGCTCAGGGCTGACCCAAGTGTAGCTCTCATGTGTAAGGGGAAGGGAAGAATAAAGTTTTCTCTCTCATGAGGGACTAAGGAGGGCAACTCTCTGTCTCCTTTTAGCAGAATCCATGGAGAGAAGTTGTCTTTATTTCCATCAAGAAGATAATGGAGGGGACAGCTGGGTAGCTCAGTGGATTAAGAGCCAGGCCTAGAGATGGGAGGTGCTAGGTTCAAATCTGGCCTCAGACACTTCCCAGCTGTGTGACCCTGGGCAAGTCACTTAACCCCATTGCCTAGCCCTGACCACTCTTCTGCCTTGAAAAGGATACACAGCATTGACTCCAAAGTGGAAGGTAGGGGTTTAAAAAAAAAAGATGATGATGGAGAAGTCATGGGCATGTAGGACAGGTCTGTGGCTATCCTAGTAAATGTCCCAGTAGAGGCACTTCAGGAGCTGAATCAGAAACCAAGAGTGAACAATGAGCTACAAACAGGGTCTGAAGTCAGGACTAGAACAGAGATAGTGAGGCCAGAGTCATGTAGAGAGAACAGTCATATTTGCAGATGTGATCACAGAAACAAATAGGCCTTTGTTGAAATCCTCCTCAACCTTGGGACCATCCAGGAGTATACTCCAACTAAAGAGAAAAAGAACCCAGGCTTTCTCCCGCCAGAGTCATGAATTTTAGAGGATGCTGTTGTTCAGTCATTTCAATTGCGTCTGACTCAAAGTGACCTCCATTTTGGGGTTTTCTTGGCAAAGATACCAGAATGGTTTGCCATTTCCTTCTCTGGCTCATTTTACAGAGGAAGAAACTGAGTCAGACAGAGCTGTGTGATTTGGCCAGGGTTATGCAGCAAGATGAGGCCAGACTTGAACTTAGGAAGCTGAGTCTTCAAGGCTGGCACTCTACCCGTTGAGTGACTTAACTGCCCTAAATCTTAGAGGATATCCTAACCTGCACTGAAAGGAAGTAGAAGTACTTACTCATGTAAAAATATGTACTGAGGTTGATTTTCTTATCTTTTTATGTATTTCTGCCTAATTCAATGATTACTCTTTCAATGCTGTTCCTTGCTTGGGTCTGTCAACAACGTGAGCCAATGAATAAACTTCAGGAGTTCCCAGTGTTCAAACTGGGTGGGACCAAGATAGATATATTATCATGAAAATTCCCCGTGAATCTGGACCTGAGTCTGTGAAGATATCTGGATGATGAGGCCTGAGCTACACATAGCATGCCCAACAGGCACCTGGGAGTTAAAACACTGAGCTAGGCTTTATCCAAAGCAGAGTGCCCAGATGAGCACTCCACCCTCTAAAAGGTGTTACCCCATGGGAAAACGTTCATATGTTACACAAACGATCATATGTTACACAATCATATTTTATATAGATACCTTGAACACCTAAAATAGCTTGTGATCTCACTGATCTCTGTGGATGTCCAATTTCTTCCATTGGTGCATCCCACAAGCCATTCTATCCTGTGCAATTCCCATTCATGTTTTCCTACAAGTTTACCATTCAACATATGCTGAGAACCCTTCTTGCTTTCTCTTAACTGCTTAAGGAACTTGAGCATTCAGCACATTTTATTTCCTGAAATAAAAGCAGGTGATAAATAAAAAGATTTGCATTCTCTACAGGCCATGGGTTAAGTCCAGTAGTTAGGAGGGAAGTATGGCGCCAATAAGGAGGTTTTCTATTCCAGATGGGTAACAACATCTCTGACCCTAGATCTCTCTAACCCTTCTCAATTGCCATTCAATAACTTGCTAGGGGGTTCTCCACAAGCTTCTTGGTCTTCCTCTAAGAAATCCAAGCTGATATCCCAGCAGTATCCCTTACTTCCAATTTTCCAAACTCTTTCCCATCCTCAGTCCAAGCGACCAAGCATTCTTTTGTCGTTAGCTAACCCCTAGAGGAGACAACTTTTCTCCCAAAGTTGGAGAGAAGCCTTGGTTGGCAGATAAACAAGTGAGTCAATTTAGCCTAAATATAATGGAGGGACTGGCCAATGAGGGTCTAGTTGTTAGGATATGCTTAGTATACTCTGCCTGGTACCAAGCCACAGGGAAGCTTGTTGAGCCTGTTTCCAGAAAGGCAGAAATGTGAATTGGGCAAAGTTTATTTCAGGACTCCATTCCTCCTTTGGACTCTGGAAGGCTTCACTTAATCTATGCTCCACCCTCATCTTCCTGCTCCTTCTTTCCTTTAGGAATATCTCCATTACCTTCAGGTTCATCCAGTCAGAACTAGCAAAGATCTTAGAGATCATCTGGTCCAATTCTTTCATTTGCTAGATGAGGAAACAAACTCAGAAAAGCAAAATGATTTGCCCAAGGTCACACAGGTAGAAAGTGGATCTGAGGTGGGTGGGAATGGGGGGAACTGGGTGACTCAGTGAATAGAGAGCCAGGCTTAGATATGGGAGGTCCTGGGTTCAATTCTGGATTCAGACACTTCCTACCTGTGTGACCCTGAGCAAGTCACTTAACCCCTCATTGCCTAGCCCTTACCACGCTTCTGCCTTGAAATGGATACACAGTATTGATTCTAAGATAGAAGGTAAGGATTTTTTTTTAAAAAACTGGATCTGGGATTTGAACCTGTGTCTCTTGATCTCTGTGCCTTTGAAAGTAAATGAAAAGACAACTACGCTGGTTGGACTATTGGGGAGAAAACAAGTGGAGAAGACTCTCTCCCTATTGGCCTGTCTTCTCTTCCTCCATGTAACATCCTCATTTTCACAACTTTCTAGAGAGAATGGACTTTTTAAAATTTGTGCTCTAACCCTGAACAGTAACTGAAAGTAGAATGTAAATTCCATGAAGGCAGAGGTCTCTCTTTCAGATTTTTACCCTCTGAGCCTAGAACAATACCTGGTCAACTTAATAATTGTTTATCAATTATTTGATCGATTAATAATGAGAATTTCATATTGAATGAGAGGGAAGCACTATATCCTATCAGGGTGTGAGGTGGTACATTGGAGAGAATGCCAAGCATGGAGTCAGGAAGATTCATCTTCCTGAGTTCAATCTAGCCTCAGACACTTACTAGCTATCTATGTGACCCTAGGCAACTCACTTAACCCTATTTAACTCAGTTTCCTCATCCTTAAAATGAGCTGGAGAAGGAAATGGCAAACCACTCTAGTATCTTCATCAAGAAAATTCCCAAATGGGATCACTAAGAATCAGACATGACTGAAATGACTGAACAACCACAAAAAATATCAGATTAGACCAGACAGGGTCTAATCTAGAGTAGGAAGAGCTTTGTATCTCCTCTCAAATAATACAACTAGGTCATCTGTGTGTAGGCTTGGCTCTGACTAAAGGAAAAATAGCCAAATGGTACCGAAATCTTAATAGAACAACAGAAGAGAAATCAATAATAATAATAATATATAGCATTAAAGTTTGGATGGTAGGTGCTATAATTATTCTCATTTTACAGTTGAGGAAACTGAGGTAGATAGAAGTTAAGTGATTAACCTGGAGTCACACAGCTAATAAATATCTATGATGGGATTTAAACTCAGATCCTCCTGACTCCAAGACCAGAACTCTATCCACTACTCCACCTAGTTTCCTCTAGCATAAGGATAAGAATCAGAGAGTAAGAAGTGATATAGTTATTTGGGTGGAGTGAACCTGGGTGTGGGAGAGTTGATAACCTAGTTTCAGACAGCTTCAAAACCAGGTTCCATTTCTCCCTACAAATGCCAGTCATCCCAGGATATTTTTTCAATGTCACCTTAAGACAAAGGTACACAGCCGTGTGATTCTGGGCAAGTCACTTAACCCCAATTACCTGGCCCTCACTGTCTTGGAACAGATACTTAGTATTAGTTCTAAAACTAATAGGTATGAGTTAAATAATAGAAGGTATGAGCTAAAAAAAAAAAGACAAAGGTACAGACTGAGTCATGGGGTTCATGAGCTCCTTGAGAACAATGATAGTCAAGTTGGGTCTACACATGCAAAGAGGAAAACTGAAGATGCCATGGGGTTTTGGTGATATCATAAGAAAAAGTAACACTTAAGGGGCAGGTAGGTGGATCAATGGATTAAGAGCCAGGCCTAAAGATGAAAGTTCTCTAGGTTCAAATCTGGCCTCAGACATTTCCTTGCTATGTGACCCTGGGCAAGTCACTCAACCTCAGTTGCCTAACTCTTTTCATTCTTCTGCCTTGGAACCAAAATACAGTATTGATTCTAAGACAGAAGGAAAGGGGTTAAAAAATTAATATTTATATTATGCTCCTGGTTTACAAAGAGCTTTACAAGACATCTCATTTGATCCTCACAGCAATCTCGTGGGAGATGCTATTATTATCATTTTATAGATGAGGAAATGGAGACCAAGTTGTTTAGTACCTTGCTTGGGATCACACAGCTAATGGATGTCTAAGACAGGATTTGGACTCAGGTCTTCCTGGTTCTGAGGCTCTGAGTCCAGTTTACATTCTATTTCTGAAACCAATGCAGGTTTGGGGGATTTTCCAGATCATTCTTTACTTTGCACATGTTAGACATGCCTGCTTTCTAAGAAGTATAAATAGGTTACACAGGTCAAGACTTGATGGTAAGTTTTCCTAAAATGGAAAGCGGCTTTCCCCAACAGAAAAGTGGTCAAAAGATAATCTTCTAGCAAGGAAAGGGCTTCATGCTCTGTCCACCAGAGAGTCATATGGCTTAGAATATCTATGTGGCACATGGCCAGGGATGTGCTAATGAATGTCTAACAACCAGCTTTCCTCTCTCCCCCTCCCAGAAAAAGCATAAGTGCATATTTTTAAGTTTAATCCACATTCATATTTTCTCCATCATATTCTTAAATTTAGAAAATAAACAGAGCAATAAGTCCTGGTATGTAATGTATGTTGGTTTTCCAAGGTGTAAATGATCACTCTGGAAATTTAACAATCAGCTATCAGGAATCTATTGGAGCTGGTTCCAGCATACCCCTGCCTCTGTCCCTATTCTATCTTTTCTGATCTTGGCTAAAGGAGGATTGGAGACAGAATGTGTGGGGTGCAGAGGTGAACCCCTGAGGTTCGGGAAGGATATCTTTTGCAAGAATGCAAGACTCTGAAACTTAGCTTAAAAGAGAGAGATTTATTAGTAATGTGAAATCTTTGGCCAGCAAGACAGCATGAGTGGAACCATCTGGAGGTTGCTCCCAGAATGCCTCCATTCTGGAGATTTTTAATATTCTTTTACAGCAGTGAGGACATGATTCTGGAGCAAGGGGTAGGGGGGAGGAGGTTTGCCCAAGGCATGGGATGGTTCTCATGATTCAGAGGACAGATGGATGAGGTGTGTCTTTGTCCATCTCAAATCAATGGGACAATCAAAGGAGGATAATCTTCTCAGGGTTTGATGTTTGAGGTTGGGAGTCAAAGGGGAAGGGAGCAAAGGAATTTCCCTGATAATAGTTTGCCTAAGTTTCTGGGAGTACAATGCCCATGCCAAAGTGTAATTAGAATTTTGTGCCCTAAGCTCCATTTCCCAGAATTCCTCTTTTGTCCCCATGTTACATCTTTACATTTTGTAGATAAGTTTCTGTAACTCTGCCTTTTTTTTTCCTCTTCTCTTTCTTTCCCAGTCCAGGAGACTGCTCTTTACTCACTGTTTTTACTTTCTTCTACTTCAAGTGATTATTAATAAATCTTATAAAATATAACACTTGGAGTTATTGGATATTAGTTTTAATCTTACAATGACTATAAATTTTGGAACAGCTATTAGAGTTTGCCAGTAGTCTTTGATGCCACAGCCTAGTATCTGTTGATACAGCCCAGTAGTGGGTCAATTCAGTACCCAAGAGATCAGATTCTACAATCAAGGAAGTGACTCTTCTATCAACTAGACCACACTGAGAAGTGGCATTGGTGGGGTGAATGCTTTGTAGCAACCACTTTACATTGGAGCCCATTCTTCCCAGGAACAGTAGAGGGGAGAGTGGACTCAAACTCAAAGTGGTTTCTACAAAGCATTCCCTCCCAACCTCCTTCCAACTGTGACCTAAACCAGCCACTCGTGGCCCCCATTGGTCAGACTCGCAGCTTCATTGGTGACTTGCAATAGTTATACCTCAAGGATATGTCAGAGACAAGAATAAGCAAAGTCTCCAGGGCTGGCCTTCTACTACACCCTCCTGTATCACATTTACATAAGACTTTTTTTTTCCCATTTGCAAAGAGCTTTAGAAATTTTTTACAATGGTCCTATGAATTATTTATCTCCATTTTACAGATAATAACTGCAAGGGCTCAGAGGTGAAAAGATTTGTCAGAGGTGATGCTGCTAGTGTGGCCCAGAGCTAGAACCACAACATCTATACTGGGCAGTGACTTAAGAGGCTCCTAGAATGGAATAGGGAAACATGGTATTTTCTGCTGATTGGCACTCACCTGAATATAGGCATGAAATTCTCCTCTTAATTGAATGTCCTTTCTCAGGATGAAATGGTGACCATAGCTCTGAGGGAGGAAATGTAAAGAAGAAAGTGACTGTCACCAGTTTACTGCCATCACTCTGATAAAAATAGCTGATTGCCTTTCAGGATCTCCATATCATTTGCCAAGGGGAACTAGGTGGATGCAACTAGCAGCCTCTCCTGATATGGAAGGGTCAGACAGCTTGAAGCTCCACTCCCATTTGTTTATATGGACAAACTCTTTCAAGCTTTAACAGGTGAAAAGTCAACCTATTCAGGGGACAGAATTAGCCACTGGCTCTTTAGCTTTTTCTTCTTTCAGTATCTCCAAGGTGGCTATTTGGGGAATCAGGACCCTCCTTCAAAGGTACAGAAAAAGTTGGAGAAAGAAGGAAACTCAAATAGCTCTAAGAATGTAGGGCAGGACTTTGATCCAGCCATACTACTGTTGGGTTTATACCCCAAAGAGAAAATGGGGGGAAAGACTTGTACAAAAATATCCATAGTCACGTTCTTTGTGGTGGCAAAAAAATTGGTTAATGAGGGAATGCCCTTCAATTAGGGAATGGCTGAACAAATTGTGGTATCTGTTGGTGATGGAATACTATTGTGCTCAAAGGAATAATGAACTGAAGGAATTCCATGGAGACTGGAACAACCTCCAAGAAGTGATGCAGAGCGAAAGGAGCAGAACCAGGAGAACATTGTACACAGAGACTGATACACTGTGGTACAATCGAATGTAATGGACTTCTCCATTAGTGGCAATGCAATGACCCAGAATAACTTAGAGGAACCTAGGAGAAAAATCAATTTCCACATCCAGAGGAAACAGTGTGGGAGTAAAAACAGAAGAAAAACAACTACTTGACCACATGGGTTGATGGGGATATGATTGGGGATGTAGATTCTAAATGATCACCCAAGTGCAAATATCAATAATATAGAAATAGGTCTTGATCAATGACACGTGTAAAACCCAGTGTCAGCTACAGGAAGGGGGTGGGAGGAAGGGAGAGAAAGAACATGATTCTAGTAACCATGGAAAAATATTCTTAATTAATTAATAAACTTTAAAAAAAGCAAAGATTAAAAAAAAGTAGGGCAAGAAAGGGAAAAGTCAGAGTCTTCCAAGGAAGTTTGAAAGAGATTAGCTAGAAATGTAGGTATGGGAATAATACTATGCTTTAAGAAATGATGGACTGGAGGATTTCTATATGAACTAGAAGAATCTCCAGGAACTAGCCTAGAGTGAAAAGAGCAGAACCAAAGGAACATTATACACAGAGACTGATACATTGTGAAACAATCCAATGTAATGAACTTTGCTACTACAAGACAATCCCAAGGGATTTATGAGAAATAATGTTATCCACATCAAGAGAAAGAACTGTGGGAATAGAAATACAGAAGAAAAACAAATGACTTATCTGTTCTTATGGATATATAATTGGGGGTTTTGGTTTTAAAAGATTACTCTATTGCAAAAATGAATAATATGGAAATAAGCATAAGTGATAACATTTGTATAATTCAGTAGAAGTGCTTATTGGATCCAGGATCAGGGAGGGAAGAGGGGAAGAAAAGAAAATGAAATATGTAACCATGGAAAATATTTTAAAAATAAAAATAAAGACACCAGCTGTGGAAAAAAACAAGAGAAAAAAGAAAAGTAGATATGTTCTATATAGTATCAATAATAGGCAAAGCAGTGATGCGATCTTTCTTCGACATGCCCAAACTTTCTTTGTTTTAAAAATGGCTCTTTACAAAATCCCATCAGATCTCTTGGGGACACTTGTTGTGCCAGCCAAGAAACCAGGGTTTCTCTACTCTGAACCTTCGGGGGTTCAGGTTATCAGACCTGAGCTGTCTAACTTTGGGGGGGGGGCGTTACTTAGATAGGGACCCCCTCTCCCTCTTTCCCTCCTGAATCTCAATCCTTATCTTTCATCAGCCCTGTCCCTTTCCTGCTTTCCTTGAATAAATTCAGTTATTAGGACCCAGAACTGACTCCAGCTTTATTCGAGGACAGCCTGAATTGAGGAGGGAGGAAAAGGGGTTTCTCTCTCCCCAAAAGAAAGAGGCTTACCACCCAAAGCCTCTTCCAACAAAGATCCGAAAGAGCTTGCCAGTAGGAATTGAAGGCAGCCTTACTGAGGGGGGTCTAGTCAGAGAGGACTGAGGGAGAAAAGACAAAATCCATCTTCTTTCTCTCCTCTGGCTAAGCAGTACCACCTCCTTTCACTCTGTCCCTGCTTTAGAAGGAAGAGGCTCCATTTCCATTTCTCCCCTTTTCTCCATTATATTACACTTTTTAGAGACCAAGTGCCCAAACTACACCCTCATGCCACATATTAGAGGAAGTGCTCCCAAGGCTACTGGGCAGAGGGGCAGGTCATGTGAGAAACGTTCTTGGGCTCGGTGGAGTGGGAAGGGAAAGCAACCCCCTCTGGCACATATGCCATAGGTTTGCCAACATAGTCATAGTCCTTTGCCAACTTGTGCCAAATGCAACACGATGATATCCATCCTGCCATCATTGAGATCTAGTCTCCATGTCTAGTACCCTTTCTCAGAACCCACCTTCCTCTCCAATTCCCGTTAGAGTGAATTCTATAGAGGAAGATTCTATAAGACAGGAGTTCTACACTCCAAGGGTCTGTGAAACTGGATGGTATGGGGTAGGAAATTATATCTTTAGGGGGCAGCTGAGTGACTCAGTGGCTCAGCCAGGCCATACTTCCTACCGGTGTGACCCTGGGCAAGTCACTTAACATCCATTGCCTAGGTCTTACTGCTCTTCTGCCTTAGAACCAGTACACAGTACTGACTCTAAGATGGAAGGTTAGGGTTTAAAAAAAAAAAAAGGAAATTATGTCTTTATTTCAATATAACTGGAGTCCTTTGTGATTCTTTGTAAATTTTAAAACATTATTCTTAGAAAAGGACCTATGAGTCTGCAAAGGGGTCCATGAATAGGTGAAGAAGCCTGGATCAAGGAGATGGGTTTCCCCTTCTCTTGGAATGATTCTGTAGGCAGTGTCATAGGTCCCCTCCACAATTGTTTGGTTTTACCACTACAATTCCATGCTAAAGCAGAGGATCTCAAGCCAGAAGCCCATGGCTGCTACCTGTTCCCAGCCTCACCCACAAACTGTTTTTTGCTACCCTGGAAAAAGAAATTGGTTACCTTTCTATAAAACAGAAAATGAAGTCAAAGGGAATCTTTCTCATGTATTGTGCAGTATCCCACTTTCTAAGGTCTAATGGCTCATTGTGATGGGAAGGTGACCCTGGGTTTGCAAAGGTTATGCCCAAGGGCTAGACTGTGGGGTTCTGGGTCTGTCCTCAGAGGACTAACCTAGCTATGTTGAGGAGCTCATCACCAGGACTTTGGCACCAGGTAATGATTTCTTTTGGCTGCAGAAACTTGTGAAAAAGGAGACCAAGGACATTAAGTGGAGGGCAGATGACTAAACAATAACAAATGTATGTATGCATTAATGTGTGTATGTTTGAATAAAAAAGCATAAAGGGCCTGGGGTATGGATTGGTGTGGTATGAAATCATTGTTCTTTATGAACTGGGCAACATAGAACACAGAGACATTAGTATAAGTTTGGTACACCCTAAAATCTCTGAACTGTTGCATACCTTTTGACCATTAAAACCATGATGGGGATGGGGGGGGGGGTGAGCTTCTAGGTGACTCAGTGAGATCAGAGGTCCTGGGTTCGAATTTGACTATATCGTGGGGAAGTCATTTAATCCCCATTACCCAGCTGTTACCACTCTTCTGCCTTGGAACCAGTATACAGTGTTGATTTTATAATGGAAGGGAAGAATTTAAAAACAAAACAAAACCCAACTAGGCCTACAGCCCAAAGAGATCAAAGAAAGAGAAGCCCTTACATGTACACAAATATTTATAGTCCCTCTTTTTGTAAAGGCAAAGAATTGGAATCGAAGGGAGTGCCTGTCAGTTGGGGAATTACTGAATAAATTGTGGCATATGAATGTAATGGAATATTTTTATGCTATCAGAAAGGAAGGATCTGCTGGGGACAGAGTAAGTACTTTCACAAGGACACAAATGAAGGAGGGAAGGAAGAGATGCAAAGTGCACCAAGAAAATTTGAGGATGGAGAAAGCACTCACGTCTGAGGGGAATCGAGAAAAGCTTGGAGGAAGTGAAAAGTCCTTGAATGTCTAGATGCATAGGACAAGACTGGGAAACTGCTATCAAGGAGGAACGTGAGGATATGTGAAGGAAATTAAACGACAAATTAGATCCACTGAGGAAAAGCAGCCATAAAAGACATACTAATGAGTTTGCCTGAGGAATCTCAAATATCTTCACATATTCTCACAGAGGAAAATAAGCATTTATTAAGTACTTCCTTCATGCCAGGCACTGTACTGATATATACAAATATGATCTCATTTGATCCTCCCAACAACCCTGGGAGATAGATGTGATTAGAATCCCTATTTTTCAGTTAAGGAAACTGAATCAGACAGAAGTTAAGTGACTTGGCCAGGGTCCCTCAGCTAGTAAGTACCCAAGACTGGATTTACACTGAGATCTTCCTGACACCAAGCTCAGTCCTCTAATCTATTAATCCAGTCTAGAGTGAACTGTCAATTGTAAGATGGGGAGCAACCTCCTTCTTCCCTATTTACCACCATTTTCTTTCCAGTCACTCTCCTGGACTCAGATGCTTCAGCAGCCCCAGGTTCCCCAGAGTTCTTCATTCTTTCCAGTGGCCTAGAGATGACTGCTTCTAAAGTTGATAACATCAACATATCTCTTTCCATTCCAAGGGGATGTCCAAGGGGAAGTCCCACAATTTCACAATATCCTACTTTTCCCCAGCAAAAGAGGGAGGATCATTTCTTCACCTAGGCTGGTTAAGCAGACCATGAGATAACAAATGAGAAAGACTTTGTGATCATCAGTGCTCATGAAGATATTTTTTGGATGGGGCTATTGCGGAAATTGGTTTTGCTTGAGTAGGCATATTTGTTACAAAGGTTTTATTTTGCTTTTCTTTTTTCATTGGGTGGGAGAGAGGAAATGGCAAGAGGGAGAGATTTCTGCTCATTTTAACTTTAAAAAAGGAAAAGAAAAATAGATATATGGAGGGATCAAGTGTTACTATCATTTTCATTTAAGCGTAAAAAACTCCCAATCTTTATTAGTATTTTCCTGCCCCCTACAATGATAACTAGCATTTCTATCATGGTTTAAAGTCTCATTTGGGATCAACTGTGGTAGACTTTGCTATTACGATGATAATGACAGTTCTGAGGGACTTAGGACAGACAAAGAGTGCTCTCGACCTCCAGACAAGAACTGCTGGAGTCAGAATGCAGATGAAAGCATACAATTTTTCAGTTGCCTATTTGGGTTTCTTTGGGGGTTTGGGTTTTATGAGATTACTCACTCACAAAAATGCACAATATGGAAATAGGTTTTGCATGATAACACCCTTACAACCCAGGATCAAATACTTGTCAACACCAGGGTGGGAAGGAAAGGAAGGGAGGGGGTCTACATGTAGACACACATACATATTTTTATATTTTACATATATGTTATATATGTACATAAACATATTTTACATATATATGTAAATAAAGTCTGTTTGGGTTTCCCAACAATCCAGTGAGGCAGGTGCTAAAGGTATTATTAACTGTATTTTTTACAGGTGAGAAAACAGGACTCTTAGAGGTGAGGTGATTTGTCTTGGTCAGATACACATTATTTCACTTGGGCCCTATACCTTCCTTGTGAAGAAGGTGCTACAGGTATTGTTATACACATTTTACAGATGAGAAAATCAAGGCTCAAAGGAGTGAAATAACTTGCCCACCTTCACTAGCAAGAGTGAGGAGCAAAATTCAAGCAGGTCATCCCAAAGGCAGGTCCAGCATCGTAGCCATTGCCTCCTGCTCTCTGTCCATGTTGTATATGCACCAAACTGAAGTTCTCTGGAAACTCCCTCCTGACTCCAACACATAGTCTTTGTTTTATTAACTTCAGGGGCTTTCTCTCCCTCCTTCCTTTCCTCTCCCCTCCCTCCCTCCCTCTCTCTCTGTCTCTGTCTCTGTTTCTCTCTCTCTCCGTTGGTCTCTCTAACATAATTTTAATCAGTTCAAGGTCAATGGAGCCTCCCATTGGAGAATCTCTCCCTATAGCCACTTGGGAGAAATCAGGCTTAGCTGCCCACTCCCTGCCCCTCCTCTGCAGGGAGTAAATGCTTATTAAATTGACCTCAAAACAGTTGGGAAACTAATCAGCTATTGCCACCCTGTCCTGTGTTTTTGAAGGCCAGAGGGGACTGAAAAGGAACAATTAGTGTCCCTCACCTCTCTGCCCTCCCATCTCCTACTCCTCCCACTTAACTGTTAGATCCATCCTGGGTAGGAATTAGGAAGTGACCCTCCCTCAGATCATGTTGGGTTTTTAGTATAACATCACACATTTTCCATGTTGCCCCACCCCAGAACACTCCAAATGTCAGGTCTATCAGCCCAGGCATGAGTTCTCTCCTCTTAACACTATAAACTAGGATGGACACAGAGCTCGTTATCTGAAATGCTAGGAGCAGAGCTCTTTTGGGAATAAGAGCTTCTTTAGGAATAATCTCTGACTTCTATTCAGTACTTGCTATCTTTTTTTTTTCAACCCTCACCTTCCATCTTAGAATCACTACTGTGTATTGGATCTAAGACAGAAGAGTGGTAAGGGCTAGGCAATGGAAGTTAAGTGACTTGCCCAGGGTCACACAGCTGGGAAATGTCTGAGGCCAGATTTGAACCCAGGACCTCCCAGGCTCTCAAACCACCAAGAAATCTAGCTGCCCCCTTGCTTACTGTCTTTTTACAAAGGGTTTTAGACCCATCTTATATGATCATCTTTTTCTACTGACACAACTCAAGTGAAAGATTATTTATTAAATATATACTGTATGCAAGACACTTTCCCAATATCCATTAGGGAATACAAAAAAAAAAAGGAGAACACTCTATGCCTCTGGGTCCCAGAAGGGCAGGAACATAACATGGACACACAAATAAGTAGGCAGAGGTGATTTGAAGTGGAAAAAACCCCTAACAAACGAAGGGATCTAGGAAGAGTTCTCCAAGGTTGTGGCATTTGAAAAAAAGGTTAAAAGGAGATAAAGACTCTGTGAGTAAGAGAGAAAGAGAATGACCCACAGAAATAGGTAGGCCAGCAAAAGCACAATAGCAAATAAGACTGTAAACATACATACATAGGATAGTTATGTGTGGTTGGTAACTCTCTAAATATAAAGATGAGTCAGCTGTGAGTGGAGACAGATGAGAATCTGACCCACTGATCTCTGAGGGAGATTGATTGTAATTTCCACCCTTGTGAAAATGGCCCTCCTCCCACTTTCTCAGGAGAATGATGGCTGGCCACTTGCTCCTTACCTCACCTATCTCCAAGATGGGTATTGGGCTACAATTATGTCTACTACACCTCAAATATTGGTCATGGAGGGATACAATACTTTGGGGGCCCGGGATTGATGCCACTCTCCAGTGAAGAGAAATAATAATTAGCTTATGATTGACACCTTAGCTCCTTCTCCCAAATACTGAATTGGGCCATATGAATCTCTCTCTTCATCCAAGTAAACAGCAAACAGAAAACGGGGAAGGTGTACCAAAAAGAATGGACCATCGAATACAGAAGAGCAAAGTCTACTTACTTCCCCAAGGCCAGAGGGAATGGAATGATCTAATCAAGAAGAGACTGTTTTTTGAGTCTTCTGGCTTGTGCATAATGGGCTACAGGGGACATGCCAGAGGCTAGTTCCCCAGGTAGACCTTTCAGGTATTTCAGAGCCTGAGCTCACTTCTCTCAACCATCTCTCTGAAGTCACATCTCCTTCACCTACATCAGGCATTGATTGTCCCAGGCTCAAAGCCCTCCTAGCCATTCGAGAATCACATTTCCTTACAGGTACACAGTATAGTCACAGACGTGGGACTGACACACAGTAAAATAACAGAACTGGAATTCTAATCTAGATCCTCTGACTCCAAATCCATTAGGTTTTTGTGGCATTCTGACTATCTCATTAATCAGAAAGACAATTTCAATAGTCAGATAAACAACCAAAAGAGGTTAGGACAACAGAAGGAATTCACGGTTATCCTTCCTGAGGAAGTTTGACCTATGAAAGAGAAATACTGATGTGTCTCTTAAAATACATGTGGTTTGGACTTTTTACACATTAGCAACAATAAATTTACTTAGTGTTAAAATGCATAAAAAGGATGTTGGAATAACCAAAGAAAGAAAATCAACAATATAATTTTTTTTATTTTCTTTTTTTTAAACCCTGAACTTCTGGTTAAATATCAATTCTAAGGCAGAAGAGTGGCAAGGGCTAGGCAACTGGGATTAAGTGACTTGCCCAGGGTCACATAGTCAGGAGTGTCTGATATAAGATTTGAACCCAGGTCCTCCTAACTCCAGCCCTGGCACTCTATCCACTGTGCTACCTAGCTGCCCCTATAATATAACTTAAGATAGTTTTGAATGAACCAACTTCCTATAAGTCTATGCCCATTCAGAATTAATCGATCTTATTTAAATCAGCAGTCAAAAAGGCCTCACAATCAATTTCTTCTATAATATCAATAGTGCAACAAAGAAGAACAAGCATATGACTGATTGGCTATAACCATTCTCTGAAAGTCTTCTTGAAGAGTTTCTTTCATTTCTATTGCCCTTCCAGCCCTTGCATTAATCCCCACCTCTACACTGACCAAATCTACTGTACCCCAGGAATCTTCTCTTCATTTCCTTTCCCAACCCTCTACATTTTTACCAAGAGATAACATCATCTCTAAGGTAAGAGCCTGGCTTTGTGTATACAACAGAGCTAATCAAGTATGTTATCTCTCATATTGCATTTGGCAGGCATTTTATCTCCAGAGGCCCATGATGTCTGTCTCTGAGTATTTGAAGGGCTGCCATATGAAAAAGAGACTAGACTTGTTCTTGTTGGCTCCAGAAACTGGAGCTAGAAGTTGGAGGAAGGAAGGAAGGCAAGAGGAGAAATGGTGAGCTTCATATAACGAAAAGCTTTCTAACTATTAGAGCTGTCTGGATCAGAATGGGCAGGTGGTGTGAGCTCCTTCCTTTCCCTGGAAGTTTTCAAATGGAGCCGGAATGACCCCACTGTCAGGGATGGCAAAGGGGATTCCTGTGTAGTTACAGGTTGTACTTAATGACCTGTGAGGTTCCTTCTAGCTCTGATAACAGCTTCCATCTTCAAAAGTGAACTATTCTGTGAGAACCACTGCTTCAAGTTTTGCCCTAAGGCCTCAAAAAGCAGTCTCATGGCTCATTTGGCTGTGATAACTATGTCATGAAATGTAGGTCCCTTGGCCTGGGGAAAGACAATGGCATAAGAGTTCATGATGCTGTCTTCTCAATAACAATGACAGAGGCACCTCTTTGTGCAAGATTGGCTAGGAGCTCCCCAACAGAGCTGTCTCAAGAGCACAAACTCTCCTACCTCAAGCCATCTTGCTCCAGATATTTGTTTACAGTAGAGTTGGCAGGATAAGCACTATTTTCTGTACCACTCATTTTGGCTTTGCAATACAGAAAAGAATGTAAGTTTTTCAAGAGTCTAAAAAGAATAACTCCCATTTATATAGTTCTTTCCTTGCCTTTAGGATAGATAGTGAAAGTATTATTATCTCTGTTTTACAGATGAGGAAACTGAGGCTCTCTGCCAGTCAATGACTTGCCAAAGATTACAGAGCTAATAAGTATCTGAGAGAGGATTTGAACCTAACTCCAAGACCCTCCTTTTATTGACATATTATCTCTCTCCTTGGTATTCAGAGGAGGGACAGATCACTTGTCAATCAAAAACTGTCAGGTTAACACTATATCCTTTCTAACACTATCCACATCCAGAGGAAGAACTGTGGGAGTAGAAACACTGAAGAAAAACAACTGCTTGATCACATGGTTTGAGGGAGATATGATTGGGGATATGGACTCTAATGATCACCCTAGTGAAAATAGCAATAACATGGAAATAGGTTTTGATCAATGACACATGTAAAACCTGGTGGAATTGCCTATCAGCTACAGGGGGAGTGGGAGGAGGAGGGGAGGGAAAGAACATGAATCTTGTAACCATGGGAAAATATTCTTAATTAATTAATTAAATAAAAAAACCAACATATCCTTTCTGCTTCTCTGCTATGTCATCATCCATCTTTACACTTCAGCTTTCCTTGGCCAGAGTCTATTACTTGATGCCCATCTTCTACTCTCACTATAGAAAACAGGTACATGCTAGGATCCAAGAACCATTAGACTAAGTGAATATTTCGCCATCAACTTAGTGCTTTGATAGAATGAAGAAAGTAGACAATTTCTTAATTTACTCCTTAGGAAATCAGAGATGACAGAAGGGAGCTTAAAACTCAGAAAACCCGATTCTCATCTTTTTTTTTTTTCTAATAGATGATGAAGCTGAGAATCCAAGAGGTGACTTGATTTATAGAAATCAAACAGATGATAATAGAAGAACCAGAATTCGAACCCAGGTCTTTTGATTCCAAATCTACCACCCTATAGTTTCAACCACAAAGAATCTAAAGAAAATTTCCTTATATCTAATATGTTTATTAGATGTATTTATATTATGCATAATAAAAATCTAATATACTTTAATACATAAGATTTCTTTCCATCTAGTATATTTATATGATAAATATTGACAGTCCCCAACAGCTTAGGAACAAATCTTGCTCCAAAAGTTGTGAATTGTCTGTTTCTGTATAAAAATGAGTTCTTATTTCCAGGCAACTCAATTCACAAGCATTTACATGCCTCTTCTGTGCCAGGCTCAGTGAAATGGTCTTTTTCTTGAAGAAATTATTCTACTGGTGGACAAACAACTTGCCTACAGAAAACTAAATACAAAATGTTTACAAAGTAATTTCTAGGAGGGAAGGCATATGTCTACTATGAAAGGCAATTAGTTACAATAGAACCAAGGTTCTAGAGTGAAACAAATAAGGATAGGATAGAAAGGAATCAAGATACAGAAAGAACGTTTTCAATACAACTGGATTAGGTGCCCAGCCTAGCCCATGAAAGCCCATTTAATCCGTATTGTAACTGAAGTATATAACATAAATACCATAGACACTATAAAACCTATAAACCATAACTGGGTCAAATCTGAACAGCATGCTTTTCCCAAACGTAGCTCTCCAAATGGGAACGGCGACCATCTCCCTTTCTACCTCTTATGCAGGTCATTGCTCTGACATTCTGGAAGTGACAAGGAGGGAAACTGAGTCTGGTAGAAGCTATATCTTAATTTCCCTCAAAAGCACCAGGGAGACTCCAGGGAACTCTCAGCAGTGACAGAGAATGAATAGATAGTTCTCCAAAGCATCTTCATCAAAGGCAACAAGGGAAGGAAAAATTTGGCATCCTCTATGGAGAGGTGGATCTCTAGGTATAGTAACCATAACTATCTAGGGCAAGTTTGTAAGCTGGCTTCTAGGGAGGATTGTGCATCTACAGGGAATATGGTTCTTAATGGACTAAAGTCAAGCTTCAAAGAGAGGCAGGTTAGGCCTGATGTCTTCTGAGTCACTTTTCTTGGGGCTAAAACCAATCTGTTCTCCCTTGCCACAGAGCACAGTTAAATCTCAGACAGCTCATTTGAGTCCCAGAAAAGGCTGGGTATATATTTGGTCTAGAATTCCTGAAGACACTTGATGTTTTAGATGATTGTGTTTATCAGAATCAGACTTTCTTGGTCATTGCTCCTCTCTATTTATGGAGCCCAGAGGGAAGGTTTTCACAAAAGAATCAGACAGGCCACTATTGTAAAAAGCAAAAGTCCTTTATTTTGGCTTGTTTTAAATCCTACAAAGAAAGGCCCAAGGCCTAAAATGAAAATACCTGGGGGTAAGAGTATGTTTTGAGGATGAGGGTAGGGTGGAGCAGCAACAGAAAAAGCATTTAGGGCAAAGGATTCCACTGGATGTCAGTCACCTGAGGGTGTGGATACACCAAATTCTAGTTACCAAAGAGGTCAGAAAATCAAGTACAAATACTCTTCAGGCAGTAGGAAGACTGAGGTTAGCAATGGGTCTTTAGAGAGGCTATAATTTTATTTGGCACACCCAGAATTTTACTAGGCTCTCCTACTCAATGTATGGGACAGCTGGGTTGTCTAAGGAGATAGCAGAAGGTCCTAGATTTTATAGTCTAGTATAGAAGGAAGAATTCTTCTTGATCAATCTTCCATCTCTCATGTTACAAACATGGAAATGCTAGGTATTGGTTAAGGAGGAAAAGCTCAGTACAAATATGGAGTATGGTAGTTTCCAGAAAATGGACATGGGAAGGAGGAAAGGTTAGACAAGAAGAGATGATATGTCCAGAGCAAAGATAGACCACCGAGTGGTTTACCATTTTCTTCTTCACAATGATTACTTTATCCAGATACTACACAAAGCTTGGGGGAACCTGATTCCTGGAGATGAGGGGAAAAAATGTCTTTTCTAATGCTGGTAGATAAGGGGATGGTGATATCTGACCTATGATCCTATATTTTGCTACTGACCTTTCTCAGTAGCAAAATATATATATATATTTTGAGTTGTTTTTCTAGTAAGTAGTATATTATAAGGTTAATTATAATAATATTTATATTATTTAGTTATATTATTATTTTTATTATTATATAAGTATTATATATAATAATAAATATCTTTATAATTATAATAATAAGGAGGTTAATTTGTATATGAGGGGTTCGGCCCTTCAGTATTGAGAGGGGGAAAGAGAGGAGAACCTCCCTTCTCAAAGTGGGGCTCAGGGGAGACAGCTGATGTTTATGGTTGGATCAGAGAGAGGAGAGGGGGTTTGAAGATATTCCACCTTCTGCCTTCCCTCCTTAGCTAAGGCTGCTCTCCCAGGTTTGCTCTTGTCCCTCTTGTACCCCCTCCACTACTTGAGACCAAAAGGTCTCCCCTTGATCTGTTCATTCACACTCAACTTGGGGAAAAGATAACTATTTTAATGTCAACTCAGTCAGGTAATACAAAGAATAACCAGCAGGGAAGGAATGGGAAAGGAATGTGGGGAAAAGGGGTCCCTGTCTCTCTAAAACCCTTTCCCCTCCCTCCTCAAGTTTGGAGGGAACTCAGGACTTGGCAGCCTGAGCCCCAAGAGAAAATCAGGTTGACTCACCCCTGGGCAACAGGAGCTGAGGTAAAGTCTGCTCAGGTTTCTCTTCAAAAAGTTCCTTCAAGTGTTGGAGGGAAGAATTTCTAGTCACCAGCAGGAAAAGTGGGTAACCCTCAGGAGAAAGTCTTTTTTTTTTCACCTCTCCCTTTGGCTTCTCAAGACTGAGAGACCAACTCCTCTACCAGCTAGAGTCTTCTCCTCTTCCAGATTGCAATGCTCCTTGGTGCCCCTCCCCCATCAAGGTGATCAGTTTCACACACTCTTCAGTCTGGCACTTTTTCTTTAGTGCCAGCCTCTGTCACAGTAGTGATGGTTTCTACTAAGTAACCCATTTTCTTTCATTTACTCCCCCTTCCTTCATAACTCTCCTAAGAGTACAACTTTTTAAATAACCTCATAGAGTCCTAAAATGTTTGGGATTAAAGAGAAACTTAGAATTCAGTGCTCTCATTTGATGGATTATAAAACCAAAGACCCAATATGGAAAGTGAGAAGTCTAAGGTCACATAGGTAATAAACTCCAACCCAGTTCTCTTGAAGCCAGATTTAATGATCGTTGTTGTTGGTTGTCTCTTGAACCGAGGATGACGATTGTCTTTGTGCATTTTTGTGCACAAAGTCACCTGTGCATGAAGATTTAAGTGGAAAAGTCGATGCACAGAGACAGTCTCACTCTCTCGGCGTTGGAAGCCTGGGTCCAGTGGCACGAAAAGTCATTACACCTGGAGACTTCCTCAGCTGCATTGGATGCATTGTTGTCTTTTGTGCTCCATCACGCCCTAAGCACTCCATAGTGCCTTGCTGCATCGCCATCTCAGCCGTTGAACCTTCTTGTTGGTTTCTTCCGCCTGTTCTGCCGAAGCAGTCTTCACATGCTGGGTGAGCAAAGCCCTAGTTCATCAGGGGTCGACGTCGACCCGATGGCTACCCTCACAAGGTTTAGCCGGCCTGTCGAAGCCGTTGCCTGGGGTGTGGCCACTGCCGCATGCTAGCAGCTACTAGGAGCCACAAGTGAGAGCTGGGTGTCAGGTGAGGGTCAGTGGCTGGAGAGCTGCCCTAGAAGGGTACAACAAGCCCTCCATACCAGAGATATTATCCCTCCCTGAGCACCCCATACACCCCAATGATCGTTGTACCACACAATATATCCTCCCATCATTTTTTAATTTTTTTACCCAACCCATGATTGTATTTGTTTAGAGCAGTGATGGTGAACCCAAGGCACAGGTGCCAAAGATGGCATACAGCACTCTCTGTGGGCACTAGGTTACCCACTCCCCTCACCCACCTTCCAGAAGTGATTACTAGAAAGGCAGAGGGACTTGGGTGGAGCTACTCCCCTCCCTTTCTCCACCATACCTGATGACATTTTTTCAAATCCCCCATCCCTCTGCCCAGCAACCCAATGGAAATTCACAGGGGATAAGGTGGACAGCTCACAGGCAGCAGAGCTGGAGGGGAGCAAAGCCCTTCCCCTCTACACTCTCTGGGGACAATTCTCACTTCACCCGCCCCTTGACCCAGTGGAGGTAGAGAATACCCAGCATGTGGGGAGAAGGGGCACAGCATGCCATCTCTGAGAGGGGGCAGGCACAGCTCTTGGTCTGGAGGGTAGGGTGGGAGTGGGGCCAGACACTCCATCTCTAAAAGTTTTGCCTTCACTGGTTTAGAGAGTTCATTGGAAAGAACTCTATCAATTCTTATCTACTCTCATCTATTTATTGTCTTTTCTTTGTACTTATTTTTAAAATTTTTTATTACTTATTTTTTCTCAATGAACAAGTCTTTATCTTTTCACCTTGGACTTCCCAGCGGAAAAATAAAATAAAATAAAATAAAATAAAAACTAACAGCCCACATAATCAATGTGCAGTGTCATCTACTTAGCCAGTGGTTAGTCCAGGACACACAGCCAGTATATGTCTGAGCCAGAATTTGAGCCCAAGTCTGCCATACTGTAAACCAGCACACATGACTATTCACTAGATCAAGACGTTTCTCTCTCCCCTCACTTTTCTCACTCTATTTTGCTTCATCTTCATGAGCACACAAGGCTGCAAAACTTCCCAAAAGTAGGGTTTGGGTTATATCTTTTTGGATATTCAAAGTGTTTTCAACAATGTAAAAAGGAGAATGTGGCTGGATGAGGATGAATTTGAATAGGATCATTTGCAAGTTGACTGACTGCTTAACCTCTCTGTAGGCAAAGCTACTATATAGATGTATGGGGTGGGGCCATGACTTTGGCCAGGTACTACTGTTACTGCTTTCTGAATGGAATGGAGATGACCTGGAACTTTACTGGTATTAGAACATCCATGAAGCAGTTACCTGCTCTGCAATGGTATGGACTTAGAGAACTGACTGGAATCTTAGTAGATGATAAAACAACCTACCCACGATAACACAATATACAGTACATGAAAGTTCATAGGCTCACAGATTTAGAACTGGAAGGGACCTTAGAAGACTACTGAGTCCAACTCCTCCATTTTTCAAATAAGGAAACTGAGACTCAGAGAAGTTAAGTAACTTGCCTAAGGTTATATGACTAATACATTTCTGAGCCAGGCCAGGTTTTCCTGATCCAAAGTCCAGAGCCCTACCTACTACACTGGTTGTTTGTTTGTTACATTAAAATTTCCAGGTAATTCCCTCCTTTTCTCCCCTCCCTACACTAGAAAAGGTATCATTTGATGAAAAGATATACGTATATATAAAAGCTATAAAGTTGTCTTCCTTTTTTCCATTTGTTTTTTCTTTCCTTGAAGGTGGACATAAACAAGTCAATATTTCCATCGTTGTATGCCATGTTCTCTTGGTTCTTCTAATTTTACTTTTCATAATTTCATGTAGGTCTTTTCCATGTTTTCAGTTCACAAAAACTTTCCTTTACAACAATCCCAAGATAGTTAAAGTATTAGTATCTGCATTTTACCCAGGAGTATCAGGGGTGATCAGAGGAATCTCCTTACTTTTTTGGGTTCACATACTTCCCAAGAAGCCGAGCATGGGTTTCTGACTCCTTGCACTAGGGGTATGTGCCCTAGTCTTTTGCTAAGGCACATGCATGACCTAACATGGTGGCTCTTGGTTGGTCCCTTGGTCTTTGCAACTGGGGGATTGTGTCAAAGATGGTTGGCAACTGAGCCAGGAAAAATCACTCCCATGGTAGTCTAAAAGACTGTATCTCCCTCTATCAGGCTTTCCTTTCTTGGGACAGATTCAAGGTCAGTCTTCCCTTGGACTTCTGGTGAGGGGATCAGATGGTATGGACTTTTCTCCCCAATCCCCAATGCTAGCTGCAATAGTGACTATAATTTAAGGGCATGGCAGCACAAAGATATGCTTGTCCAGACCTCAGATCCCTGACTGCCTACTTTTTTCTTCTTTTCCGGAACCCAACGCCAAATAGTTACCTCAGGAAATGGACATTTCCAGACTTGGCTAGAACTTCACAAGGGCAAAAGGGCAAGAGTTCCTCAGTCAATGCTATTCCATCTCTTGGAGAAGATAACCATTAACAAGATTATCTTAAATTTTAAGGGCCCAATTAACCAAAAGATGTAACCTTGCAAATTGTTTAGACAGGATAAGTCCAAAGAGAATGTGAAGTACACGAGAACAATCTCACAAAGCTGCCTTTATCCCCTAGACCATGTAATTTCAGAAAATATTTTAGGTATTTGTTAATATGTGCTAATGAGTGTTTTAAGCATTTGTTTCATTGAGGAAATAAATAGCTCTTACATATGATTTCTGTATTATTTTTTCTTTTCTTTTTTTAAAAAACCTTTACCTTCTACCTTAGAATTGATATTAAGTATTAGTCCCAAGACACAAGAATGATAAGGGCTAGGCAATTGGGGCTAAGTGACTTGCCCAAGGTCACATAGCTAGACAATGACTGAAGCCATATTTGAGCCCGGGACCTCCCATCTCCAGGTCTGGCTCTCTATCCACTGAGCCACCTAGCTGCCCCTCATTGAGTATTTTTTCCAGAAGGGACCTCATTAATTCCTTTTAGGGTTGACCCCATCCATGATGCACATCTAATAATAGTTTAAGAGAATTTACTCGAAACTTAGGTGTGGTGAGGTGGTGGGGATTTAAACCAGAATGTAAGAAAAGTTTGATTTCCTCTAGACACTCTCTCTCTCTCTAGACAACATTATCCATCTCTGCCAAGAGGAAATACAGTTCCTGTGATTCCAGAGCTAGAGCTGTCTATGAGAAAAGGGTCCTACTGCATCATGGATATGGCTGGAATAATATCCTAACCCCTAACCCCATGCAAGTTAGGCTAGTTTTTCCTTAAAAGATATTGAGACCTTCCTCTAAACTTAGTAGGCTCAGGGAACTAATTGTGAATGTCACTTCCTCCTTACTTGATTACAAAGCCGCTGCTGGGACCTCTTCTGCTTCTTGGCTCAAATTAAGTAATTGAGGCAAGGGAGCTTTGCTCAGCTACATTAACTCAAAATTTCCTCAATGCTTATCCTTACTGAATATCCTTCTGCTAAGGCTAAGCAAATCTCTCTCTCTCTCTCTCTCTCTCTCTCTCTCTAACTAATGAATGGCCTATGAATTAATCATCTTGTTCCATTATTAAACCTATAGTATCAAGGGAATGGGGTAATGTAGATTGAGCCCAGAATACTGAGTGGCATAAGCAAATGTAAAATCTGAAAGAAAAGTATGACTAAGTGACAATATCTAATTATTGGAAGGAAGGGAGGACCTTTGAGAAAGGGAGACATAAGAATATATTGATACAGTGGTATGACTGAATTCTTACTTACAATTCCTTCCAATTCAATAAATAATTATTGGGAACCTACTATATAATGAACATATGGAATGTTTTAAGGTATTCAGATTGTAACAATACCTATGACAAAACAAATTCTCAAAGATATTTATATTCTCACAGCATCATTTAAATACATGACTATTTACATAACTATGAAATAATAATGAGGAAGGAAAAGAGAAGTTTAGGCAAATTCAAATAAAAAGCAAGTAGCTGGTAAGATACGCCCTCCGGGAGGTGGTTCACCAGTAAAGCCAATAACTAATCCCTTTGAAACAAGAATCTGATTGGATCCCTAGTTGAGGACAAGAAAAGGTCTATCAGCTTACCTCAGCCAACAGAGAGAGGTGAAGGGGGAAAGCTGAGGCCAAGTTCAGAATAAGAGAACAAGTTAGTCTGGAATGACTAACCATGGGGTGGAGGTGCAGTTCTGAGGGCCCTAATGTGGGTTGGGCTAAGATGGCCCATGGCCACATGGTGTAGGTGGAAGAAGCAATTAGCCCTGTAAAGGCAGAACCTGCGGAAAGAGTCAGCTTATAGAATTTGCCTCTGATAATCAGCTGGACCCAAAACAGGGCAAAGGGAGATGATGAACAGCTGTCGAAAGTCTCGGGGATGGAGAGAGAGTGAAGGACATGCCAAAGTCTGAAATCTAAGGGCAAAGTGCTTCTGGGTCCCAGGTCTTGCTCACTGAGAATATCTAAGAGGAAGAGTCACTGCCTGGTTCTTCAACTCCATTGCCAGTTGGAGGACTGGAGAAGCAGGTTCTCATTGGCTGCTGTGTCAGCCCGGTCTATGGCAATGGAACTGGAACCAAATAAATAGCAAATCTCAGAATGAAAAAAGGAAAATTAAGCAGGAAGGAGGAAGCCAAGGAGAGAAGGGCAGTGCCTCCCAGCTGGTGCTGTGAACCAAGAGAGTTTGACTCTATAATGACTCTTTGAAGGGCTGTGGGGTGGCTAGATAGCTCAGTGTGCAGGGCACTGGGGCCTGGGGTAGACCTAAGTTCCCATCCAGCCTCAGGCACTAGTTAAATGATCCTGGACAAGTCACTTAATCTCTTTGCTTCAGTTTCTTCAATTATAAAATGGGGATTAAAAGCACCTGCCTCTCAATATTGTTGTAAGGATCAAATGAGATGATACTTGTAATACACTTAGTACAGTACCTGGAATATAGTAAGCATTATATAAATGCTAATTCTCATCATCATCATGGACCCCAGTGAAAATCCTGGTAAAGCTCATGGGCCCCTTCTCAAAACAATGTTTTTAAATATATTAAAGAAAACATGGAGTTTTAAAGAGGAAACCAGTTATACTGAAAAACATTTATTAAAATATTTTTAAAAAATAAATTCACGGACTTCCAAGTTAAGGAACGTTGCAAAAAGATATCTGTGAATTGACATGTTTACCCTTTTCTTCTCTTATTCTAGTCTCCCTCCTCCTTTCCCATCAAATGGGGATGTCTGTGACTGCAAAAATGTGGGTTTCAAGACTTTGAATTGCCAAAACTGTAAAGATAATTTTTAGTGTCTTGAGTTAAATCAAAAAATAAGTGGTCGCCATGGGAAGAATTCCCAAATATGAAATACCCAAGTCAGTTGGGTTTTATGGAGATTTTAATTAATACAAATGAAGGAATTAAGGGAAGGGAAAGAGACAGAGTAAGAGGAAATAGTAGGAAAAGACTAGGGCCTAGGCCTTTCTCTTTAAGAGAGAAACTAAGTCAGTCTTTAATCCACTCACCACAAGATTTTGTCTCAAGCAAAACTCCAATTCTTCACTGAAATCCTCAACTCCTGAACTGAGTTCAGAGAGCCAGCTCTGACTCCTGACCTCCAATTCAGCTTCCAAAGCTGAACTAACTTCCGAGCCTCAAGCTCCTTCCTTTTAAAGAAAATTTTCTCTTGTGTCACCTCCCCTAAATTTTCACATCTACCAATCACAGTAGACACTTTTCCTAGGACTGCCCATTCTTAGTTTTCACCACTCTTTAGTTCTCACCTTCTCTGGGTAGATTATATCTTCCGAGTACTTCACACCTCTTTGCTAAGCTTGCCCTTTGTAAGTTGCTTGACCTTTTAGTGATTAATTTGACCTTCATAGGTACTTAGCACCCTTTTGTATTAGATCTAAAAATAGACCTAGCTTAAGGTTTTGGCCCCACTATAAGTATGAGTTAGGGACTTTTTCATTGTTCGGTAAGGAGTTTACAACTTTATCTTCTCCTAAAGTATGCCTAAGTATGGGTGGAGTAATGTTAAAATTCCCAATACATTCCTGATCAAGTACCTCCATTGTTTAAATGGGGAATAGCTTAATCAACTGAGAAATTTTAAGATTCACATGTCCCTGTGATCGATTCTATAATAAATCTCCTCTGCAAATATTGTTTATGTTTATGTTTAGATATGTTACCTGAGAGCAAAGAGAGGAGGCAAAGCAAATCCTGAAGTCTTTTCCTTTCAGAGGTTGCAAGGTTTTGGATTTAGGTAAATGTCACCATTTCTTAAACACTTGCTGTGTACAGACATTGTGCTGAGGCCCAGGGGGATATAATGATAAAAACAAAACTGACCAGTTAGGAAGAGTTGATTGCAAAAGTAGAAATAGTAAAAATCGTAATTACTGTCCTTGCAGGAAGACATTATTCCATCTTCAAATGTGTAATGAAGGAAAGGAAAGCCAGGCATATTTGACCATGTTCTCTACATTTTGGAACAGAAGATTTCAAAGGATTCAGAGAAAGAATAGGGAGTATCTTATGACTGAAACCTCTCAAGAATGACATTTTTTTAAATGAAATTTATTTTAAATTTTTTTCATTTTTAAAAAAATTCTGAACTTTAAATAAAATTACCATTTCAGTATGCAAAATAGAAAATAAAAAAGGGTTCTATATTAAATTACACATTTCTGTTCCATACAACTTGTTTTCCCTTTTAAGTATCTTATAAAGTCAACATGTAACTTTCAAAAATGTCCTGTTTATCTGTGTTTCCTTCTGGCCTTCCTTTACTTTCTTTGATGAATTTTAAAAAAGTATTAATGATCGTTTCTTCTTGTTGTTTTTTTTGTGGCAAAATTATTGTTAGTCTCCCTACTTCCTCCCTAAACCAAAGGAATGTTTTTTTTAATTGACATTTTTTTTCAATTGTCAAGCATTTACTCTCTTTCCCTCCCACCTCTGTCTTCTCTCCCTGCCCTCCCCTACCATTGAAGGGGGAAGGGGGGAACCAAAATCCTTTTAAGAAAATTACTTACAGAAGTAAAATAAATTCCCACATTGACCTTATAAAAATGTTTTTCTGATTGTACATCTTGAGTCCATCATCCCTTTGGCAGGTAGGGAAAATGCTTCATCATCAGCTTCTGGGATGGTGGATGGTGAGCTCACTGATCAGAGTTCTTAAGTCTGTCAAAGTTAGTTGTGTTTATGGTGTTGTTGTCATTGTATAAATTGTTCTCCAGGTTCTACTCATTTTACTCTGC